>NC_086318.1:441126568-441491568 GCF_036172605.1 Pelobates fuscus
CGTGTTGTTTGGATAGAATATAGAATCATACACGTGTTGGTTGGATAGAATATAGAATCATACATGTGTTGTTTGGATAGAATATAGAATCGTACACGTGTTGTTTAGATAGAATATAGAATCATACACGTGTTGGTTTAATACTATTTAGAATCATACACGTGTTGGTTGAATACCATTTAGAATCATACACGTGTTGTTTGGATGGAATATAGAATCATACATGTGTTGTTTGGACAGAATATAGAATCATACACGTGTTGTTTGGATAGAATATAGAATCATACATGTGTTGTTTGGATAGAATATAGAATCCTACACATGTTGTTTGGATAGAATATAGAATCATACACGTGTTGGTTGGATAGAATATAGAATCATACACATGTTGTTTGGATAGAATATAGAATCATACACATGTTGTTTGGATATAATATAGAATCATACACGTGTTGGTTGGATAGAATATAGAATCATACACGTGTTGTTTGGATAGAATATAGAATCATACACGTGTTGTTTAGATAGAATATAGAATCATACACGTGTTTGGATAGAATATAGAATCATACACGTGTTGTTTGGATAGAATATAGAATCATACACGTGTTGCTTGGATAGAATATAGAATCATACACGTGTTGTTTGGATAGAATATAGAATCATACGAGGGGCGGGGCCTGGCCGCAGAACCGAACGGTCGACATCCTTGTGGGCTCCTGCATGTCTCCGCTGTTTAACCAGTTTTCCCCGACCCAAGCGTGACTTAAGCGGGCCGATAGAGCCAGCAAACGATGGGGAATGCCGAGAGGAACAGAACGTTACCCTTCAAGCGACGAAACGAGAATTTTATGCCCGTCGGCCATCGGAGGCCTAGTCAACAGGCGGAAGCAGGAGAGACGGCCGCTCTCCCCCCGCCAAGACTGAGGGCTTCACTGCGGACAGACCCCTGTCTCTCCCCCCCCTGGACCGGAGGGGGTCATCCCGGTCCTCCAGCATAGGACACATACTTCTGGGACACAGACCCGGGCAACGCCACCATGACAGCACCACGAGGCCTGGCCTGGCCAAGATGGCCGCCGACAGAGCGGTCCCTCTGCAACAGCGGAGAGATGAGGACTGGGCGGCGGCTTTCAAAGCCAAGTTCGACGCAATCTGCCAGCGTTTCTGGGACCACATCGAGGCTGGGAGCCCACGACCCGTAAAGGTACCAGTCTCAGCGGCACGAAGCCGATGCACCCCCCTTAACGCACAGACGGGCCACCCGCATACAGCACAAGCACCGCGAAAGAGGTTCAAAGAAATGCAGAACCGTAAGATAAAATGCGGACCTGGTGCATCCAACACGAACCCGCCACATAAATCACTCAGCTCCAGCCGCACGCCTCGAAAACCGCCGCCCGCTCCGAAACGGCTGAAAGCTACACCAGCAGGACTCAAAGCCACAACATGGCGGCGGAGAGGCAAACAGGCACCTTGCACACGCATGGCAGCAAAGCGGGGCATACCGCAGAAAAAGAGCACAGGCTTGGTCCGGGCACCCACCGCCTCTAGGGAGACCTTACAGCGGCAACAAGACACAGCCAAGCGACCCTACACACTCCAAACAACCCATCGCACAACACCTACCCTCACACGAGCCAGGAGCTGGAGGAGAAACCAATACTGCCGCACCTCGGCTGATGCTCCCTGGGACGTCCCCATGCCTGCACTGCCTCTACCACGGATGGGAATCGGCTGATCGAGTATCCAAACCAGCAACAGGGACGTCTAGTCACATACAGGGGAAGCTGAGTACCTGGACATACCTTTAATCCCATGCTGATGTCATGTATCAATGTCCCCTTTTTATATATTTTTCTTTTCAGTTCATTTACAACTCTGCTCTGCTACCCCACTAATTCTGTATGTGCAATTAGAAATACCTTGTCCTGCAATCTCTAGTCATAGGACCAGACACCAATGGCATAAATAGCTTGCATTATAGAATGTAACCTGCTTAATCTGATTCATTTTAGATGTCTACAATCACCATCTTTGAGCTAAGCATCATCCCATGCATTATGCTGATTTTTGTATAATTATGCTGATATCGCCCATATCTACTCATAACATACAGGGAAGCTATTCTTATAATATATATAGAGCCAGCATATCGCATAACAGATTCTCTGACTCAATCTGTACTATGCGACCATCACCATTTTATTTCACATTTTAAGCTGTGCTGCAACTGCCTTTTAACTTTCACACTTCCCTCTGGACTCGGCAAACTCGCCAGACCCAAGAAAAGAAAAGTCGTTAACATGTTATTTGCTATGCCATATTAACCCTGTTTTACCAACTTAATGCATGATATTTTTTGTACCACACGAGACAGCCAATGCCAGCGAACTACCACACACGCACACAACTCCCATCCCACCACTCGCTTACTCCATAGGTGAGCTGTGCATCATATATACACATAATGAGAGCAACGACACTCACCTACGTTGTCTTTAATGTATATAGATTCCCCTTGCATGTACAGCAGGCTACGTGTTCCAAGCACCTTGCGTTAGTTACTGCTCTTAAGACAACCGGTTCCCAGTGGTTTTATATTATTTTAGTTTTATATTGTGTTAGCTATGTTTTGTCAGTGCAATTATATATAGGCATCTATATATACTCACTCATGTATGGGAGCGATTGGAAGCTGGCTGCAATTAATCATATGATTCTAACCACCTAACATAGCAAACCCAGCAACGTTAAGCAATACCTGATCACAAGTATTATCTTGTATCATACATATGCTAAGGAATCTCATTAGTTACCACAAGCCTGTTCATAACGCTATTGAAAAGCTATCTTATAATCTACAATATGCCTAAATAGCATGATGTAAGCCTGTTTATAATTATAAAAATAGTGCATTGTACTACAATACCCTAATGCTTTCCATGTTACACACTCTCTGTTTTGAATATGCATGCGGATTGCCTTTGGGGTACCACGTGCCTGAATGTTATCACCATATGCACTGCAAAAATAAAGAATAAAAAAAAAAAAAATATATAGAATCATACACGTGTTGTTTGGATATAATATAGAATCATACACGTGTTGTTTGGATATAATATAGAATCATACACGTGTTGTTTGGATAGAATATAGAATCATACACGTGTTGTTTGGATAGAATATAGAATCATACACGTGTTGTTTGGATAGAATATAGAATCATACACGTGTTGTTTGGATAGAATATAGAATCATACACGTGTTGTTTGGATATAATATAGAATCATACACGTGTTGTTTGGATAGAATATAGAATCATACACATGTTGTTTGGATAGAATATAGAATCATACACATGTTGTTTGGATAGAATATAGAATCATACACGTGTTGTTTGGATAGAATATAGAATCATACACGTGTTGTTTGGATAGAATATGGAATCATACACGTGTTGTTTGGATAGAATATAGAATCATACACATGTTGTTTGGATAGAATATAGAATCATACACGTGTTGTTTGGATATAATATAGAATCATACACGTGTTGTTTGGATAGAATATAGAATCATACACGTGTTGTTTGGATATAATATAGAATCATACACGTGTTGGTTGGATAGAATATAGAATCATACACGTGTTGTTTGGATAGAATATAGAATCATACACGTGTTGTTTGGATATAATATAGAATCATACACGTGTTGTTTGGATATAATATAGAATCATACACGTGTTGTTTGGATAGAATATAGAATCATACACGTGTTGTTTGGATAGAATATAGAATCATACACGTGTTGTTTGGATAGAATATAGAATCATACACGTGTTGTTTGGATAGAATATAGAATCATACACATGTTGTTTGGATAGAATATAGAATCATACACGTGTTGTTTGGATAGAATATAGAATCATACACATGTTGTTTGGATAGAATATAGAATCATACACGTGTTGTTTGGATAGAATATAGAATCATACACGTGTTGTTTGGATAGAATATAGAATCATACACGTGTTGTTTGGATAGAATATAGAATCATACACATGTTGTTTGGATAGAATATAGAATCATACACGTGTTGTTTGGATATAATATAGAATCATACACGTGTTGTTTGGATAGAATATAGAATCATACACGTGTTGTTTGGATATAATATAGAATCATACACGTGTTGGTTGGATAGAATATAGAATCATACACGTGTTGTTTGGATAGAATATAGAATCATACACGTGTTGTTTGGATAGAATATAGAATCATACACGTGTTGTTTGGATAGAATATAGAATCATACACGTGTTGTTTGGATAGAATATAGAATCATACACATGTTGTTTGGATAGAATATAGAATCATACACGTGTTGTTTGGATAGAATATAGAATCATACACGTGTTGTTTGGATAGAATATAGAATCATACACGTGTTGTTTGGATAGAATATAGAATCATACACGTGTTGTTTGGATAGAATATAGAATCATACAAGTGTTGTTTGGATACTTATAAAACCACCTACCCTGCAGACTGTATATAAAAAAAATGTTCTTGTGCCTAGCTGGTGCTTTGCAGATTTTTATTTAACGAGAACACTGTGGTCTATATGTGGAGAGGATAAGAGTAGGCTGTGTTTAAGGGTTTAATGCTATAGCTGAGTATAAAGTGCTTTTTTATGTAGCTAGCTAGTGAAAAATAAAATCCAGTGTGTGTGAAGCACCAGAGAGCCTATCGATCAATAACTGTACAAAAAGACGTGTGCCTAGCGCTATTCCTAGTTAGTACATAAACGTAAAATAAACACCAGCACCCCATCTCCATGTTGGATTAACCTTGCTTCAGAGATTTAGAAAGGATTTTGAAAGGGGAATCGCTAATGGTGTCTGTGTTATAGGATAACAGTTATGTAGACATTGTTACGGTTTTCTTCCATAAGCTTAATGCATTTCCCATACCATAAACATAACAATCAAGGTAAAGGCTGATATATATATATATATATATATATATATATATATATATATATATATATATATATATATATATATTTGGGAACTTAGAGCCCTGAGCAACAAAACCACTGAAAATCACCAAAAACCTGTGTTGACATTTTCCTTATCCATTTTCTTTTAAAAATATATTTATGATTTAGCAAACAGCATCAGTGATGGTGGAGTGTGAGATGGAGTGTGAGATGGAGTGTGAGACAGAGCGTGAGACGGAGCGTGAGACGGAGCGTGAGACGGGGCGTGAGACGGAGCGTGAGAAGGAGCGTGAGACGGGGCGTGAGAAGGGGCGTGAGAAGGGGCGTGAGAAGGGGTGTGAGAAGGGGTGTGCGATGGGGTGTGAGATGGGGTGTGATATGGGGTGTGAGAAGCAGCGTGGGTTAAGTTTTTAATACTCAGTCAATGTAGATACAGTTGATGAATCCATTATTCATCATGTTTTATAGAATTATATGAGAACTTATGGAATGGGAGCTCTCATCAGACATTATTTAAAGCGGCACTGTCTCCCTCTCTCAGGATCTGTTCTTCATTTCTTCCTGTCTGCTCTAGTTTTCTTTAAAACATAAGACAAAGTAGGGACTATTTGTCTTATGGAGGTTTACTACACCTGACCAGCTTTCACAGGTAAATGAAGAGACTGACAGTCTCTACATTTACCTGTCACAGCACTCTGATTGGTTGTCTTGAAATCCAGCCATAGTGCTCTGTGTCATTTTACACAGCGTGGGAAAGTTCTTTGGAATATTCCCATGCGGTGTACTTTGACTCATAACACTCTGATTGGTTGCTATCAAACAACCAATCAGAGAGTTATGAGTCAGCATTTTTTTTTTTTTTGGTTTTTTTCCCATCATATTTTTTTTTTGCGCTCGGGTTTTGTATTTTATTTTCAATATTCAATATTTATGGAAACCTCCATAAGACAAAGTAGTCCCTGTTTTGTCATATGTTTTAAAGAAAACTAGAGCAGACAGGAAGAAATGAAGAACAGATCCTGAGAGAGGAAGAGAAGAGGAATCAATTAAAGAAAGGTAAGTTCGGCATGACAGTCCACAAGTCCAGACATTACACAAGTCCAGTGGAACTCCCTGAATCTTCACTGGGGGTAGTGCCATCCCCACAAAAATTAGCACAAGTATTACTCAGAGCCAGAATGTTAGGCTCTGAAAAAAGGTGAGCAGTATATTTATTTCACCTGTCTACCTGTTTGTGTTAACAGTCTACACATCGGTCCCCTTTCCTCCATATCCCTCTTCTTTTTTCTCCGAGACCATTTGAGATTAGAAGAAAGGTGTGGTGCTGCCTTAATAGCACAGAAGCCTGGTCACGGAGCCAATATAGATATATGGGCTCCTCCAAATGTTCACATCCATATCTCATATCTACCGAATATATATATCATTTTGTACTCTCTATACCATTTGCACTATATTGTGTCTGTATTTTGTCTTTTATATATTTTGCATGTTTTTAAGATCCGACCAAACCAAGTGGGGTAAGTTAACCCCTATTTTATTATACTCTTTTAGTGCTCCACTTATAGGTGTAGGTTTCATTTTGGGTTTTCCATTCATCCACCTTAGCCCCTTTTTTTCACACTAAATAGGTGCTTTCTGTTTGAATCAGTGTATGGGTTAGTTCGACCATGTCTGTCCAAGTATACAAACCATAAGTCAATCAGTAACTATTATGGTAATATTATTTGCATGATTTTTCTTTTTGTATAAAGTAATATTTTGCTTGTACTCAGTGCATGTATTTGTGCGTTACAACTTTTGGCAGCTCAGATTGGTAGATTTACAGAAGAGTCACTAACCGAGAAGTGGACACAGTCCTTGAATGGAGGAATCACCAAATAAACTAATGTGATGTTGATGATTATTCCTCTGGTTTCCTCAATGACAGCTCCACCTCTGAGCAGCACATCTATAATGTGTACAGCATGGAGAGTGCTCCAGAGATAGAATTAGGATTGGGTCAGGTCCCTTACCTCGCGGACTTCCAGTTTGTATTTTAATATAGGATCCACAGCATCCGGCTCTTTCTGCGTCCATTGAATCAGGTAGGAGTAGTTATTGAATTGCTTGTAGCTTTTTATTGGGCTAGGCGTATCGAAGTAGAACTCTGGGCTGTAAGCTTTTCCTGTGGTGACAATTACATTCAATAAGAACCAATACAGGTAGAGAATGGGGAAAAAACAAAGCAAGCACAAACTGTCACAATGACAAACACAAAAGAGAAGATAAAGGTAATGAGTCATGTCAATACGCATATACAGTATAAAGAAACAGTGGGATTTACAGAAACAGCATGGAATATCTATGGTCATGTAGCTGTAATGGGGTGGTTTCGGTTAAAGCGTCATAACCACTGCTGGCCAAGTTCCCTGGTCAAGTTTTGCCCTCTGTTTTACCCACTGGACTCAGAGGCCTTTTCTCCTCCTGGGTGACACACTTTGGGATTCCACAGATCCGCAGAAACCGAAAGCCGATCTAGTCCCCATTCAATCGCTGAGAGTCTCAGCTGACCAATATGACAAATCTCACCTACATGAACATATTTGCACAGAATTACCATTAGCCGTCCCAGAACTCTTGCCTGCAGTGGCTTATGGTGCCATTATGATATTGACAGAGATGGAGTTACCCTCTGGCAGACAGGGGGTTAAACACTGCAGATACAGTCTCCAGGAGCCATGACCACTTCAAATTACTAAAATGATTCTGGTGCTTAAAGTAAATCTTTAAGATGGCTGGTTCCTTCAAGTATTGCATCAACATCTTTAAAGCACCAAGGTCATGTTGGTAGAGTGCTTCTTTTCTCCAAAGTAACCATTCAATGATCTTATCTGTGAGTAGGGCTTTAGATGGGCTGTGGTTAGGGCTTTAGATGGGGCTATGAGAAGGAATTTATATGGGCTGTAAGTAGGGCTCACAATGGGGCTATGAGTAGGGCTTTAGTTGTGAGCAGTAGTTAAGATGGGACTGTGAGTAGGGCTTTAAATGGGCTGTGAGTAGGACTTTAGATGGGGCTATGAGTAGGGCTTTAGCTGTGAGCAGAACTTAAGATGGGACTGTGAGTAGGGCTTTAGACGGGACTGTGAGTAGGGCTTTAGATGGGCTGTGAGTAGGGCTTTAGATGGGCTGTGAGTAGGGCTTAAGATGGGCTGTGAGTAGGGCTGATGATAGAGTTTAGCTGGCTGCAGTGTTGGTTTGGGTAAGGCTTTGTGTGGGTTTTAGATGGTCCAGTGAGGAGGTCTTTAGCTGTGAGTAAGGTTTTAGATAGGGCTGTAGGTAGGGCTTTAGCTGTGAGTAAGGTTTTAGATAGGGCTGTAGGTAGGGCTTTAGCTGTGAGTAGAGCATTAGATGGGGCTGTGGGTAGGGCTTTAGGTGTGAGTAGGGCTTTAGCTGTGAGTAGGGCTTTGGTTGCATGTGGGACTAGCTGATGATATAGTTTATCTGGCTGCAGTGTTTGTTGGGGTAAGACTTTTAACAGTTAAGGGCCTTTTTGGAAGTTCCCATGATATTAGCTGAGATAGGACTTTGGATGGTGGGAGTTTTTGTGTGTGTGTGTTTACAACATAGCATGCCGTAGGACTTCGTCATTTTATGCTCATATATAACACATTTTTGCATGATGCCTTTCTATTTCATAATTCTAAACCTTGTTTACTTCCATTTTTTAGTTCATATTTTGTAATGCATCTGTTTCTGTTCTGATTTTGAGTTTCTATTTATTGTCCTTAAAGTTGCACCTGCTATAAGCCCCATACGGTGCATGCTGTGCATTTCCTATCTGTTGTTCTTTCACTTTGGGTTCTGAATCTGTTCAATATGTTCGGTCTTTGTCAGGACATTTTAGAATAATGGGCTGCAATCCTTGTCGAAGCCCCTTAGGATTAGAAATGCTTTTATTTACAAGTGCAGAATAAAAATACTAGACATGCTAAAACAAATTCTTAAAGTATTCTGTATTTTAACTATTTTGTACCTGGTAGCCTGTGGCTTATTAAAGCAGCATTGTACCCGAGAATCCACTCTACACTGGAAAATATCAATAGATAGAATCTCATAGTTCGTTCTGCTTTTGGAGCGGAGTATTCACAAACACACAAATGATTCATGTTCCCTGTTCTGTGGGAAACAAACCAACGGAAGCATGTTCTGTGCATTGGGAGCCTTTAACCCAAGAAACCAATAAATGTTACAAGTATTGGCCAAGCCTATTCTAAATATCTACATTTTAGGTCAATCTGTCTTTTGTTATACAAAAAGCCCACACAAATATAAATTTGCTAAAATTACGATTCCTTGTTATAACCGACTAACTCTTAATGTGTCTCCTTTGACGCCTTGTTCGCACACGCTGGCACTGAAGAATACAGCAGAGAGACTCACCAGTCACCTGAAAAATGCACGAGTCGGATCCCACGTCATTAGAGATGCTACACTCGTACGTCCCACTGGTGTCTTGGGTCAGGCTGTTAATCTTCAGCTCGGAGTATTCTTGCTGGTCTAAAGATGGTTCAGCAACCAGGTTTCGATTGAATCTCCACACGGCTGTTGCCACCTTCACAGGACTCCCTTTCAGCATGTTACACCTCATGGTAAAATTGGTCGACATCGCCTGTCGCATGTCCTGAAACTTAGGTTCCACTACAGGGGCAACTGAGGGGAAAATAAAATAAATACAGTGGACGTTTTAGAAGGACTATAACAATAAGAAAGATTCTGCCTTCAGTTTGGTTATTTTGACTTTAAAGGAACACTATAAAACATAGTGACATATAAACATTCCTGACACTATAGACCTAGTATGGCTGTGGAGGTAACCTGGCCCCTCCAATCTCAGTAAAAATGTGTCTCACCCTTACTGGCTCCGCCTCCATGGCTGAGATAATCAATCTTGACGATCTCAGCCAATCCAATACTTTCCCATAGGACATCATTTGGAGGCTATTGCGTATGCGTGGCAAATCACCGTGCTCTGCCAATCAGCATCCTCTCATAGAGATGCATTGGATCAATGCATCTTTATGGAAAACGTACAGCGTCTCCATGCCCTGACCCCGGAGGCACCTCTAGTGGCCGTGTGAGTGAAAAAGACAGTGTCTGCAGGGACTAACGATAGACACAAGAACAAGCACAATCAACTGTAATGGTTCTGGAGACTATAGTGTCCCTTTAAATCTAAAATCCCCTTTCAATTCCCAGAAATAGCCCCATTATTGTACATGGGTTAAAATTTATTTGTTCAAAAATCGAAAATTAAAAAAGTTTGCAACACACTTCGTTAAATAACTTGGGTGTGAAAATTGACAAAGAAAGTGTACATTTAGGGCCTCATCTGCACATTTTTGTGAATAGTCCCCGATGTAAATGTTCCACTGCCTGTGGCTACAAAGTAAATGTTCCACTGCCTGTGGCTACAAAGTAAATGTCCCACTGCCTGTGGCTACAAAGTAAATGTTCCACTGCCTGTGGCTACAAAGTAAATGTCCCACTGCCTGTGGCTACAAAGTAAATGTTCCACTGCCTGTGGCTACAAAGTAAATGTTCCACTGCCTGTGGCTACAAAGTAAATGTTCCACTGCCTGTGGCTACAAAGTAGTCACTTTATTTACACGTATAGCCCATTTACAACCTTGTCTGTAAATTGCTGAAGCAGCAGGCAAGAAGATTTCAAGCAAATGTTGGCTTGATTTAATACAAGATGAAATTCAAGCAGCTAAACCCAATGAACAGGTTGGCAGTGTAAGAAATCTCTGCAGATATATGTACCGGTACTTCGTAAACACATTTATTGGCCTTTGTTCGTGACAAAAACTTTCAGACATGAAAAACAAAATAAAAGCCGGTGGGGATCAATATTCTTGTTATTATTTTATTATTTATATAGCGCCATCGTATTCCGTAGCGCTGTACAGTGGGAGGACTAACAGACATGTAATTGTAACCAGACAACTGGACGTATAAGAACAGAGAGGTGGAGGGCCCTGCTCCATGAGCTTACATTCTAGAGGGAGACCCTGTACTGGTATATGGGAGGTTATACAACAGCAGGAAAAGTTTCTGATATTTATTATAACCCAGGGGAGGACCTACTGTCCCCTCAACCCCCCACCCATTGGCAGTGGGTGCGATATAATTAAATATATAAGGGAGGTAGAATATGCCATTTCAAGCACTTAAAATGATGCCCATGTGTGCCTCCCCTGGGTCGCTAGGAGTCCCAAAGACACTACCCACTCCCTCCATAAAAAAACTGCTTCCTTAATGTTACGAACGCTGGTATAGTAGATACCCTGTTCACCTATTCCTCCCGAACTGCTGAGCCAGTGTGATTATAGCTACAGTTCGGGTGTAGATACGAATAGTTCCAGATAAATGACGCATCCAAGTAGTTTCTCCCCATCAAGAAAACAGTTACTCAAAAATGGCCCTAGAATTCGTGAAGGGTACAACAGGAATGAATTTTAATGGTGCCACACTGGTTTTTATGCAAGTCCCCATGCAAGGGGCACTCCCACATGGACAGGGACACAAAGGTTACAGCCAATAATAGTACAGTGACAAAGTGTGACACTCCCAATGCAAACAGATAATCCCCTCCTCTCTGCCTGTGAGATATTTGAGTCAGTTAGATTGATAACTCAATTATCTCCAGGCAGTAAAAACATATTTTCCCCAAAACCTAGAAAATACCCTAAATTACGTAACATCCACATATATGTCATATCCCCTGATAGCCATACAGGGAGAGCGCTTAATCGATGGTTTATTTTGAAGATAATGAGCCAGGGGTGGTTGGTTTTCGGTAGTTACAGCTACCAAACCAATAAAACACAAAAAGTCCCGAATGTCATGCTATTTTCTTCACACTTAACTCTAACAATAGTGAGGGGGACCAGTGCCCAAAACAGTTCCAGGGAATTAGGGATAACGGTCGGTCTCTCTTTCTGGAGTACAAAAGTACATAAATCACATACGTTTTAAAGGGCCCATAGTCTTTTGGCAAGCGGCTGGCCATCAGGCCCCTCCAGGAGCCCGTGGCGAGGTTACTTTCGCCACACGTATCAACTAGCAGAATCAGCAACTGTTTAAATATAATGTATAGTTTGTGTAGGTATACGATGCAGCATGTGTTGCCAAAATCCATTGCGTTCTGAGGGCACTTTACTCAGTGTCAAAGAAAAGACAAAAAAAATAAAATTTTGGCTCTAATTTTTTAAGGTGATCAGGCCCTGAAATTCTTCACGCAATGCAGGATTGGCCAGTTTGGCTAAGAGTGATGAGGGCTTTACAGAAGCAATAACTGGAACTGACTTCTCAGAACTGTTACAGCATGCGTGGGATAGGCATAAGGAGTTTAAGCATGCGTGGGATAGGCATAAGGCTATCCTAACTATAAGATAAGGCCAGGGACTAATGAAAGTATTTAGAAAATTGGGAAGACTAGATGGGCCGAATGGCTCTTATCTGCCGTCGCATTCTATGTTTCTATGTTTCTATGTTACACATTTTCTAGCAAGAAAAAGGATATCTTCACAAAAGGCAGAAATTCATAGAAATTAAGCAGGATCCCCCAGTGCATGGGACGTCTGGAACTGTCTGTGTTTGGTGCACTGAGCCTGCCAGTCATTACGGCTCAATTAGATTAACATGCAGATCCCCACAGCTGGCATAGAGCAGGAAGAACGCACTTTGTAAAAGAATAGTCAGGTTGCAAAAGTGTGCGCAGACTGTATGATGCCTGGTCGCTTTTATCTCCCGCCCCATGCGAGCTCCTCAGCAGGACTCATACCGTTGGGTCTCTGAGTCTCCATTATTCACGTCTCGGCAGCAAACTCAGAGATAAAGCGAGCTGGAGGCAGAACTATTAAACACATTCATTATGTGCTCTCCTGCTCCCAGCCTACAGACGTCTTCCCACTATTATTAGACCCATAAAATGTGTTTTCCCTTATTGTGACGGTTTGCAGAGAAACAGTCATATCAGTAAAAGTGCCTTTTTATTTCAGGTGCCTTGGCGCTCTGCCACCGTGGCACACACAATGTGTTTAGAGCCAGAGTATCTTCAGGTCATGACTGGCTATGGCAGGGACGTCTCCCCAAACATGTATGGGAACCAGTATCTCTCTCAACATAATCTTCCTATGTCAATGTGATATACAACATATAAACTGTCAGTGTGTCTGACCCGTAATGGGTGTACGGAGAGTCGAAGGGTTCATTTGTGATACAGGAACATTGTGACCTAACCAGCTGGTGTTTAGAAACAAAACTGTGACTTAATGTTTCAATGAAAATGTCAGGATATTTTGTTTTGGGTATAATATACCTTATGACAGCTTCATACTTTGCCTAAACCTGTCTAAGGCATTGTACAGAATGTCTGGACAGGGTATAGAAGGTTCAGTTAATGTACAGAATGTCTGGACAGGGTATAGAAGGTTCAGTTAATGTACAGAATGTCTGGACATGGTATAGAATGTGAATTCAACGTACAGTATGTCTGGAAATGGTAGAGAATGTGAATTCAATGTACAGAACGTCTGGGCAGGGTATAGAATGTGAAATTAATGTACAGAATGTCTGGGCAGGGTATAGAATGTGAATTCAATGTATAGAATGTCTGGACTGGCTATAGAATGTTCAGTCAATGTATAGAATGTCTGGACTGGCTATAGAATGTTCAGTCAATGTATAGAATGTCTGGACAGGGTAAATAATGTGCAGTCAATGTACAGACTTTTTGGACTGGCTATAGAATGCTCAGTCAATGTACAGAATCTCTGGACTGGTTATAGAATGCTCAGTCAATGTATAGAATGTGTAGTCAATGTACAGAATGTCTGGACTAGCTAGAGAATGCTCGGCCAATGTATAGAATGCTCAGTCAATGTACAGAATGTCTGGACTGGCTATAGAATGCTCAGTCAATGTACAGAATGTCTGGACTGGTTATAGCATGCTCAGTCAATGTATAGAATGCTCAGTCAATGTATAGAGCGACTACCCAAGAGTCTAACTCCCCCATTCCTGCGTGTTGCATTAGGCATACCAGATCCTTTTGTTCTCAATGTATAGAATGTGTAGTCAATGTATAGAATGCTTAGTCAATGTATAGAATGCTCAGTCAATGTATAGAATGTGTAGTCAATGTATAGAATGCTCAGTCAATGTATAGAATGTGTAGTCAATGTACAAAATGTCTGGACTGGCTATAGAATGCTCAGTCAATGTATAGAATGCTCAGTCAATGCACAGAATGTCTGGACTAGCTATAGAATGCTCAGTCAACGTATAGAATGTGCAGTCAATGTACAGAATATCTGGACTGACTATAGAATGCTCAGTCAACGTATAGAATGTGCAGTCAATGTACAGAATATCTGGACTGGCTATAGAATGCTCAGTCAATGTAAATAATGCTCAGTGAATGTACAGAATGTCTGGACTAGCTAGAGAATGCTCGGTCAATGTATAGAATGTGCAGTGAATGTACAGAATATCTGGATTTGCTATAGAATGTTCAGTCAATGTATAGAATGCTCAGTCAATGTATAGAATGTGTAGTCAATGTATAGAATGCTCAGTCAATGTATAGAATGTCTGGACTGGCTATAGAATGCTCAGTCAATGCACAGAATGTCTGGACTAGCTATAGAATGCTCAGTCAATGTATAGAATGTGTAGTCAATGTATAGAATGTCTGGACTGGCTATAGAATGCTCAGTCAATGTACAGAATGTCTGGGCATAGAATGCTCAGTCAATGTATAGAATGTGTAGTCAATGTATAGAATGCTCAGTCAATGTATAGAATGTGCAGTCAATGTACAGAATATCTGGACTGGCTATAGAATGCTCAGTCAATGTATGGCATGTCTGGACTGACTATAGAATGCTCAGTCAATGTATAGAATGTGCAGTGAATGTACAGAATATCTGGACTGGCTATAGAATGCTCAGTCAATGTACAGAATGTCTGGACTGGTTATAGCATGCTAAGTCAATGTATAGAATGCTCAGTCAATGTATAGAATGTGTAGTCAATGTATAGAATGCTCAGTCAATGTATAGAATGTGTAGTCAATGTATAGAATGCTCAGTCAATGTATAGAATGTGTAGTCAATGTATAGAATGCTCAGTCAATGTATAGAATGTGTAGTCAATGTACAGAATGTCTGGACTGGCTATAGAATGCTCAGTCAATGTATATAATGTGCAGTCAATGTATAGAATGCTCAGTCAATGTACAGAATGTCTGGACTGGCTATAGAATGCTCAGTCAATGTATAGAATGTGCAGTCAATGTATAGAATGCTCAGTCAATGTACAGAATGTCTGGACTAGCTATAGAATGCCCAGTCAATGTACAGAATGTCCGGACTGGCTATAGAATGCCCAGTCAATGTATAGAATGTGCAGTCAATGTATAGAATGTCTGGGCTGGGTATAGAATATTCAGACATGGTTATAAAATGTATAACACAAATTGATTCAATCACATATTAGTTTTTATTTATTTATTTTATTTAACAATCTTGACAAACAGTCACCAATAAACAAGGGAACGAGTTGCTGAGTTTTTACGTCTGATCGTGAACAGTGAATTGAGCGAACTCCAGACCCGGAGAGATAGAATGAGAACTGAAAATGAATCAAAATTAATAAAGAGGGTTTGCAGACTTCAAGCAATCAAAGCCCCTTCTCCTGGGATATTTTGGCAATTATCAAATTAATCTTTGAGAACTTTAGAAAAAGATAAAACCTTATCACAGAAAAGGACAAGAAAATCGAGAAATGACAAGCTATAATGAGTTCTGATATCTCATCACAGCCGCAGCATCGATTTCTACAAACTGGATGCAAGTAAAGCGTGGTATTTTTTGCAGAGAGAGGCGATTAAGGAGTGAAGGCAGAGGCTTGCAGACACATGCACGTCCCAGAAGTACCGCCAACCGCAAACAAGGAAACAGAGAGCTCTCAGGATGTGAAAATAAAACACTCATCAACAAATCTTCGCAAGCCGCACGCTCCTATTTCCAGGAAGATGAGGACTTCAGAGCGAGCGCTGGGCTAATGAAGTGTCTGAGCTACAAAGAGGTGTTTCCATTAACAAGGAAAAGTGCACCCAGGTTCCCCACACAGAGAGCCCCCAGGTGACTGGCTTTAGAAGGGCTGATCAAAGCATCCACCTTAATATAATCTTCCAGTCTTCTGCTGGGGTTAAGGGTGGGGGATATAAATCATGCTATTTTCATTTTAGGGGTTTCATTGGGGGATGGGATAGTTTTCTAATATCATTTTTGAAGAAAGAAAAATTTTAAAGAGCAATGTTTACATCTCAGCGGGACAATATGAATATATAATATAAGTCATATTATAAAATAATAACATATGTTTATTGTCGCTTTAAACATTGGAACATGTCAGCTAGATACATAACGTTAACACCACATATAATTTACGCCACAAAATAATGACATAAAAAATGTCACCTAGGTAGCACAAAGGCTGCAAGATTATATTTTTACAAAAATTTCAACCAGTGTGAAATGCGCGACTTGTCGGAAACAGAACAACTAGAGCCGCAGACTGATAACGTGACCGATAACGGGACTGATAGCATGACCGATAACGTGACCGATAACGGGACTGATAGCATGACCGATAACGTGACTGATAACGGGACTGATAGCATGGCCGATAACGTGACTGATAACGGGACTGATAGCATGGCCGATAATGTGACCGATAACATGACCGATAACGGGACTGATAGCATGCCCGATAACGTGACCGATAACGGGACTGATAGCATGACCGATAACGTGACTGATAACGGGACTGATAGCATGGCCGATAACGTGACCGATAACGTGACTGATTGCATGACCGATAACGTGACTGATAACGGGACTGATACCATAACTGATAACATGACTGATAACGTGACCGATAATGCAACTGATAACATGACCGATAACGGGACTGATAACGTGACTGATAGCATGGCCGATAACGGGACTGATAACGTGACTGATAATGCAACTGATAACGTGACCTGATGCATATCTGATAATGACGCAGTAAACAATGTTAAATGGTGAAAGAATAACTGCAATACGTATAGCACATCTCCTTTATATAGAGATTATTAGATTTTAATTAGAAAGGATTAGACTTGTGCGGTGTGGAAACATTTTGTTTGGCCTAACCATTGTTTTAAAAAAATTAATTTCATTCGGAACCGCTGACATGTAATAGTTCAACTTGACCATAAAACATATTTGGTAAAGCTCTGTGCACGAACAAAAAAGGATGTGGAAATGGGCCAGAGCACGGCAAAGGATATACATAATATATATATAGCAGTACATGGGTTCTCTCACCATTTGGCTCATAGATCAAGTGAGAAAAAGTAACCAATAGAGAGGAGCTGCAAAAATAAAAAAAAATATCCACATTTATATGTTATATATTATATATTTGTAAAATATTTGTTAAATATAAAATATACAATTGTGAATTTTTTTTACTGCTCCTCCTTTGTCCACTCTGTTGGTCAATTCTCACTAGAACTGTGATGAAATCAACATTTAGTGGTTGTCCCTGAGCCATCAATCATTTCTTTTTTTAGCGCAATGGGTGGAACTCCAAATAAAACATGCTCGTCCATTGCATTAATGGTTTGCTGATTTTAAATTCCATATGGTACTTTCGAGATGTGGAATTCATACGAACTGCGATCAGCCTAAATTCAGACAAATTGCAATTCGGCTGGGCTGAAAACGAATGCACAACTCTATTAATAATTTTTCAGTATTAATTAATCAGTATTGTAATTGAAAGTAGTATTCACATTAATCTGCTAATACTTACATTGCACACTTAATTGCACCAAAGCTTCTCTGGTCCGGATGTTAAATCCATTGTATCTAGCTGTCTGACATTTGTATGTTCCACTCATATCTCGGGACACATTGTCCAATTTTAGTTTCCCATCAATCGTCTCCACCACCATGTCTCCTGAAGGTAGTGGCCCTTCCTTGTCCACTCGAGTCCATAAGATGGGTGGCCTTGGCTTTCCTCTGACTTCACACTGAAGCTCTGCCCGCGAGCCTTCTCTCACTGTGATTACCGATTGTCCCCTGGGAACACTTAGTGTTGGTGGAACTGTAAGAAGAGACAGAAATATTATAGATACATTTTAGATCAGTTATTTGATAATAATATCATATAGTTTCATGTTATCAACATAGTCTTGAGAGAAATGTCTTCAATATAATCTGTGTATTCATCCTCTGGAAAGAAATCGCAATCTGTATGATATGGAAAGTGTTAGATTTACGAATAGAAATAAGGGATCTTACCCTTCAAAGGGTTGAAACGCAAATCGTGTTATATACACGACTTACCTGGAGTGGCCCATGATATTAACAGATTTCATGTCCACTAAACTTATACATGGTGGAAAAAAGAAATCAATTAAATTGATTTGTCTAAATAAAAAAATAAAAAAGCTTGGTTCCGACCAATTTTTATCCATGTTTCGTTTAGATTCTGACAAATTTCAGCCATGCTATCTTTTCATGGAAATATATATGTTCTTTTTACTGCTCCTCCTTTTTGATCTGAGGATCAAATCAACATTTAATGACTCTTGAAATCAATTTATTTATTTCCATTTTTGGTGCCATGGACCAAACTCTGAGTCATGAAATAAATGAAGCAGCTCGTCCATTGCCTATTTTCTAGCACCAAAGAAAAAACAACATAACAGGAACCTCACCTGTCTCAGCAGAGATATTGACCTCTATGCTCAGTTTTTGGTTTGGTAGCTCTGGGAATGAAGCCTCACACATGTAGGTTCCATAATCTGTAAATCGCAGTTCAATCATCTCCAAACTGCTGGTGATAGGCGGAAGATCGGGGTCATTCCTGGTGATGATAATATTTCTGGAAGGTCTGACAGGCTGCTGATTCTTATACCATGTGTATACCACCTTCTCCTGTGGGACAGCATCGACATGACACGATAGCTTCAAATCCTGCCCCAACTGGATGGTCTCACTCTCCTTGATCACATCAGGAGTGATTTGAAACGTGATGTTTTTCATGGCTGTTTCAAAGCAAAAATAAGCATAGACAGTTTAGCACAATCTATGATAATATGATTAGCTTGATCCAAATACAAATAGTCACTTTCTACTTTGGTTTCACCATCATGAACCACATGAAATAGTACCAACCAGGATGTGACATCCTCAAAACTTAAACTTACCAGTGTCTCTCCGCATCTACAAATGTAGCCATACTTTATATCAACATTTCTGAGGTTTCTTAGATTGTATGGGTAAAATAACACTAATTGACTTGAAAGGATCACTATAGCTTTAGGAACACAAAGATGTATTCCTGACACTATAGTGTTCAAAACACTATCTAGTCCCCGTTACCCCCTTAATATAGTAACACCTTATTACAATATATCTCATAATAAACACAGTGATATTTCCTATCGGTGGTTACAGAGAATGGAAGATAAAGGCTAGACGTAGTTCAATATTTTGCAATAGTTGGGCCATACTTGGCATCAAGCAACCTGTAAATTCATTGACAGGTCCATTTTTTCGTTTTCCTTCAGGTCTTGGTTAATTAGCCTCCAGTACTGTAATATTTGTACAACTGCAATGACCTTGAACAACCATGAACAACGCCATGGCCCAATAAACTATTAGTAACCCTGTGGCCGATGTGGGCTCCCATACATTCCCTCGACTGATCCTTCATTCTTCTTTGAATGCTTTCTTAACTGTCTCTGTAAAAGTTTGATAAGCCCCTCTCTTCCACCCACACAGTGAGCTGAATAATGGGTTATAAACAGGTCTGCCATAACCATCTGAGATTCAGGCTCCTATCAGGCACACAGGCTGGCCTTACTCAAGTCAGATACAGGTAGAAAAGGTAATGTATATTAAACATAATAATAAATAATAGAACATATTGCTGGGCAGATTTTTTGCTGTAAGTGACATCTATCTTGGTGGAAATTTACAAGGTTAGCCACTACAGTAGGTTACAGAGGAGTAATAAACTCCCAGGACTAGGTGCATTTACCTTACCCTGAAGGTCTTCTTCTCTGTACAGAATCAAATGTTTTTGCCAATGCTCTGTTCTATTTTGTAAATTTCCGTCCCATTCTCCTACACTACAGAAACTATTGTTGGTTAAACTTCATGGCTAAATTCTAGCAATTAGGAAGTATTAATTATGGAGTGCTCTTTGCTCACTTTGTACAATACACGGGTTAATTTCACCTGCAGTTACTATATTTCAACTAACGTCAACAAAGTTTTAACAGATATTGTGTTAGCTATACATCCGACCTTTGGAATAAATAAAGGATTGATTAATGCTCAAATTGATAACTAATGGTCAAAGGCATTGATTTCATATTTTGGAATAAGCTTTTCAAATTATTATTTATTTACTTTTTCAAAATATTAAAATAGCAAGAATATTTTAAATATACAAAATGTACCAACTTGACATAAAATGTAAACATTTTAAAACATGCAATTATTTTTCATAATATTAAATCATTTTAAAAGTTTATCCAAAAATATCAAAGAATTTGAAAAGCTTCTTGGAATTCTATGATACCCTCCCATCCCTTCTGCTCGTGATTTGGTCTGGAGTTAGATCTCCAATTACATGTTCCATTCCCTAATTCCTCAGCTATGGAATAATCAGTTAGATTCAACTTGTCTTAATTAGAATTGCCTCTCTTGTTGACTATTGATCTGAAGAAAAGCTGGACATCTCAGAAGTTCTAGATCTATGGTGAATGACTGAGGTGTACCCCAAATTTAACATCAAGAGATTTCCTTAATGGTAATATAGGCAGCTGGCGATAGGGGTATCTCTATAGAGGAATGGAAAATAAATTAAAATGCATAACATTTATAAATGCCAAATATAACCCAAAGCTCACACTATTCCACAACACATCCTGGTAAAGCCAGACTCATAATGTCTTCCCTACTGACACAAGCCTTATGGTGTCAAAATAAACTACCGCTATTAGCAACAGAAATGTGACTGTACCTAAGCAAGATATTATTGCCTATTATATTGCACTTGAACCATATTCCTATGCTAAATACAATCTCTATATATCCCTCTTACTAGTGAGCAGACGATGGTCCTGTGTGGTGCCTCCATAAAGTCAGTCAAGTTTTTAATATGGTACATGTAGAATTACAGGCCTGACACAGGACGTACATCTCACTAGGACGTTGATGGTTTTCTTAGCTGGATTTCCCACATTGTTAATGGCGGTGCAATTATAGTAGCCAGAGTCTTCAGGACGAATTTTACGGATGGTTAGGTTCCCACCTTGAAGGATGCTACTTGATGGCATGGGATTAGGGGAATGGGACCAAACCACTTGAGGGGTGGGATCACCTCCGGTGAGTGAGCACTGCATAGTGACATCATCTCCAGGATTTACCACCAGTGTCTCGTTGACAGAAGTCTTTATTGATGGCGGAGCTAAAAGGAAGAACATTGGGTAAGGTAAGAGAAGGGTTTACAGAGAAAGGATACAAAATAAAACATATACAGATCTTCATAGGGACATCATGTCCAACACATCATTCCATGGTCTTAATTATCTTCACTTCAAGTTATTAAGATGAAATAAACATAGACTGAATGGAAATTAATCTGAGATCAAATTCCCAAAGTCTGACATCTTCTTTCTATATGTGGGTAACTGCATGAATGAGTGGATGGATGGATGGATGGGTGGATGGATGAAAGGGTGGAAGATGGACAGACGGATTTTACTTATGTTTCAGAGATGTAGGGATGCATTTATCTTCCTATCTATTTGTGGTTGCATGGCAAGATTATTTCTATAATTAACATATGATGACCAGGTTATTCCCTAATACAAATATTCTAGTAACAAATAACCTACAACATACTTTTGGGTTGTAACTTTATACTATAAACAAACTCCCTGGTTCAATCAGACTTTCCCCATGGGCAGAGTTCCTTGTAAGTGCTGACACCATGAGGAATGGAATCCCTTATTATGAGGGGAAATGTAATGAGGTCAGGGACCTTGATAATCTCATGACCCATCTATAAATCCAATCTCTGACATCCTGAGGGTACCGGATGCATTGTGCATTGTGTTGCTCCTACCCAGTAAATTAACTTGGAACTGTAGTCCACAGCAGATACAAAGAAAATGTATACATGTGAAAACAAAGAGATAGATATGGGTCAAGCTCTCCCTAAAACCATTTTTTCTGGGGTGTATCATTCATTGATTGTAAGAGGATCCTGCCAATATTCACCAGCTGCTTGCCCCCTCTGGTAGAAGGAGAGATCTAGGGTTCCAAAAACTATTTTCTTTGTTTTGAAGGAAATAAATAATTTCCCTGTTATGTGTTTTGATAAATAATCGGTCATGATCAAAAACGTATTGTGGAGATGTGTATCCAGAGTCTACTATTATGCAGTATGCAGGATCAATAAATCAAAAGAATAGTGGATGGTCAATCAGTTCCTAGATAGTCTAATATATTTCCTTTGATGTGTTGGAGATTAAATATAAAATGTAATGTATAAATTCAAATTAAAGTTAATTGATGTTCAGGTCACATGATCAATGACATCATCTGACCTTTTTTGTTATCTTTCAGCTAATTAAGCGTTAAGGTCCCCTATTCTGTAACACTTTGTATAGGTGAAACGCGTTAGTGTGTTACTTTTTTCTTTTCATTTGTTTAATAAAATTACTTTGTATTTTACCTTTGGACCTCCACTGAACATCTTTTATTGGAGAAGATGTATCTCACATTCCCGGGTGGGGGACAAACCCCCCATGCTGTTAAGGACTGAGCAATCCCTATCTGCTCATCCATTGTGAGTATATCTCCTTCTTTATTTTATCTGTTTTGTTATAACAGGGAGCACTATTCCGGTTCTTTTATATCCTTTGCATATCACTGGAGCATTATCCTGAATACACCACGTGGATTATTGGCACAGGGATACGATACCAGAGGGGATCAGGACCATCCAGACATCCATAGACGGGGATTGTACCGTCCATACGCTGTGATCTCTAGCTGATCTTTAGCTCCAGAAAAGTGTGAGTGCAATATCTTTCTTTATATTTTACCTCTGCTTCTGTAGACATACTACACTATATTTGTTTCCCTGTCCCATTTGAATTTTTCTCTTATATTGGCTCCATTGGGTTCTACACAAAGATTTTATCTATAAAATGCTGCTTCCCTACACTCCCCGTTCTAAATAAATTCATATTTTTTTATCCTGTTCAGGTGCATAACATACGTAACATTTTTAACCTAGACTTTCCCTTTAATTAATTAGATCTGATGACTAATTTCGCTGCCAAGTCATTCAAGTATATTTTTAAAGACTTCTTTCTACCTTGAAGCATTTAGCAGTAAATTTGTGATCAAACATGTGGCCAAATACTTCACATGTATTAGTAATCGGCCTTTAACCTGGATAGCTAATTCTTCCTGATACGGAACGCCGGCTCCTATTTTCTTTGTAGCAAAAAATACAAATTATAATTATGATTGCAATCTTTAGTTAATGAAAGATTTCCCATTTACATGTGAAGGCATCTAAATATAGGAATTTACAATTACATTTACAAACACTATCATTACGATAACACCGTATGTGAGGGTAAATGCAATTTAAAATGTAGCTGTAATTAGGTGTTTTATTTCAGTTTTTAATCACTTTTTGCAGGAATGTTAATGAGCTGAACTTTTAAATATAAGATAAGGAGAAGGACGAGCTTGGAGGTTTAGGGAGAAGATTGAAAATGTAATCCGGGCTGCGCTGCGTTTAGCTTACTTCCTTGGCACCCCAGGGGTTAAACTGAAGATAATATTAACGTGTCTGGATTCGGGCCAAGAAACGGCAAACTCGGTGAGATTGTAACATACCATTAGCGTTTTCTTTAGAATAATTAATTTCTGTGAAATGGTAAGCGTTTTTGTCTCCTTCTTAGAACAATAACTATATAAACACTTTGATCAGAGTATTTGGGAGTCAATTAAATATTTCAGCGTGTTACATTAGATCTGCTAGAAGTCCAAAACGTTTATTTCAATGGTGGTTGGTGGAGCACCATGGGAAATGTAGTTCACAAACACCTGCAGTGCCTTGCTTAGCAATCTTTGGTATATTCACCATACTATGAGCTACTTTGTCACATTAGGAAGAGTTCAGTTGAACTTGAAATATTTAGTTAAAGGAACACTCAAGGCACCATAACAACTTTAAATTTAAATTAAGTTGTTATGGTGCCATGAGGTACTGGTGCTGGCTAACCTTAGGGCGTGAATGCCTTTTCGAACAGTTTAATCCCGAAGTCTTTGTTCCAGCGATGAATCTCCCTGCCTCTCTGTCCTCCTGTTCGCTAAAACTCTCTAAACCAGAAGGCTTTTGCGACACTGCCAATCGTTTAGAACAGTTTAGTGAATGGGGAGTTACTGACTGGCTGAGAGCAATAGGTACAAGATGGAACTCATTGAGTTGAACTGCAGATGGAGGTAAATGGCTGCGATAGACGCGGTATGTGTGATATAAAGTGTCTCCCGGCTTTATCTGAGCGCTGCTCTGTCTGCATTAGGCTCCTGAGATCTGGCTCTCATTAATTTCTGCTATTATGGCTCATTCTTTCCCTTTTCTTTAGATGTAACCCCAACCTCACCTGTTATCTTTCGTTACACAAAGTAGTTCTGATGTAACTTTAGCAAGATATTTTATTCTATGTTCCTTTGTGTTTGTTTGGCTTTGTCTAAGCAGGTCGAGTATAGAAAGAATGTGAATACTGAGAGTTTTCAGACAGCACTTATAAAGCTCGTACATTGCGTACTCAGGAAGATCGAAAATATCTCCCCATCTGATCTCTAAAGTGGACATGCTATTTCTGCACTCACCCAAGATGTAGCATATTATTTCTATATACAAGATCTGTAAAACAGCAAGTGATACATCGTAACAAAGAAAGTGAAGACATTATGGGAATCTTTAAACCAAACAGCAAGCTGCAAATCAACAACTCTACAACGTGGAGATTTCTTTCTATCATAAATCCATGGCCTTCATTTTAAAAGTTAGTGTTCTGCACGTCAGAAATCACAGCTTAGTAGATGAACCTTGCTATCTAGTCAGAGAATGTACCTCTCGGTCACAGTGAACGTGTTTCATAAGACAAATGTTTTTTTATTGAACAAGGAATGGGAAATGGACGTGACTTGTTTTGCTGCCAGAATTTATCCCAACAATGGAAACCACGAGGTGACAATGTAATTCGAGAACAGTGTGGGCAAAGTCAGCTCATTGCGCTCAGCTTTAAACTAACAATAAATACCGTATTCCCAGACGCACTCACAAACTAAATCTGGCTTTCCACGTATCGCGCAGCTTAGAGCATTTTTTATGCGACTTGCATAGACTCTGCATCGAAGTACGATGTATTCTTCGTAATCACTTTATATTTGTTCATGGGACATTGTACAAGCTGGCACGTTCACCTACACCAGTGCCCATCCATGCGCTAATCTGCCAGCGTCTACAGATAAACAGAAAAATGGCCAGAACGCCTCGTTGTGAGAAATAATTTCGCTGATTGGCAAAACAGCAACGATTCGACTGCGTGTCTTTATCCAGCAATCTAATCTCCTCCCCAAACCTTGTCTAATTCAAATCCTCTCAATTAATCACATAATAAGGTAACGGACATATCAAGGCTCTACGGAGTGACGGTAACCGTAATCATGTAAACAACAAGAAACAAAAAGTGCAATGTGCTAAATAACAGGTGAATAAAGTGCATACAGTCATAACAAGGAGTTCTAGACATTTTTTTGGTTTTCTTTTTGGATATCTATCCGGGAAGCCAGGAAGGCGTAAGAGAGTCTCTGCACCATTATAGTTATAGAACTGAGCGCTCCTTCTTATCATTTTTTTGTCTAAAGCTTCTACATGATGGCTTGTCATATCTAATCACCCAGCATGAAGGTAACAGACAACACACGTCCATACTAGACACAATAACGCCAGCAGAGACATACTCCAGACATCGCAATAACGCCAGCAGAGAAATACTCCAGACATCGCAATAACGGACTTCTCCATTCCCCATCCACATATAATAACCCATGGCCTCCTTCCTGTCCACTGCTCAAAATCATTAGTCCCCACATGCTCTCTGATACGTGGGTTTCGTTTTATTGTAACAGCTGTGTAATTCTAGCTCTCGATCTGAGTGAACGGTGGGATTCATTCTCAAAATGTGGAATATCTGTTAACTGATGAGAGAACTGGCAGTTTCTGGAAATACTAGCTAAGCTGTGGGAATCGTGGTGGGACATTTTCCATTCTCCAGAATTGGGGGTTTCCTAAATAACCCATAGTGTGTTATGGGAGGAAGATCTGTGACTATGGTGCTCTCTGCCTCTCCACAATGAGCTTTCTTTATCGAAGAAACATACATCACATCTTACCATCTAGATTATTGGCTAATAAATATCCTGCGTTCACTGCAACTCCCAAATCCTGGATGTGCAGGCATTATATCTGATGGCATGTGGAATATAATTGCTATTATATATGCATTGTATTTGGGCTCCCTGGATACAGAGACACATTGACACATCATTAAAAAGCCAAGAAGAGGATAAACCTTCTGATTTCACATGGGTTTGCAATTATTTGCCCACACGGCTGGCACTTATTCCATTACCCAGTAATACACTGCTTTATGAAAAAGAATTAAGCACTGGAGTAACGTATCACATCTGACGAGCCGAAAACAAGCAGCAACATTTGTTTCACTTGCAACCATCCGCAAAGCTCGGAAGCCCTCAGGTGCCCACTATAAGCCTCAATTAAGAGGAGCAAACTTTGTTTTAATTCACTGTTCTCAAACATGTGACACGGGCAGAGTGAAAGCAATCTATCTTTGTAATGGAACTGTTACATCCCAGCAGAAATCTCAACAATAAATTGTGTTTGCATGCAAAACCGAGCAGAAATCCAAGCGCTTCCTCCACATCCAAACAGATTCGATTGCTACTTTAGGTGTCTGTTTTCCCTTATTGGGTTATGCAGTATAGAGCCCACAGTGTACCCGGCGCAAAACTAAACCCTGGAGTAAAGTGCATGTAGCTAATATCATTCTAAATCTGCCCTCTGATTCTCTACCGACCACAGACTAGAGCAGGCATAGGCAACCTTCGGCACTGCAGACGTTTTGGACTACACCTCCCATGATGCTTTGCCCGCATTATAGGTGTAAGAACATTAACATCTGGAGTGCCGAAGGTTGCCTACCCCTGGACTAGAGCCATAACAACGTCTAAGAGATTCTAGAAAGGGTCATAGAAAGTGGATTTTAATACGTAATGCAACAAATGTAACGAATGTAACGATGGATCATATATTTCTTTCTAGTGATGCCACCTCATTTTATTATTGGATAACACTGAATAGCTTTGAACATTGGGTTTTCTTTTTAAACTGTAGTTGAATAGTTTTTTCTTATTATGGTGTCTAAGCTGCGCGACGCGTGGTATTATGGTGGCATTATAAAACTCCATTCCTAGAAATGCCATGAAGTATTTTGGTTTTTGTAAAAGTGTTTTAATTGAATTTTAAATGAACATAGGCACAAGCACTCAAAGTTTGCAGATTTAAAAAGATTACAGAGTAATCCCCAAATATTTAGGACTCGTGCAATATATTGGGCCGCAAGATTTCGGGTGAGGTTTATGAAAAATAGCAGATCATCCACGTATTCACGTTGTGGTGGAAACAATCCACCTGAACCCTACTAATATCAGGGTTTTGACAGATCGCTTGTTGGAATGGTTTGAGGGCAACAACCAGGAACAGTGGCAATAACTGGCCTCCCTGCCTGGTGCCATTTTGGATATGAATCAGTGAATAGGGAATGAATCCATAAAGGCACAATTCATTAGTGATGTGAGCAAACCCAGGCAAACATGTCTGGGCCCAGCCCCAGGGCCTGAAGCGTTGGGAACAAAAAGTCCCAGTTAATCCTGTCGAAGGCCTTCTCCACATCCGTAGAGAGCAGAAGAAGGCCCTTCAACCTCTGCTGGAGCTGATGTATCAAAGCTAGAGCCCTGTCCTCCCTGCTGTCGAATACCACAAACAGAGGTACTTAATAGACATATTACCGTGCCTTAGAGTGGCTGGACTTAATGTAAGAAAGATAAAGACAGAGTCAAAAATAGCCATGGTCAGGATTTAAAAAATACAGATAAACAAAATAACAAGGCAGGTCAGCATACCAGAAATACTCAAAGCCAGAAACAAGCTGGGTCCTGAGATATTCCTGAATGTTGGCCCTGCTCCCCTCCTCTGATGCCCAATATTGATTAGACTAATATTTCCGGAGCACCTTAGCGATGACTTCGGGTTATTGGCGTAATCTATTGTTGAACTCCCATATCTGGACAATGTATGTGGGCAAGGCCATACAGTATCCATCTGTATCTCTATCTTCATACCCACAATATGGGCCAAAATGGTATGTCTGGTTTTATGCAAATATTTCAGATTGTGAAATAGCAGATGAAACATATTCCTGAATACTTCAATTAAAGTAAACCTAAAAAATAATATGTAAGTAAATTCATTTAATGTTCTTATTAACGTATCCCTGGACATCAATCTATACTCAAAATGTGTGATTTCAACTATTTATACGTTGCATACATGAACCCATTTCACACGTTGATATTATACTATTTTATTTATTTTTGCATAAAAGTGTATGCACGGTATGTATCATATATTATAAGTGCTTGTTGCCCCATGCCCACATGGGTAGAGGTTTGTTTATCCACGAGGGCGCTGTACGTGCCTGGTTCTAAATGAATGTACAGGGGATCATGGCATTAGATTGCTGTAAATGTTTGAATATCTGCTTCTCATTTACATTTATCGAGATAAATCGTGATACATGCGGTCCAGCAAGTCAAAATACAGAGCACTCGTTTTAATAGTAAAACCCCCAGATTTAGGCTCAGTGAGAAAGGATGGTTCCTGACATTTAGATACATCTGATGACAAACATGGTGTCTCTCGGACGTTCATGTCGACCGGCTGCCTTGCTGCAGCGCTCAATAAAGTAAACTTGCATTTTCTGTCTGCTAATAAACACACAGTCGGTGTAATAGATCTCTGGCAGGTAACAAGAGGTTTAATCCCAACTGCTCACATCTGCAGCTAAATGCAACTGACAGTTTAATGGGACTAGTTAATAGGATACTTCATTATCCTGACTTTTTACAGATATTATGGAGAGTTTCATTTTAAACAGAGAAAATCAGGGAGGAGAAAACACAAGGCGGCCAGATTGATTGAGACAAACTGGCTTTATCAATAGGCTGCGTCCACTTGTCTTTTCGTCAGCTCGGTCCTGAACGAACAGTGTAACAGAAATCGATCGGCTGTTTTTGTCATCGGAGCTTCTGGAACATTCCCTCCTCCAAAAATAATCACATACAGCAATAAAGCCTTTTAAAGGAAACCAAATGTTACGCATGGCGTTCGCCTGGAGACCCAGGTTCTCCACTATTATATATATAGTAATGTAATATCAATTTTAGTTATATAAATCAGTCCATATAATAATATTAATCACACTAGTATAGCGTTATATAAACCAGTCCATATAATAATATTATTCACACTAATAAAGTGCTATATGAATCAGTCCATATAATAATATTATTCACTCATGCAATAATATTATTCACACTAGTATAGCGTTATATAAACCAGTTAATATAATAATATTATTCACACTAGTATAGCGTTATATAAACCAGTCCATATAATAATATTATTCACACTAGTAAAGTGCTATATGAATCAGTCCATATCATAATATTATTCACGCATACAATATTATTATTCACACTAGTATAGCGTTATATAAACCAGTTAATATAATAATATTATTCACACTAGTATAGCGTTATATAAACCAGTCCATATAATAATATTATTCACACTAGTAAAGTGTTATATCAATCAGTCCATATCATAATATTATTCACTCATATAATAATATTATTCACACTAGTATAGCGTTATATAAACCAGTCCATATAATAATATGATTCACACTAGTATAGCATTATATAAATCAGTCCATATAATAATATTATTCACACTAGTATAGTGTTATATAAATCAGTCCATATCATAATATTATTCACACTAGTATAGCATTTTATAAATCTGTCCATATAATAATATTATTCACACTAATATAGTGTTATGTAAATCTGTCCATATAATAATATTATTCACACTAGTATAGCGTTATATAAACCAGTCCATATAATAATATTATTCACTCTAGTATAGTTTTATATAAATCAGTCCATATAATAATATTATTATCACTAGTAAAGTGTTATATGAATCAGTCCATATAATAATATTCACACTAGTATAGCGTTATATAAACCAGTCCATATAGTAATATTATTCACACTAGTATAGTGTTATATAAATCAGTCCATATCATAATATTATTCTCACTAGTAAAGGGTTATATGAATCAGTCCATATAATAATATTCACACTAGTATAGCGTTATATAAACCAGTCCATATAGTAATATTATTCACACTAGTATAGTGTTATATAAATCAGTCCATATAATAATATTATTCTCACTAGTAAAGGGTTATATGAATCAGTCCATATAATAATATTATTCACACTAGTATAGCGTTATATAAACCAGTCCATATAGTAATATTATTCACACTAGTATAGCATTATATAAATCAGTCCATATAATAATATTATTCACACTAGTATAGCATTATATAAATCAGTCCATATAATAATATTATTCACACTAGTATAGCGTTATATAAATCAGTCCATATCATAATATTATTCACACTAGTATAGCATTATATAAATCAGTCCATATAATAATATGATTGACACTAGTATAGCATTATATAAATCAGTCCATATAATAATATTATTCACACTAGTATAGCGTTATATAAATCTGTCCATATAATAATATTATTCACACTAGTATAGCGCTATATAAATCAGTCCATATAATAATATTATTCACACTAATATAGTGTTATGTAAATCTGTCCATATAATAATATTATTCTCACTAATATAGCGTTATATAAATTAGTCCATATAATAATATTATTCACACTAGTATAGCATTATATAAATCAGTCCATATAATATTATTCACACTAGTATAGCGTTATATAAATCAGTCCATATAATAATATTATTCACACTAATGTAGTGTTATGTAAATCTGTCCATATAATAATATTATTCTCACTAGTATAGCGTTATATAAATCAGTCCATATAATAATATTATTCTCACTAGTATAGCGTTATATAAATCAGTCCATATAATAATATTATTCTCACTAGTATAGCGTTATATAAATCAGTCCATATAATAATATTATTCTCACTAGTATAGCGTTATTTAAACCAGTTCATGTAGTAATATTATTCACTCATATAATAATATTATTCACACTAGTATAGCATTATATAAATCAGTCCATATAATATTATTCACACTAGTATAGCGTTATATAGATCAGTCCATATAATAATATTATTCTCACTAGTATAGCATTATATAAATCAGTACATATAATATTATTCACACTAGTATAGCGTTATATAAATCAGTCCATATAATAATATGATTCACACTAGTATAGCATTATATAAATCAGTTGATATAATAATATGATTCACACTAGTATAGCATTATATAAATCAGTTGATATAATAATATTATTCACTCTAGTATAGTTTTATATAAATCAGTCCATATAATAATATTATTCACTCTAGTAAAGCGTTATATAAAATCAGTCCATATAATAATATTATTCACTCTAGTATAGTTTTATATAAATCAGTCCATATAATAATATTATTCACTCTAGTATAGCGTTATATAAATCAGTTGATATAATAATATTATTCACACTAGTATAGCGTTATATAAATCAGCCAATATAATAATATTAATCACACTAGTATAGCGTTATATACATTAGTTTATATAATAATATTATTCACACTTTTATAGCATTGTATAAGTCAGTATAACATATCTCTCAACAGTCCAAATGGAGGGACACCTTAATTTTAGGAGTGTGAGTGGGGGTGTAGCCAGGGGTGGAGATGCTCTAAGACAGGGGTTCCCAAGCCAGTCCTCAAGTACCCCCTACCAGTCCAGGATTTAGGGATTACCCAGTTATGACCAAGGTGTTTTAAGAAAAAAAACAACAACAAAAAAAGACTTTAGACACAACAGGGTAATCCCTAAATCCGGGACTGGTAGGGGGTACTTGAGGACTGGATTGGGAACCCCTGCTCTAAAACATTGTAGGTGACTAACTTACAATTTATAGAACGAAAATGTAATTTAGAACAAGAACAATGTATCTTATTTAGTTCTAAACACATTTATTGTAGTTTAAAGACACATTACTGGGAGTATTATCAATGTGGAGCTCTGTTATACACTCAGACACATTACTGGGAGTATTATTGCTGTGGAGCTCTGTTATACACTCAGACACATTACTGGGAGTATTATTGCTGTGGGGCTCTGTTATACACTCAGACACATTACTGGGAGTATTATTGCTGTGGAGCTCTGTTATACACTAAGACACATTACTGGGAGTATTATTGCCCTGGAGCTCTGTTATACAGTCAGACACATTACTGGGAGTATTATTGCTGTGGAGCTCTGTTACACACAGACACATTACTGGGAGTATTATCACTGTGGAGCTCTGTTATACACTCAGACACATTACTGGGAGTATTATCACTGTGGAGTTCTGTTATACACTCAGAGACAGTACTGGGAGTATTATTGCTGTGGAGCTCTGTTATACACTCAGACACATTGCTGGGAGTATTATTGCTGTGGAGCTCTGTTATACACTCAGACACATTACTGGGAGTATTATCACTGTGGAGCTCTGTTATACACTCAGACACATTACTTGGAGTGTTGTTGCTGAGGAGCTCTGCTATACACTCAGACACATTACTGGGAATATTATTGCTGTGGAGCTCTGTTATACACTCAGACACATTACTGGGAGCATTATTGCTGTGGAGCTCTGTTATACACTCAGACACATTACTGGGAATATTATTACTGTGGAGCTCTGTTATACACTCAGACACATTACTGGGAGTATTTTTGCTGTGGATCTCTGTTATACACTCAGACACATTACTGGGAGTATTATTGCCGTGGAGCTCTGTTATACACTCAAACACATTACTGGGAGTATTATTGCTGTGGAGCTCTGTTATACACTCAGACACATTACTGGGAGTATTATTGTTGTGGAGCTCTGTTATACACTCAGACACATTACTGGGAGTATTATTGCTGTGGAGCTCTGTTATACACTCAGACACATTACTGGGAGTATTATTGATGTAGAGCTTTGTGATACAGTCAGACACATTACTAGGAGTATTATAATGTGGAGCTCTGTGATACACTCAGACACACCAACAATACGGAGCTCCTATAAAAGAGGGACATTAGGAGAGAAAAATGGGATTTGAGTTCAAAGAACACTTGGGAGGTATGATATAATCTAATGATTCACTATAGCATAATATAATAATTCCTGCATATGATTAATACATTGACTATAGAGGGCACAGAAAGCAGATCTATAAAACGGTTTGATACGGTTATTTTAATTACCTGTAAAGCAAAATACATTGCTACAGTAGATAAAGTTGAAATAACTCGTGGAAAGTCAACAATTTGTTTAACACAATTATAGTACATTCAGATAATAAAGGTTAAAATGTGGTATATCCTTTACTCCTATTTGGTATAAAACATTTGCATAGAGCTATACTTAAAGATTTGGTACATTATTGTGTATCTTGTGTCTGTTTCACAAACTAGACTCAAGAAGCCATAGAATGATGTTGTAAGATGTGATTCGTTCACACAATGTTCAGTTACACGCATGCAAACCCAACAGCAGACACACAGAACATGCATGCATACATAACACACACTCAATACATTCATGCATCATTTGCTCACGGACAGCAATATATAACAATTGTCAGAACTCCTTTTTCTTTGAAGAATAAACAGAGGACACTGACCGGCCTCTGCACTGATCCATAAGGGAGACTGGATCGATTTCTTGCTTCTAGAGATCAATTTGTCCCTTCTTGCTCGCCCCCGCCAAGTTGCTCCTGAACGGAGAGAGCACTCATCAGTTTTTACCTCTTTACTGGCCGTATTATCACACATATCATAGAAACATAGAAACATAGAATGTGACGGCAGATAAGAGCCATTCGGCCCATCCAGTCTGCCCATATCTGTATATCAATCACTATGTACTCTACAGGAATAACAAAGACAGTGAGGAGACACAAACTCTAACATTGCATGGGGAAGGGACACACTAGCAGCCAATATGGTACATCTGTATAGAAAACAAAAACTCTACAAGATATCAACCATTTAGGGATTAGTGAGATTGCCATGACGGTGTATATTGGTTCATTTCTCATTATATACTTATATAAAATGTGAAGATACAGAACACAGCCATGATGGAAAATACATATGGACGCCCACACGGATATACGTAACAGAACGTTATATAGATGTAGAAAGCGAAAGCTATTATCTCGTATGTATTGAAGAGTCAGTCAATCTCTCAAGCCACGACCATTTCTTAGCATTTTAGCCTTTGATGTTAAAGCTTGTTAAGAGCCTCAGGAATAGCTACTGATATTAATATAAACCAGTATTTCAGGAAAGGTTTATTTAACCAGTCCATAGTAAGTATATCTTTCTTGGAGTCTAGATGTTATAATTTCCCAACTTGGGTCTCGATTTAGTATTTTTGGATATTTTTTTTAGATGATCATCGTATGTTATAAAATGACTTTAAATGACTTTCTACAAATATTTCCATAGACTGTAATGGTGGTAAATAATTGAAAACAAATTTCTAAGAGATTGTGATCATTTGAAAAGCTTACCCAATAATATTAAATGGGGGCCTTGGTGCTACTAATTGTATTGACCTTGGAGTAATGTCAACCAAAACGTACATTATACCCCAGGAGTTAAACCAGCTGTGATGGAGCCGTACATTATACCCCAGGAGTTAAACCAGCTGTGATGGAGCCGTACATTATACCCCAGGAGTAAAACCAGCTGTGATGGAGCCGTACATTATACCCCAGGAGTTAAACCAGCTGTGATGGAGCCGTACATTATACCCCAGGAGTTAAACCAGCTGTGATGGAGCCGTACATTATACCCCAGGAGTTAAACCAGCTGTGATGGAGCCGTACATTATACCCCAGGAGTTAAACCAGCTGTGATGGAGCCGTACATTATATCTCAGGAGTTAAACCAGCTGTGATGGAGCCGTACATTATACCCCAGGAGTTAAACCAGCTGTGATGGAGCCGTACATTATACCCCAGGAGTTAAACCAGCTGTGATGGAGCCGTACATTATACCTCAGGAGTTAAACCAGCTGTGATGGAGCCGTACATTATACCCCAGGAGTTAAACCAGCTGTGATGGAGCCATACATTATACCCCAGGAGTTAAACCAGCTGCGATGGAGCCGTACATCATACCCCAAGAGTTAAACCAGCTGTGATGGAGCCGTACACTATACCCCAGGAGTTAAACCAGCTGTGATGGAGCCGTACATTATACCCCAGGAGTTAAACCAGCTGTGATGGAGCCGTACATTATACCTCAGGAGTTAAACCAGCTGTGATGGAGCCGTACATTATACCCCAGGAGTTAAACCAGCTGTGATGGAGCCGTACATTATACCCCAGGAGTTAAACCAGCTGTGATGGAGCTGTACATTATACCCCAGGAGTTAAACCAGCTGTGATGGAGCCGTACATTATACCCCAGGAGTTAAACCAGCTGTGATGGAGCCGTACATTATACCCCAGGAGTTAAATCAGCTGTGATGGAGCCGTACATTATGCCTCAGGAGTTAAACCAGCTGTGATGGAGCCGTACATTATACCCCAGGAGTTAAACCAGCTGTGATGGAGCCGTACTTTAACCCCAGGAGTTAAACTAGCTGTAATGGAGCCGTACATTATACACCAGGAGTTAAACCAGCTGTGATGGAGCCGTACATTATACCCCAGGAGTTAAACCAGCTGTGATGGAGCCGTACATTATACCCCAGGAGTTAAACCAGCTGTGATGGAGCCGTACATTATACCCCAGGAGTTAAACCAGCTGTGATGGAGCCGTACATTATACCCCAGGAGTTAAACCAGCTGTGATGGAGCCGTACATTATACCCCAGGATTTAAACCAGCTGTGATGGAGCCGTACATTATACCCCAGGAGTTAAACCAGCTGTGATGGAGCCGTGCATTATACCCCAGGAGTTAAACCAGCTGTGATGGAGCCCTACATTATACCCCAGGATTTAAACCAGCTGTGATGGAGCCGTACATTATACCCCAGGAGTTAAACCAGCTGTGATGGAGCCGTGCATTATACCCCAGGAGTTAAACCAGCTGTGATGGAGCCGTACATTATACCCCAGGAGTTAAACCAGCTGTGATAGAGCCGTACATTATACCCCAGGATTTAAACCAGCTGTGATGGAGCCGTACATTATACCCCAGGAGTTAAACCAGCTGTGATGGAGCCGTACATTATACCCCGGGAGTTAAACCAGCTGTGATGGAGCCGTACATTATACCCCAGGAGTTAAACCAGCTGTGATGGAGCCGTACATTATACCCCAGGAGTTAAATCAGCTGTGATGGAGCCGTACATTATACCCCAGGAGTTAAATCAGCTGTGATGGAGCCGTACATTATACCCCAGGAGTTAAACCAGCTGTGATGGAGCCGTACATTATACCCCAGGAGTTAAACCAGCTGTGATGGAGCCGTACATTATACCCCAGGAGTTAAACCAGCTGTGATGGAGCCGTACATTATACCCCAGGAGTTAAACCAGCTGTGATGGAGCCGTACATTATACCCCAGGAGTTAAACCAGCTGTGATGGAGCCGTACATTATACCCCAGGATTTAAACCAGCTGTGATGGAGCCGTACATTATACCCCAGGAGTTAAACCAGCTGTGATGGAGCCGTGCATTATACCCCAGGAGTTAAACCAGCTGTGATGGAGCCCTACATTATACCCCAGGATTTAAACCAGCTGTGATGGAGCCGTACATTATACCCCAGGAGTTAAACCAGCTGTGATGGAGCCGTGCATTATACCCCAGGAGTTAAACCAGCTGTGATGGAGCCGTACATTATACCCCAGGAGTTAAACCAGCTGTGATAGAGCCGTACATTATACCCCAGGATTTAAACCAGCTGTGATGGAGCCGTACATTATACCCCAGGAGTTAAACCAGCTGTGATGGAGCCGTACATTATACCCCGGGAGTTAAACCAGCTGTGATGGAGCCGTACATTATACCCCAGGAGTTAAACCAGCTGTGATGGAGCCGTACATTATACCCCAGGAGTTAAATCAGCTGTGATGGAGCCGTACATTATACCCCAGGAGTTAAATCAGCTGTGATGGAGCCGTACATTATACCCCAGGAGTTAAACCAGCTGTGATGGAGCCGTACATTATACCCCGGGAGTTAAACCAGCTGTGATGGAGCCGTACATTATATCTCAGGAGTTAAACCAGCTGTGATGGAGCCGTACATTATACCCCAGGAGTTAAACCAGCTGTGATGGAGCCGTACATTATACCCCAGGAGTTAAACCAGCTGTGATGGAGCCGTACATTATACCCCGGGAGTTAAACCAGCTGTGATGGAGCCGTACATTATACCCCAGGAGTTAAACCAGCTGTGATAGAGCCGTACATTATACCCCAGGATTTAAACCAGCTGTGATGGAGCCGTACATTATACCCCAGGAGTTAAACCAGCTGTGATGGAGCCGTACATTATACCCCGGGAGTTAAACCAGCTGTGATGGAGCCGTACATTATACCCCAGGAGTTAAACCAGCTGTGATGGAGCCGTACATTATACCCCAGGAGTTAAATCAGCTGTGATGGAGCCGTACATTATACCCCAGGAGTTAAATCAGCTGTGATGGAGCCGTACATTATACCCCAGGAGTTAAACCAGCTGTGATGGAGCCGTACATTATACCCCGGGAGTTAAACCAGCTGTGATGGAGCCGTACATTATATCTCAGGAGTTAAACCAGCTGTGATGGAGCCGTACATTATACCCCAGGAGTTAAACCAGCTGTGATGGAGCCGTACATTATACCCCAGGAGTTAAACCAGCTGTGATGGAGCCGTACATTATACCCCGGGAGTTAAACCAGCTGTGATGGAGCCGTACATTATACCCCAGGAGTTAAACCAGCTGTGATGGAGCCGTACATTATACCCCAGGAGTTAAACCAGCTGTGATGGAGCCGTACACTATACCCCAGGAGTTAAATCAGCTGTGATGGAGCCGTACATTATACCCCAGGAGTTAAACCAGCTGTGATGGAGCCGTACATTATACCCCAGGAGTTAAACCAGCTGTGATGGAGCCGTACATTATACCCCGGGAGTTAAACCAGCTGTGATGGAGCCGTACATTATACCCCGGGAGTTAAACCAGCTGTGATGGAGCCGTACATTATACCCCGGGAGTTAAACCAGCTGTGATGGAGCCGTACATTATACCCCAGGAGTTAAACCAGCTGTGATGGAGCCGTACATTATACCCCAGGAGTTAAACCAGCTGTGATGGAGCCGTACATTATACCCCAGGAGTTAAACCAGCTGTGATGGAGCCGTACATTATACCCCAGGAGTTAAACCAGCTGTGATGGAGCCGTACATTATACCCCGGGAGTTAAACCAGCTGTGATGGAGCCGTACATTATACCCCGGGAGTTAAACCAGCTGTGATGGAGCCGTACATTATACCCCGGGAGTTAAACCAGCTGTGATGGAGCCGTACATTATACCCCAGGAGTTAAACCAGCTGTGATGGAGCCGTACATTATACCCCAGGAGTTAAACCAGCTGTGATGGAGCCGTACATTATACCCCAGGAGTTAAACCAGCTGTGATGGAGCCGTACATTATACCCCAGGAGTTAAACCAGCTGTGATGGAGCCGTACATTATACCCCAGGAGTTAAACCAGCTGTGATGGAGCCGTACATTATACCCCGGGAGTTAAACCAGCTGTGATGGAGCCGTACATTATACCCCAGGAGTTAAACCAGCTGTGATGGAGCCGTACATTATACCCCAGGAGTTAAACCAGCTGTGATGGAGCCGTACATTATACCCCAGGAGTTAAACCAGCTGTGATGGAGCCGTACATTATACCCCAGGAGTTAAACCAGCTGTGATGGAGCCGTACATTATACCCCGGGAGTTAAACCAGCTGTGATGGAGCCGTACATTATACCCCGGGAGTTAAACCAGCTGTGATGGAACCGTACATTATACCCCAGGAGTTAAACCAGCTGTGATGGAGCCGTGCATTATACCCCGGGAGTTAAACCAGCTGTGATGGAGCCGTGCATTATACCCCAGGAGTTAAACCAGCTGTGATGGAGCCGTACATTATACCCCAGGAGTTAAACCAGCTGTGATGGAGCCGTACACTATACCCCAGGAGTTAAATCAGCTGTGATGGAGCCGTACATTATACCCCAGGAGTTAAACCAGCTGTGATGGAGCCGTACATTATACCCCAGGAGTTAAACCAGCTGTGATGGAGCCGTACATTATACCCCGGGAGTTAAACCAGCTGTGATGGAGCCGTACATTATACCCCGGGAGTTAAACCAGCTGTGATGGAGCCGTACATTATACCCCGGGAGTTAAACCAGCTGTGATGGAGCCGTACATTATACCCCAGGAGTTAAACCAGCTGTGATGGAGCCGTACATTATACCCCAGGAGTTAAACCAGCTGTGATGGAGCCGTACATTATACCCCAGGAGTTAAACCAGCTGTGATGGAGCCGTACATTATACCCCAGGAGTTAAACCAGCTGTGATGGAGCCGTACATTATACCCCGGGAGTTAAACCAGCTGTGATGGAGCCGTACATTATACCCCGGGAGTTAAACCAGCTGTGATGGAGCCGTACATTATACCCCGGGAGTTAAACCAGCTGTGATGGAGCCGTACATTATACCCCAGGAGTTAAACCAGCTGTGATGGAGCCGTACATTATACCCCAGGAGTTAAACCAGCTGTGATGGAGCCGTACATTATACCCCAGGAGTTAAACCAGCTGTGATGGAGCCGTACATTATACCCCAGGAGTTAAACCAGCTGTGATGGAGCCGTACATTATACCCCAGGAGTTAAACCAGCTGTGATGGAGCCGTACATTATACCCCGGGAGTTAAACCAGCTGTGATAGAGCCGTACATTATACCCCAGGAGTTAAACCAGCTGTGATGGAGCCGTACATTATACCCCAGGAGTTAAACCAGCTGTGATGGAGCCGTACATTATACCCCAGGAGTTAAACCAGCTGTGATGGAGCCGTACATTATACCCCAGGAGTTAAACCAGCTGTGATGGAGCCGTACATTATACCCCGGGAGTTAAACCAGCTGTGATGGAGCCGTACATTATACCCCAGGAGTTAAACCAGCTGTGATGGAGCCATACATTATACCCCAGGAGTTAAACCAGCTGTGATGGAGCCGTACATTATACCCCGGGAGTTAAACCAGCTGTGATGGAGCCGTACATTATACCTCAGGAGTTAAACCAGCTGTGATGGAGCCGTACATTATACCCCAGGAGTTAAACCAGCTGTGATGGAGCCGTACATTATACCCCAGGAGTTAAACCAGCTGTGATGGAGCCGTACATTATACCCCAGGAGTTAAACCAGCTGTGATGGAGCCGTACATTATACCCCAGGAGTTAAACCAGCTGTGATGGAGCCGTACATTATACCCCAGGAGTTAAACCAGCTGTGATGGAGCCGTACATTATACCCCAGGAGTTAAACCAGCTGTGATGGAGCCGTACATTATACCCCAGGAGTTAAACCAGCTGTGATGGAGCCGTACATTATACCCCGGGAGTTAAACCAGCTGTGATGGAGCCGTACATTATACCCCGGGAGTTAAACCAGCTGTGATGGAGCCGTACATTATACCCCGGGAGTTAAACCAGCTGTGATGGAGCCGTACATTATACCCCAGGAGTTAAACCAGCTGTGATGGAGCCGTACATTATACCCCAGGAGTTAAACCAGCTGTGATGGAGCCGTACATTATACCCCAGGAGTTAAACCAGCTGTGATGGAGCCGTACATTATACCCCAGGAGTTAAACCAGCTGTGATGGAGCCGTACATTATACCCCAGGAGTTAAACCAGCTGTGATGGAGCCGTACATTATACCCCGGGAGTTAAACCAGCTGTGATGGAGCCGTACATTATACCCCAGGAGTTAAACCAGCTGTGATGGAGCCGTACATTATACCCCAGGAGTTAAACCAGCTGTGATGGAGCCGTACATTATACCCCAGGAGTTAAACCAGCTGTGATGGAGCCGTACATTATACCCCAGGAGTTAAACCAGCTGTGATGGAGCCGTACATTATACCCCGGGAGTTAAACCAGCTGTGATGGAGCCGTACATTATACCCCGGGAGTTAAACCAGCTGTGATGGAACCGTACATTATACCCCAGGAGTTAAACCAGCTGTGATGGAGCCGTGCATTATACCCCGGGAGTTAAACCAGCTGTGATGGAGCCGTGCATTATACCCCAGGAGTTAAACCAGCTGTGATGGAGCCGTACATTATACCCCAGGAGTTAAACCAGCTGTGATGGAGCCGTACACTATACCCCAGGAGTTAAATCAGCTGTGATGGAGCCGTACATTATACCCCAGGAGTTAAACCAGCTGTGATGGAGCCGTACATTATACCCCAGGAGTTAAACCAGCTGTGATGGAGCCGTACATTATACCCCGGGAGTTAAACCAGCTGTGATGGAGCCGTACATTATACCCCGGGAGTTAAACCAGCTGTGATGGAGCCGTACATTATACCCCGGGAGTTAAACCAGCTGTGATGGAGCCGTACATTATACCCCAGGAGTTAAACCAGCTGTGATGGAGCCGTACATTATACCCCAGGAGTTAAACCAGCTGTGATGGAGCCGTACATTATACCCCAGGAGTTAAACCAGCTGTGATGGAGCCGTACATTATACCCCAGGAGTTAAACCAGCTGTGATGGAGCCGTACATTATACCCCGGGAGTTAAACCAGCTGTGATGGAGCCGTACATTATACCCCGGGAGTTAAACCAGCTGTGATGGAGCCGTACATTATACCCCGGGAGTTAAACCAGCTGTGATGGAGCCGTACATTATACCCCAGGAGTTAAACCAGCTGTGATGGAGCCGTACATTATACCCCAGGAGTTAAACCAGCTGTGATGGAGCCGTACATTATACCCCAGGAGTTAAACCAGCTGTGATGGAGCCGTACATTATACCCCAGGAGTTAAACCAGCTGTGATGGAGCCGTACATTATACCCCAGGAGTTAAACCAGCTGTGATGGAGCCGTACATTATACCCCGGGAGTTAAACCAGCTGTGATAGAGCCGTACATTATACCCCAGGAGTTAAACCAGCTGTGATGGAGCCGTACATTATACCCCAGGAGTTAAACCAGCTGTGATGGAGCCGTACATTATACCCCAGGAGTTAAACCAGCTGTGATGGAGCCGTACATTATACCCCGGGAGTTAAACCAGCTGTGATGGAGCCGTACATTATACCCCAGGAGTTAAACCAGCTGTGATGGAGCCATACATTATACCCCAGGAGTTAAACCAGCTGTGATGGAGCCGTACATTATACCCCGGGAGTTAAACCAGCTGTGATGGAGCCGTACATTATACCTCAGGAGTTAAACCAGCTGTGATGGAGCCGTACATTATACCCCAGGAGTTAAACCAGCTGTGATGGAGCCGTACATTATACCCCAGGAGTTAAACCAGCTGTGATGGAGCCGTACATTATACCCCAGGAGTTAAACCAGCTGTGATGGAGCCGTACATTATACCCCAGGAGTTAAACCAGCTGTGATGGAGCCGTACATTATACCCCAGGAGTTAAACCAGCTGTGATGGAGCTGTACATTATACCCCAGGAGTTAAACCAGCTGTGATGGAGCCGTACATTATACCCCAGGAGTTAAACCAGCTGTGATGGAGCCGTACATTATACCCCAGGAGTTAAACCAGCTGTGATGGAGCATTCAGGTCATGCACACCTTTCATACCGTCTCCGGCTCTGGCCTTTTATTGTTGGATATGCTTTTGAAATGATGTGCTAGAAAACAACCTTTTCAAATGATTTGAAAAAACTTTCTCTTGACCCTAATTCTGATTCAAAGTAACTAAATGAAAGTAACACTATAGGGTCAGGAACACAAACATGTATTCCAGACCCTACAGGGGTTTAATCCACCAATTACGTGGCTTGTCCCCTGTTAGCCCCCTTACAAAAACTGAAAACTCACCTTATTTCCCACGCTGCATAGGTCCGTCGATGCTGACCCCGCCCCTGATCCGCCTCCTTGGTGACATCATCGGAATTGTAGATTTTTAGCCAATCCAATGCTTTCCCATTGGATTGGCTGAAATCAGGAAGGAGGCGGGGCCAGACACTGTTTTAGCCAATCAACACCTCCTCATAGGGATGCATTGAATCAATGCATCTCTATGCGGAAAATTAATGCAGAGTGTGCAGACACTGAACGGCAGAGCTGCCTACTGTGCAGCACTGCCCCAGGAAGCACCCCCAGTGGCCATCTGAGGAGTGGCCACTTGGAGGTAACCCTAGGGGCAATGTAAACACTGACCTTTCTCTGGAAAGCAATGAAAGCAATGAAAGCAATGATTATACTCACCAGAACAACTACATTAAGCTGTATACTATACATTAAGCTGTATACTGTATATTAAGCTGTATATCGTACATTAAGCTGTATACTATACATTAAGCTGTATATCGTACATTAAGCTGTATACTATACATTAAGCTGTATACCGTACATTAAGCTGTATACTGTACATTAAGCTGTATACTATATATTAAGCTGTATACCGTACATTAAGCTGTAGTTAATCTGGTGACCATAGTGTCCCATTAAGGCCAGATTGTGATTATTTGAAAAATGTACCCAACAAAAAGCAAATAGAGATTAATGTAAAAAGGAATTCAAACTTTTCTAAACTGACCTCAGATCTGTACCAGAATACTTTACTCTCTTAAATGGAGTACAGATCGAAAAATTCTAAAAGGAAATAACTTTATTCTGCCAGTTCCAACATCTTATAAAGTGCTTCCGTATAATCTCACGTTACAATAATAATTCCCTCTTAAAAGAACACTGCAGTCATCCAGATTGCTTCATCTCAATGAAGTGGTGTGGGTGCAGTGGCCCTGTCCTCCTAACCCTGCAATGTCAAATATTGATGTTTTTCAGACACTGTTGCTTTGCAGAGTTAAGTCCACCTCATGGCTAGTGGCTCTTCCACTGCACTGGCCGAGAAAATCATTGATTACATGCTTACCTTTGGGGAACTTTGAAAGTGCATGTGGCACCTGCCGTGTATCTGCATTAGGTTCCTTCCTGATTTGATTGGACATCGGCAGAGGATGTTGCAGGAGGCAGGTAAGTAAGCAGCGGGTGGGCAGCAGGGAAGGGAATTGGAAAGGAGTAGGAGCAAGGGGCACTTTAGCACTTTAGCTTGCGGTTTTTATTTTACAAAATGTGCAAATATCAATTGCAATTAATATTTTGATAAATGAACCTTGTTACACGCCACTGGCTGTCAATCAAACACCCAGTCTTGTTACTTCCTGGTTTGTTTGGCTCAGTGGAGATAAACTTAAGAAGCAGCAATTGCCCAGAGCACCTGCCTTGCAAAGACTTCTCATTGAGCTGCATTGGGAAGTCTGTGATTAGGCGGCCACAGAAAGTCTGGGTGGGACCTAGTGCATGGAGGGGTGGTGCCTGACGTAATAGATGCGTATTCCAGTAGCTCCTGCAAAGATAGATCATGAACTTAGCTACTTACACTTTAAACCTTGACATTTGAGGGAATATACCCACAGCAGACCGATCTGCAACCGATTATAACACACCAGCTCAAACTAGATCAATCTATCCAGATCTCAGCTCTTCTGGCACCGAAGCCTTGCACGACTGAAGGCCAGGCAAGGCAACAATCTCCCAATTAGAAGGAGGCAGCTTAAAACTGCTCTTGTGAACCAGAGCCCCATTGCCCACCCACTGGACCAGTGCGGGTTATCCACACTGGGAGAGTCTACTCCTCTGCAATTCTGAAAGTGATTCTTGCACATCCAGAGAATATGTGGCATGTCTGAAATGGCAGCTGCGCTGAAGCTTTTACCAGCCCAAGCAGGCCCGGCAGGTCAGTCTTGGTGGGAAATTTTTGATGCAAAGTTTAACAAGCTTTGCCAGGTGTTCTGGCAATGTATATACAGCAGACCTGCTATCCCTACCTCAATTGTTGAACCATAGACCCAGGCTGACGACTCGACCCACAGTTCTTCCTCTAGGCCGAGGGCCCATGTGGAATTATCTCCACCCCACTGGCCACCTACCCAGAAGGGTCTCCATGTTCTAAGACTCTTTTGTGGTGCTGCTGCCCGCACCTCCTCCCACATCATTCTGGTGGCATTGTCTCCAGGGTGTTGGACCGACTCAACTGTTCTTATGCAGAAGCACTGTGGCTCTTAGGTGAAGTCGAGGCACTCACAGTGATTAGGAAATCAAAATGTTGTCATAGAGAATCAGTGAACACCTGCGTGACGTCACAATGTGGCTGGGTATGAGAGCCGGGAAGTAACAGTCCCACACTCTGATACAGGGTGTTTGGGTGCAGGGTGCTTCAAACTAGTCAAATAAATATCGTTATAGGACAGGAGAAGAGGGGAAATATTTAAGACACTATACCAAGTTCAATAAGATGAAGTTGTTATAGTACCTACAGTGCTCCTTACATGCAGGTATGTTTTCATTGACGGTTGTTCTACTAGGTTTAACTAAAAAACTAGATCGGTTATTATTATTTTGGCAGCGGAGTGTCCCTTTAAGGAGTATTTTAATGTTCTATTGCTCTCGATATGTTGAACAGCTGTCATCAGGCAAGCATGAGTCACGCTGATTCTAAACTGAAAACCAAATCTAATTTAATTTAACATATAAAACACCAGCAGCCTGCTGAGAAACATATGGGAATTCATAAGAATAGGAAATGGGAACATAAATTAACATGAAGTGGTGGCTAACGTTATTTTCCTAACCCTTTGACCAGTACTTTCAAAATGTAAGTTTAAACATCCAAACTGCAAAAGCCTTCTTTCTTAGCTATTTTACTGAGAAATGTGAAGCCCATGGAGAAAGCGCAGCTTAGGGAATAGGGCCCTGACAGGGCTCGGAGATGAGCTAGGGAGTGGGAGCAATAGTGGGGATTGGTGGGTTAATGTTTGGGGGTTGGCTGATATAAACGGTCGCCCGTATTGGATCTTTCATTCTAATTTCTTACCTTGCAAAGTTGGTCCCTCCCTTTGTAGCCTTTTTTCCCCGCTTGGTCACAGCGGCAGGGTGGGGTAAGAAACATGAGGGATAATGGGCCTTAGTTAATATAGCAGTATGGGGAGTTAGTTGATTGGTTAAAAGGGTACACTGTTCATACAAGTCTTGGTAGGTTACGAGTCCGTTGGTGGCTTAGAACCTCGGTGGTGTAGGGGTATCTGGGTATACCCCTACCAGGTGAAATTGATCAATGTTGGCACTTTACATGTTATATTTATATGGTTGTTATATATATGTTATGTTGTGGGTCAGTGCCTTGATTTAACCCCTTAAGGACCAAACTTCTGGAATAAGTTTCCTTAAGGGGTTAAATATGGGAAAGATGATACGAGGTTGGGGGTGTGGCAGGTAATGACCTTTATATATAAGTTATTATTAGTTTATTATCATTAAAGCTGTTGACATTTTTGACCCATACCCATGAGTGTCGGTGTCTTATTGATGGGCTGGAATCAAGTTCACGGATCCCTCCCCTGCCCATATGGCGACTATGGACCTGTCATGGGATCAATAACTTTGTATTCAGAGTTTGAGAAACATTGTCAGTAATGTTATCACTGGGACACATGCACTAATAAATAATGCACAAAAAGCCAGATATTAACAAATAATTACTATGCTTTCTGTATTTAGAGCTAGCAGTCATTTAAAAAAAAAAAAAAAAATGAGTTGGCAAATTGCATAAATGTACAAATACGTTATTGTGTAATCTTTACAGAAAATCTGTTGTTGGTGATGTTTTCCTTGTGCACTTTTATCACCATCACTGTAGCACAATCGTTTTCACTGTTAATGATTAATTATTAGCAGCTGAAGCATAAACAAGAAAAAGTAGCCAGAGCAGTTATTTTACCCCTTTCTTCATGCATTTATGATGCGCTTTGTATTTGTTAAATTGTGGCTCCCTGTACGTTAGTGATAATAAGCGCAATCTGCAGATTTTATTCAAATTAAACAGAAACCAAAGAAAAATGCCAAGTGAGCTTTGCGCACGTAGCATCATGCGAGAAGTGGGAAAATGAAGCCTTTTGCTATTAATGATCAAATAACAGTTTGGAAAAGCATGCAGAACGTAAAAACTAAGAAATATTAGTATGTAAATAACAGATGGCGTATTTGCTGCAGTTTTTACTTTTGTGTCTATTCAATCACAAGACATTCTACCCAAAATAAACAAAGCCGCCATCATTTCCGTCTATGAAACAGCTTTTCATCTCTTTAGATGGCTCCGTTATTATTTTACCTGGAATATTTCTAGTAATAATTCCAATATATCAGTTTAATGGCCCAAATTGCTTCCTGCCAGCAGCCTCTAACTGTGTGTAGTAAAAGCTTTCAGAGTTATTTACTAAATGTGGTTTGACCGAAATGCAATAAATTACACCAACATTGCTTGGCTATAAAGACAGAGAATTGTTACAGTTTTCTACTTCCTGGTCAGATCCCACCAATTCCAAGTTAAAGTAACAGTCCAAACACCATAACCACCATGCATCCTAACAGTGGAATGTAAAGGATCGAGGTGGGTGGCTGGGGTAATGCCAGTAATAGACCCAGTCAGCACAATGAAGGCACATCAAGCATGACTGACAGACTGACAGACAGTCTCCGGCTTGACCCCCAACCTACAGGAACACGCAAGGAGCAATGCTGGAGCTCTCTCCGCATGGTCCTGGTGCCTGCTTCACAGCACCAACACGTCTAATGATGTCATTGCACTGTGTTGCTTGTGGACAGTTTCCGGGTGTCCCCAGATGTGGGACAGCAGAGAGCTAAAAATGTTAGTCTGGGACCGGACCAAAAAACTAAGACTGTTGGGAGACCTGTAACCACTAGAGCTTTCCCCCACCCAATGTAAGCATTCAAACCATTTTGGAACGGCCTCATCTCAGCAGCCAGGAGAGCTGGAAGCTCCTGCTTATGAACTACAATTAGCTCTTCTGAGTTACTAGCACATTGGCTGAGAGCATAAGCTGATCACTCACAGCTGATGGGTTAAGCCCCGCACAGCCCAGCTTAGCACAGAGAGCTTCAGGCTAGAGAGGAACCTGTAGCGGAGGTGGGAAGCGTTGTCTGGAGGATCCCAGGTAAAAAGTCAAACTGTTGTAAAATATATGCTGTAGTGGTTATGGTGCTTGGAGTGTGACTTGAATAGCAATGAATACAACCTCACAAACATAGTCCTTGAATTAACAAGCTTTCCAAATGGTTCAATACCAATCAGAGAAACTTCCCAAAATATTCCCATAGACTTTTCTGGTGACGTCCATAGATAAATTATATAGAAAGTGTGTGTAACTATATTGAATCATTTAGACACCTTATTAAATCAATACCATAGTCAGTTGGTTAAGCAGTTGTTTTGGATTTAAATTAAGCCTGTTTCATGATTTGCTGCTTGTAATGAATTACATTCAAATATGCATTTTATCATTCAAGGCTTGGACTTCTGAAGATTGCTGCCCATTGTTGGGGGAGGGAGAGGTCAGAGCCTTATAGTCCTCTATTGCCTTTATTGAGAAAATCTGGAGATGGGAACAAGCTCATGACGCATGAGTGACAGCTTGAGGGCAAACCAAATAGAAAAACTGGGGTTACTGTAGAGTTATAGTCGTAGTCTCTTAGTCAGACTCTAAGGGAATCGAGAACAGGTACAGGAATGGAGAATTCAAGGAGAACAGGTGAAGGAATGGAGTATCCAGGGGACACAGGCACAGGAATGGATAATCCAGGTGGAACAGAAACATGTGCAGGAATTTAGAATCTAAATGAAGCAGGAACGGGTGCAACCAAAAAATGAGTTATAGGTACAATAAAAACTGAAATGGGGGTGTTAGTTAATGAAGACCAGGAAAAGGCAGGAATTTTAAATAACTACCGTATTTCTCCTCTGTATATATTAAGGAAGAACCCATGGCAATAGATGTGCAAATGATTACTACTAAAAACTTGCAGAAAACCGTATATACTCGAGTATAAGTCGACCCGAATATAAGCCGAGGCCCCTAATTTTACCCCCAAAAAATGGGAAAACTTATTGACTCGAGTATAAGACTAGGGTGGGAAATGCAGCAGCTACTGGTAAATTTCTAAATAAAATTAGATCCCCCAAAAATTATATTAACTGAATATTTATTTACAGTGTGTGTATATAATGAATGCACAGTGTGTAATGAGTGCAGTGTGTGTGTAATGAGTGCAGTGTGTGTGTAATGAGTGCAGTGTGTGTGTGTGTGTAATGAGTGCAGTATGTGTGTGTAATGAGTGCAGTGTGTGTATGAGTGCAGTGTGTGTATGAATGCAGTGTGTGTATGAGTGCAGTGTGTGTATGAGTGCAGTGTGTGTCTGTATGAGTGCAGTGTGTGTCTGTATGAGTGCAGTGTCTGTATGAGTGCAGTGTGTGTATGAGTGCAGTGTGTGTGTGAATGCAGTATGTGTGAGTGCAGTGTGTGTAATGAGTGCAGTGTGTGTATGAATGCTGTGTGTGTGTGTGTGTATGAGTGCAGTGTGTGTGTATGAATGCAGTGTGTGTATGTATGAGTATGTGATGCAGAGCCTTGGTGGGGGGTGGGCATTTTTATTATTATTTTTTATATTATTATTAATATCTTTTTTTTTATATATTATTTAAAATTGTATTTATTTATTTTCGGCCCCACTCCCTGCTTAATACATGGCAGGGAGGGGGGCTCTCACTCCCTGGTGGTCCAGTGGCATTGGCAGTTCAGTGGAGGGGGCTGGCAGAGAGCATTTACTTACCTTTCCTGCAGCTCCTGTCAGCTCCCTTCTGTCTCCTGCGTTCCGGTCAGCTCCCTCTGCAAGTCTCGCAGTGTGAGTGCCGCGCGGAGCTCTGACCCCGCGGCTCTCGCAAGATTTGCAGAGGGAGCTGACCGGAACGCAGGAGACATAAGGGAGCTGACAGGAGCTGCAGGAAAGGTAAGTAAATGTTCTCTGCCAGCCCCCAACAGCCCCTTGTCTGTATTATGGCAATGTAAGTTGCCATAATACAGATACTCACTCGAGTATAAAGCGAGTGGGGGGTTTTCAGCACAAAAAATGTGCTGAAAAACTCGTCTTATACTCGAGTATATACGGTAATTGTAATTGGTTAAATCAAGACAAGGTGCTGCAGCAACTAAAGAAAGTTAATATAAACAAAGCTCCAGGGCCTGACGGTATCCATCCACGTGTACTTAAGGACAGTGGCGTACACACAACCCATGGGGCCCCGGTGCGAAAACTGATCTGTGCCCCCCCCCGCTTACTCTGCGCGGGTTGGGGCCGCAACACATGGCGGGCGGGCACCTGGTCGCAGGGCTGCGACCCGTGCGACCGCGGTATGTACGCCAGTGCATGCATAAACACATACACTTAAAGGACCACTACAGACACCCAGATCAAATCAGCTCAATGAAGTGGTCTGGGTGTCAGGTCTCTCTAGTTTTAACCCTGCAGCTGAAAACAGCAGGTTCAGAGAAACTGCTATGTTTCACTGAGGGTTAATCCATCTCTAGTGGCTGTCTCATTGAAAATCACAGTGAGAAGACGCTGAACGTCCATAGGAAAGCATTGAGTAATGCTTTCCTATATGGGCGGCTTGAATGCGCGCGTGGCTCTTGCCACGCATGTGCATTCGGAGCTGAGAGGCGGATCGGGACGGAGAGATCCCCAGCGCCAAGGGAGCCCGGCGCTGGAGAAAGGTAAGTGCTTTAGACACACACACACACTCTCATGAACAGACGCACACATTTACTGACAGACACACACTCAGTGACAGACGCACACAAACATACTCAGTAACAGACACACACACTAACACTAACACACTCTAAAACTAACACACTCACTAACACAATCACTCACACTAACACACTCACTAACACACTCACTAACACACTCACTAACACACACTCACTAACACACACTCACTCACACTCACTCACTAACACACACACAAACTAACACAAACTAACACTAACACACTCACTAACACACACTAACACACTCACTAACACACTCACTAACACACTCACTAACACAATCACTCACACAATCACTCACACTAACACACTCACTAACACACTCACTAACACACTCACACTAACACACTCACACTAACACACTCACACTAACACACTCACACTAACACACTCACACTAACACTAACACACTACCACTAACACACTCACACTAACACACTAACACTAACACACTCACTAACACACTCTCTCACTAACACACACTAACACAAACTAACACTAACACACTCACTAACACACTCACTAACACTAACACACTCACTAACACTAACACACTCACATTAACACACTCACTAACACACACACACACACTCACTCACTCACTAACACTCACACACTCACTAACACACTCACATTAACACACTCACTAACACACTCACTAACACTAACACACTCACTAACACACTCACTAACACACTCACTAACACTAACACACTCACATTAACACACTCACTAACACTAACACACTCACATTAACACTAACACACTCACTAACACACTCTCTCACTAACACACACACACACTAACACAAACTAACACTAACACACTCACTAACACACTCACTAACACTAACACACTCACTAACACTAACACACTCACTAACACACACACACACACTCACTCACTCACTAACACTCACACACTCACTAACACACTCACATTAACACACTCACTAACACTAACACACTCACTAACACACTCACTAACACTAACACACTCACTAACACACTCACTCACACTCTCACTAACACACTCACTAACAGTAACACACTCACTAACACTAACACACTCACATTAACACACTCACATTAACACACTCACTAACACTCACTAACACTCTCACTAACACTCTCACTAACACTCTCACTAACACACTCACTAACACACTCACTCACTACCACTCTCACTAACACACTCACTCACTACCACTCTCACTAACACACTCACTAACACTAACACACACACACACTCACTAACACACTCACTAACACACTCACTAACACTAACACACTCACTAACACACACTCACACACACTCACTAACACACTCACTAAACACACACACACACGTTTTTTCTGTTTTTTTTTTATTTAATCCCCCCAGCCTCCTTACCTGTGTGAGAGCTGGGGGGATTCCCTGGGGTCCAGTGGTGTTGCTGGTCACCCGGCTGGCGGGCGCGCGAGGGAGCACTGTCCCCTGGGTGCTCCCTCTTCAGCTCCCTCGCGCGCCGCGTACTGATACCGGAGCCGGAAGATGACGTCATCTTCCGGCTCCGGTTTCAGTGCGGTGCGCGAGGGAGCTGAAGAGGGAGCACCCAGGGGACAGTGCTCCCTCGCGCGCCCGCCAGCCGGGTGACAGCAGGGCCAGCCTCGGGGGGCCCGGAGGTGGCCGGCTCCTGGGCCCCCCAGCAGAAGAGGCTGGCCCTGTGGGTACATACCGGGTACCGCGACCCTGGTATGTACGCCACTGCTTAAGGAACTAAGTGTAGAAATAAGTGAACTTCTGTATTTAATCTTTCAAGATTCTTTTCTTTCAGGAAGTGTTCCAGAGGATTGGAGGAAGGTAGATGTGGTTCCTATATTCAAAATGGGTTCAAAATCCTTGCCTGGAAATTATAGACCTGTGAGCTTAACTTCTGTGGCTGGGAAAATATTTGAAAGGTTATTAAGGGATAATATTCAAAAATTCCTTGAGAAGAACATGGTTATCAGCAAATATCAGCACGGTTTTATGAAGCACAGGTCATGTCAAACTAACTTGATTGCGTTCTACGTCTACGAGGAAGTATAGATCAGGGTGTTGCTGTGGATGTGATCTATTTGAATTTTGCCAAGGCATTTGATACAGTTCCACATAGAAGATTAGTGTTCAAACTCAAGGAAATCGATCTAGATGAAAATGCTTGTTCTTGGGTAGAACATTGGCTTAAAAACAGAGTACAAACAGTTGTCATTAATGGTAAGTTTTCAAGCTGGTCAGAGGTGGCAAGTGGCGTCCCTCAGGGTTCTGTTCTGGGACCCCTTCTATTTAACATGTTTATAAATTATCTTGAAAAAAGTCATGTTTCAGTGTTTGCAGATGACACAAAACTCTGTAAAATAATACAATGTGAGCAAGATATTACTTTGCAGACGAAATGTAATGTTGAAAAATGCAAAGTTCTGCACTTCGGCGTAAAGAATACACAAGCAACGTATACCTTAATGGAAGCGAATTAGGGATAACAACACACGAAAAGGACTTGGGAATTGTTATAGACAACAAACTATGCAACAATGTGCAATGTCAATCAGCAGTGGCTAAGGCCAGTAAGGTATTGTCATGCATGAAAAAGGACATTCATTCTCGGGATGAGAATATCATTTTGCCTCTTTATAAATCAATGATAAGACCACATATTGAATATGCTGTGCAATTTTGGGCACCTGTTCTAAAGAAGGATATTATGGCACTAGAAAAAGTGCAGAGGCGGGCTACAAAATTAATAAAAGGAATGGAACATTTCAGCTATGAAGAAAGGTTAACAAAGTTAAACCTATTTAGTTTAGAAAAAGATCGCCTGAGAGGGGATATGGTAACATTATACAAATATATTCGGGGCCAATACAAACCATTGTGTGGAAATCTATTCACAAACCGGACTTTACACAGGACACGAGGTCATGCGTTTAGACTGGAAGAAAGAAGATTTTGTCTAAGGCAAAGGAAAGGTTTTTTTTACTGTAAGAACAATAAGGATGTGGAATTCTCTGCCTGAAGAAGTGGTTTTATCAGAGTCCATACAGATGTTCAAACAGCTACCAGATGCATACTTGCAAAACAGAATATTCAAGGATATAATCTTTCAATGTAGGGTAATAACTGCTTGATCCAAGGATAAATCTGACTGCCATTCTGGGGTCAAGAATGAATTTTTTTCCTAGCTTGTTTCAAAATTAGAAGTGCTTCAAACTGGGTTTTTTTTGCCTTCTTTTAGATCAACAGCAAAAAGCAAATGTGAGGAAGACTGAATTTGATGGACGCAAGTCTCTTTTCATATATGTAACTATGTAAGGAATGGAAATCTAAAGGAAGCGAGAAAAGGAACAGGAATGAAAAATCTAAATGGAGCAAGATCAGATACAGGAATGGAGAATTAAGGGAGAACAGGTGAAGGAATGGAGTATCCAGGTGGAACAGGAACAGATGCAGGAATTTAGAATCTAAAGTAAGCAGGAACGGGTGCAGGAATGTAAAGGAAGTAGCTAATGGTGAAGAACTAGAAATCCAAGGAAAGCAGGAAAGGGTACACAAACTGAGGATTGAAGGGAAGCAGCAACCGGTGCAGTAACAGAATGTTGGGTCTCAGCCACACCATCAGCCAGATAACGATTACTGATTGGAAAGCATTTATTGTAATAGCTAGGTAACGCTGTCATTCTCTTAGCATGTACACAGATCATGCACAGAATGAAGCACAGTTCATGCACTTTGAGAAAAGAACCCCCCAATGCCATTAAGGAATGACCAGCGTCTGCGAGTCTCCATGCTCTACCTGTACCTGTTTATTTATACCGTAGTTGAACATTTGACTTTTTCAACAAAATTAGTTTCAATTAAAAAAGTCACATCCTTCTGTAATTTGAAGAAGAATAAAACAATATCTGAAAACACTGTCAGATAGTTATTCCAGAATCTTAATTGTTTTTATTCCCAGCAATGATTTGATCTAACGAACTGTCCGCACTGATCTCTCTCAGTGTATGATGATGTGAATCGCATGGAGTTTAATGTATTACATGTTATTTGATCACGTCTATTGTAAATATTGTAGGAATTTTTTACAGTAGTAATGTGAGCGAAATGGCATGATGGAATTATTAAATAGAAATGATTCTTTTCAATGTCTGGTACTCCGGGAGCTTAATAAATGTGTGACTTTCTCTCCGTATGATTGTAATGATCTATTATGCTATATATATATGTCATATACCCATAGTTACCGATTAAATAATGTCTGCACACAGCTCCTACACGTGTATATATATATTAATCTGAATTAAACGCAGAGGAGGCCAAGCTGGGTAACACCTGGTATCATTTTATAGATCAAGAAAGGAGAAAAATGAATATCTAATTTGGCAATAAAGGGGTTGAGTTTGTACGTGTCTATGGAATTCTTTTATGATCAGTACTTTAAGGTGTTATTTTTTACTAATGGAACTGCACTATATATCACCAAATTTAATTTTAATAAAGTTATATACATTTATCCTTTTAATCATTTATTAAAGAGACACCACAGACCCCTAAAGCACTTTAAGAAAAACACAAAAATTAGGTGCTCACTATGTACTTTAAGGCAGCATTAAATCTTTCGAGGATTCCCCAAAAATAGATAACGGCGCCTTAAAACACAGTAATGTACAAAAGTGAAGCCAAATATAAATCACATGTACTTACGTTTATTAAAAGTCTATGAAGTCTTTGGATGTTATACAGTACATGTTATCTCAATACCATGTACTCAATATTTTCTTTGAGATATGCACCGTATAACAGCCAGAGACTTCATAGACTTTTAATAAAAGTACGGACATAGGATTTATATTTGGCTTCACATTTGTACATTACTGTGTTCTAAAGCGCCCTTATCTATTCTGTCCCTAAAGCACTTTAACTTGAAGTGCCCAAAAGTGCTCTTTTTTGTTCATTTTACAAAAAATTTAGATTTCAGTAGAAATATAAATGAATTATCCTTGTTACATTCCCCGGGCTGTCAATCAGACAACAAGTCCTGGTTTGTTTAGCTCAGTGGAGATAAACTAAAGAGGCAGCAATTGCCCAGAGCACCTGCCTTGTAAAGACTTCTCATTGATTTTTATTTATTTATAAAATATTTTACCAGGAAGGATTCATTGAAATTTCTCTCGTTTTCAAGTATGTCCTGGTTTCACAAAACATTGAATTTGGCTGCATTAGGAAGTCTTTGATTGGACAGCCACAGAAAGTCTGGGCGGGGTAAGAAGGGGACGGCTTGCAAAGGCACAGACAAGAGATCAGCAGGGTTTGCAAGCTGCTTTTAGATATTACTCTTAATGAAAACATGCCAAGTTAAATGTATGCATGTTTTCATTGGGGATATATCTACTAAATGATATATATATATATATATTGATTTAGGCAGTGCTGTGCCTCCTTAAATTTCTTTTTCGACAATGTCTTTAAGTGACCTGCATCTTAAAATGTAATCTATATAAAGCAGTTTAAAACAATATTATAAATGTATAAGAACTAGAAAGGATGCTTGTCTGGACCTCGTTATAACAAACCATGTTGATCTTTTGACCAACATTCAAGTAGGGGAGCATTTGGGAAATAGTAATCACAATATGGTATTTTTTTAAATAAACTCTAAAAAACAAAAGCACGTGGGGTATACTAAAACGTATGATTTTAAAAAAGCCAATTTCAATAAGATTAGGGCAGCTCTACAACATATCGACTGGCATAAACTCCTTAGTTAAAAAAAACACTGAGGCTAAATGGAAACTATTCAAACAAATATTAGAAAGGTGCATTTCTCAGTTAGTACTATTGGATAATAAGTATAAAATAAACAAATTGAAACCAATGTGGCTTAGTAGAGAAGTAAAACAAGAGATTAAAAATAAGAAAACAGCCTGTGAATCATTTAAATCGGATAAATCAGAGGCATCCTATATTAGATATAAGGAAGCCAATAATGCTTGCAAAACGGCAATTAAAGTGTCTAAACTAGAAAATGAGAAATTAAATGGCAAAAAATGTAAAACCAACCCCAAGAATTTTTTTAAGTACATAAATTCTAAAAAAAAAAAAAAAAAAATGAAAGTGTAGATGGGTCTGGTTAGTTAATGAAGACCATGAAAAGGCAGAAGTTTTAAATAACTATTTTTCTTCGGTATATATTAATCAGGATCCTATGGCAAGAGATATGCAAATGATTTCAGCAAAAAACTTGCAGATAACTTGTGATTGGATAACTCAAGACAAGGTGCTACAGCAGTTTAAAGAAACTTAAAGTAAATAAAGCTCTGGGGCCTGACTGTATTCACCCACGAGTGCTTAAGGAGCTAAGTGGGGAAATAAGTGGACCTCTGGATTTAATTTTTCAAGATTCTTTTGTTTCAGGTATTGTACCAGAGGATTGGATGAAGACAGATGCTGTTCCTATATTTAAAAAGGGTTCAAAATCCTTGCCTGGAAATTATACACCAGTGAGCTTAACTTCTGTGACTGGGAAAATATTTGAAGGGCTATTAAGGGATAATATTCAGGAATTACTTGAGAAGAACTTTCTTACTAGCAATAATCAGCATGCTTTTATGAAACACAGGTCATACCTAACTAACCTGATTGCATTCTACGAAGATGTAAGTAGAAGTATAGATCAGGGTGTTGCAGTGGACGTGATCTACTTGGATTTTGCCAAGGCATTTGATACAGTTCCTCACAATAGGTTAGTCTTCAAACTAAAAGAAATTGGTCTAGATGAATATTCTTGTTCTTGGGTAGAACATTGGCTTCAGGATAGAGTACAATGAGTTGTCATTAATGGTAAATTTTCAAGCTGGACAAAAGTGGTAAGTGGTGTCCCTCAGGGTTCTGTTTTGGGACCGCTTCTATTTAACATATTTATAAATTATCTTGAAATAGGCATTGAAAGCCATGTTTAAGTGTTTGCAGATGACACAAAACTTTGTAAAGTAATAAAATGTGAGCAGGATATTGCTTTGCTGCAGAGGGATTTAAATAGATTGGGGGACTGGGCACTAAAATGGCAGATGAAATTTAATGTAGAGAAATGCAAAGTCACTTCATGGTCCAAAATGCACAAACATTCTGAAACACTAAATGGTAGTGAACTAGGGATAACCACACACGAGAAAGATTTGGGAATTGTTATAGACAACAAATTAGTCAGCAATATGCAATGTCAATCTGCAGTTGCTAAGGCCAGTAAGGTTTTGTCATAGGGGCATAAATTCTAGGGTTGAAAATCTAATTTTGCCTCTTTATAAATCACTGGTAAGAACACACCTTGAATATGCTGTGCAATTTGGGGCACTTGTTCTAAAGAAGGATATCATGGCACTAAAAAAAAGTGCAGAGACGAGCTACAAAATTGATAAAAGGAATGGAGCATTTTAGTTACGAAGAAAGGTTAAAAAATGTAAATCTCTTTAGTTTGGAAAAACAGTGCCTCAGAGGGGATATGATAACATTATACAAATATATTTGGGGCTATTACAAACCATTGTCTGGAAATCTATTCAAAAACAGGGCTATACATGGGATACAAGGTCATGCATTTGCATTTAGACTGGAAGAAATGAGATTTAATCTAAGGCAAGATTTAGGTTTTTTACAGTAAGAGCAATAAGGATATGGAATTCTCTGCCTGAAGAAGTGGTTTTATCAGAGTCCATACAGATGTTTAAACTGCAATTGGATAAATACTTGCAAAAAACATAACATACAGGGATATAATTTCTAATTAGTGGGGTAATAGCTGTTTGATCCAAGGAGATATTGGACTGCCACTTTGGGGTCAAGAAGGAATTTTTTCCTACTTTGTTGCAAAATTGGAAGCGCTTCAGACTGGGTTTTTTGTTTTCTTTTGGATCAACAGCAAAAGCATATGTGAGGAAGGCTGAACTTGATGGACGCAAGTCTCTTTTCAGCTTTGTAACTATGTAACTATGTAACTATGTAACTTACTCCCCTTGGACATTTCCAAATTATATAGTGTTACATCCTGAACTGATATGGCTGCTTAGCCAGTTAGAGCCAGTTAGAGCCAGTTAGAGCCAGTTAGCCAGTCTAAAAAAAAAATCCTTATACACCATTTATAAAAGTTATAAATTTTTATTAAATTTAATAGTTTCAAAAACGAGAAGTGAAAATTTGATGACAGCTGTCCTTTAACCAAACATAGAAACAGTTAATTGCTGTAACAATATAAAATGCAGTTGCATAAAAAATGTACTTAAAGAAAATAATAGTTTCAGCCAATCACATGGCAGAACGTGTATCTCTGATTGAACATCTGTCAGTTCTGAACTGAACTTTTTGTTTTTGAATTGCATTACATTATTTCACTAAACTGTGAAACCTGTAAAACTCAATGATTTTAATTTTTAGGAAGAAAATATCCAAAATAGAAAGATAATCCAACATGGATATTTTTCAGATTTAGCTAATCTGTCCTAAAAAGTGTAATCCCCAGAAATCTCAATTTGGTGAGTAATTTCGGGAGTGAAAGTTTTTTATTAAAACAATAACTATTGAGAACTGATGGCGTCGGCCGGCAATCAGAACCTGATATTCAAGCACATAAGCTGTATGACTCCCAGAATTCACTGTGGGCAACAGGCCGTGTGGACAACAAGCGTGACATAAGGAATCCCAACTTCGCTATAAACACTTCATCCATTTCTAGCTCCAAACCCACCCCCCCAAAAAAAAAATACACAAAAATCACTATCGAACATATTCCCAAGTCCGCAGCACAGGAAAAGCACAGATTTTATTCTACTTTATATCAAGGAATTTTTCTGATGTCAGTTTCTTTATTTTGTAAGATACTGTATCCATATAACAGGAAATATATATATGTCTAAACAAAATCCAAATTGTTACTGCATATTGAAATTCCAGCAGAAGAAGACAACAAAATGTGCTTTGTTAAAATTCTGAGCACAAAGTTTTTTTTTAATTGACTAAACAGCTAGATTGCAGGATGAGCACAGTCATATGGCAATTCCTGTGAGGGTGACGGGAATTTGGCACAATAGTTTGCTAATTGGCGTCCGTGCAGCACATCACTCGGCCCTCTCAAGTGGTGGAAAAGACACTCAAATTGTGCAAGCATTTCATATAAAACCCCACTCTCCCGGATTTCGGTCTCGGATCATTATTTTCAGACTATAAAGCTGCATTCACGTCCTGATGTATATCTGAGCATTAATGGACAAGCCACCGAGATGGGAAGTTAATGAGATTAGGGAGGTGGCATTCCACGCGTAGGATTATACTGTGACTGCCTGCCACTGGTTTAATCACTGGATAATAACTTGTTGGGAGTTAATGATTGACTCGAGTACGTCAAACTAAATGGATTTGAAAAATGTACCACAGCTCGCTGTTTAGGGAGTGAACACTCACAATTTTTTTTAAGTTAATATACTTATTAATTAGGGTGTATTTGATATCTGATGTAAATTAGACACACCAAATTGTATTTATTGTGTCCAGAGGGATATCAGCTACACCTCACTGACGAGGCCCAGGAAAGCCAAAACGATCATCAGAGGTTACTGTATCTCCGAGTGGGGACTACACAGAGGGCAAGCTATGGAGATTTCTCTGAGTTTATGTCCATCCTACGAGTTCTCATATTCACTGTTTTTGTTTAAAATGTAGGAACAATTATTTCCCTTAGTATCTGGGGGTATTCAGAATATTTGCTGCTAAGTATATTTAATTTGTTGCATCTCAGATAACCGCAAAGTATAGATTTATAATGTACCAATCTCCTTCAAAAGGACTAATGTTAATTCTCATGAATTTGAATTCATCTTTGTATCACACATTTTGTTCTACAAATAACATGTTCTGATATTACTGCACTGTGTTAAAAAGGTTATTTAAAAGGTTATACTAAAGTGAGAATTGCCAGGAATTCAAAGTGAATTTGATAGGCATTTCAAGCTTCAGACCAAAATAGCCAAATTTTAATGTGTGTAAACTGAAAAATTGAATATTTAACCCTGTAATAAAATATGTTCATGGGTGGTACTATTGTACTCTTGAGACATTGCAGAATACAAATATGTTCATTTTATTAGACATGTGCAATTCGTTTCATTCCGAATGTACATTCGGATGAATTTCGTGCAATTCGGACATTCAGATGCTTACGGATGTTCAAAGTGCCGAAGTTCGGTAGTTCAGAAGTGCCGAACCAAATTGCCGAAGTTCTGAATTGCTGAAGTTCCAAAGTGCTTCGAATTTCTAAAAAGTGGCAAAACAACCGAGAGGGAGGGAAAATTAAGTGAATGATGACAGGAATCTAGACCAATAAACTAATTCCTGGCAAGGGAGCCCTAGAGGTGTAAGGGGTTGTGGTGGCAGTCCAGGCACTGGGAGCCCTATAGATGTGTAAGTGGTTGTGGTGGCAGTCCTGGCACTGGGAAGCGGGAGCCCTTTAGATGTGTAAGTGGTTGTGGTGGCAGTCCGGGCACTAAAGACAAATTCCAGGTTTTGTTTACATTTTGTTTTGATCAGAACTTGTACAATTGCCTCCGTCCTTAAGGGGTTCATTAATCCACATGAGTGTTTGTTAATTTTTTTATAGATGTTCTCAAAAGAAGTAAAAATAAGTTTTTCATGAGTAATTTAGTTTGTTAATAAAAACCAGCGTTGTAGCAACATAACATGAACACAGGCCACACAGGTGCAGACGTCGGCTTTTGCCATGCCATATTACAGGAGTGGCTAAGCCACAGAGCCGAGTATGCTAAGCCATAATACAGGGGTGGCTAAGCCACAGAGCAGGGTTTGCTAAGCCATAATATAGGGTTTGCTAAGCCATAATACAAGGGTGGCTAGGCTATAATACAGGGTTTGCTAAGCCATAATACAGGGGTGGCTAAGCCACAGAGCAGGGTTTGCCAAGCCACAATACACGGGTGACACTGCAGATGTTTGTGAACCACATTTTCTATGCCGTTATGGACTGGGCATTTTGGTACAGTCATACTGAAACAGCATTTTTGACGTTACCATATTTGAGCAGCCATGTAATGTAGCTAAAGTAAGGTAAGACCTCTAATTGTAATGCCTAATACTAGCCACAAAGTTTAACATTACCCTCTACTTTAAAAACAAACCCTACACTTTAGCCTTAATATCAAACGAATGCCACCCTCTCACCTAACCTTAATATCAAACTCTAACCTCTAACCTTAATATCAAACTCTATCCACTAACATTAATGTCAAACTCTATCCTCTAACCTTAAAACCAAACTCTATCCTCTAACCTTGATATCAAACTCTACCCTCTAACCTTGATATCAAACTCTACCCTCTAACCTTAAAACCAAACTCTACCATGTAACCTTAAAACCAAACTCTATCCTCTAACCTTAAAACCAAACTCTACCCTCTAACCTTAAAACCAAACTCTATCCTCTAACCTTAATATCAAACTCTACCCTCTAACCTTAATATCAAACTCTACCCTCTAACCTTAAAACCAAACTCTATCCTCTAACCTTGATATCAAACTCTATCCTCTAACCCTAATACCAAACTCTACCCTGTAACCTTGATACCAAACTCTATCTTCTAACATTAATACCAAACTCTAGCCTCTAACCTTGATATCAAACTCTATCCTCTAACCTTGATACCAAACTCTATCTTCTATCCTTAATACCAAACTCTAGCCTCTAACCTTAATATCAAACTCTACCCTCTAACCTTAATATCAAACTCTATCCTCTAACCTTAATACTAAACTCTACCCTCTAACCTTAATATCAAACTCTACCCTCTAACCTTAAAACCAAACTCTATCCTCTAACCTTGATATCAAACTCTATCCTCTAACCTTAATACCAAACGCTACCCTTTAACCTTGATACCAAACTCTATCTTCTAACCTTAATACCAAACTCTAGCCTCTAACCTTAATATCAAACTCTACCCTCTAACCTTAATATCAAACTCTATCCTCTAACCTTAATACTAAACTCTACCCTCTAACCTTAATATCAAACTCTACCCTCTAACCTTAATATCAAACTCTACCCTCTAACCTTAATATCAAACTCTACCCTCTAACCGTAAAAACAAACTCTACCGTCTAACCTTAATACGGAACTCTACCGTCTAACCTTAATACGGAACTCTACCGTCTAACCTTAATACGGAACTCTACCGTCTAACCTTAATATTGAACTGTACCCTCTAATCGTAATACCAAACCCTACCCCGTAACCATAATAATAAACTGTAACCTTTAATCCTAATACGAGCCCTATCTTCTAACTGTAATAACAAACTGTACCCTCTAACCTTAATACCGTACCCTACACTCTAATACTAATACTGAATTCAACACTTTAACCTTAATTTTAAACCCTACCTTAAAAAGAATATTCTGGGCACCATAAAATCTACATGACAATGAATTTATTATGGTGCCTGCAAGTGCTGGGAGTCTACCTTTCTTTAAGGGGTTAAGTTTAACCCAGGTGCCTCTTCCTCCATCACAGACCCCAGCTTTACTATGGAAGCATCAAACTGGGCACCAGTCTCAATGGAAAGCCTGTGGTTGGCTAAAATATCTGACAGATTGAACAAAATGAAGATATAGCTTTTATCAATTCCTTAACCAAATCTGAAGACTGTTTTTTCGATATTTATCTGGATAAAATGGTGGTATCATGGGGAATGCAGCTTATCACCGACAGGACATGCCTCTGCCTAATGTTAAATTCCTCTCATTTAGTATTAAAAACACATTTTCTGTTCAACACAAGACTTCCTCACAATTCTGGAAACACTTGAATGGAAAACCTTTAGAAAAGCTGTGTGGACGTCATAGGGGTGATCTGGGAAAGTGCTGTGATTGGAAGAAGGATACAACGTTACCAAAGTAGTGATCATCAGTGGAATATTCCCAATCAATCTGTTGGTTTCCATGATGATTATTCACACTAATTTTTAGATTCACAACACTTTGATAAATGTCCCCCAAAGCCATACCAAGATGGAGGAAATTCATGCCAAACACAGAATATATATATATATATATATATATATATATATATATATATATATATATATATATATATACAAGGTTTATAAAACTAACTGCAAAGTGATGCAAAGTTTAAAAAGAAATGCAGTCACCATGGAACCCAGTGGAATGTTCCAGCTAATCACTCACTTGTAGCACTTTGCTCATCTTTCCTAAATCTCCTGCTGTACGTTCCTGATGCCTACCGACCAGCAACAAACCGAATGTACAATTCACAATAACCCTGCCTATTCCAAGCTTCCAGTCATAATCTTACCGGTTCGGTTAGTGAGGCGGAACGTGATGGATTTGTCACGGATCCCGCAGACATTCCGCACAGACACTTGACACGTGTAATTGGCGAAATCCTGAGGTCGTAAGTTCTTTAATTTCAGTACTTTGGTTTCACCCTGAAAATGGGACAGATCGAGAAACACTGCCATCAGCAATGGAAAATCTGCTTGGATTACGCAACAATTATTATTTTATAATCTGCAAATAAATATCTATGACATTTCCCATATTTGGTATAACCCTAAGTCTGGTACCCGCCTTTATATTGAAGAGTGTGACATAAAATAACCCCTTCCTCTACCTACCTGCCCACCTAGCCCCTATTTACCTCTGAATATTATTTGGAAGAAGAGATCGATCTGACTATAAACAGAATGACATTACATTAAGCAGCATTGTTAACCAAAGACCCAATGCTTCTGATATAAGAAAATGGAGGTCCAGTACGACAAAAAAAATAAAAATAAACACTGCACAGAATAAAAACCAGTCTGAGCTGTTTTAGGCAGGGATATGCGAGCAGTGGGTGTTTTTGTACTTCCGGACATATTCCAGTTGACCATCCCCTGCATTGCAATCGGTGAGATTAACATCCAGCCAATCGCAATGCAGTGTTTTGCTCAATATGTTGCCAATGTAATTCTTTTGGATAAACGTGTCATATTATCACAGTCTGTTGTGTGATGATTTATTTACCGAGGTCACCTGTAAGTCTATGGAATTTTTGTAGATAAAACATTTGAAACGTTTTTCTTGAAATGTTGATCTAAAAATATGAACTCAAGGTCTATGTAGGACTATTCATAATAAATTGTTGGAATTAGCATTAGAGCGACTAGGGATCGAGCGATACTACATTTTAAGGGCCGATACAGATACAGATTGCCGGTGGCATTTAAGCCAATAGCCAATGACTGGTACCAACATTCTGTTCATTTAACCCCTTAAGGACCAAACTTCTGGAATAAAAGGGAATCATGACGTGTCACACATGTCATGTGTCCTAAAGGGGTTAAAGTTTAAAAATATATATATACACTTTCTACACAAATCTGCCTTTAACTGAACATCTGAATAATTTATTTATATTTTGTGTAAATCTTTCTTTTATTGAGTGGTAAATGCACAAAACATACATGTCAGTGAGATTTTTCATGTTTTCAAGAATACGTATGTGTGTTTGTGTAGTGGATGCAGTGTGTGTTTGTGTAGTGGATGGAGTGTGTGTTTGTGTAGTGGATGGAGTGTGTTTGTGTAGTGGATGGAGTGTGTGTTTGTGTAGTGGATGCAGTGTGTGTTTGTGTAGTGGATGGAGTGTGTGTTTGTGTAGTGGATGGAGTGTGTTTGTGTAGTGTATGGAGTGTGTTTGTGTAGTGTATGGAGTGTGTGTTTGTGTAGTGGATGGAATGTGTTTGTGTAGTGGATGGAGTGTGTGTTTGTATAGTGGATGCAGTGTGTTTGTGTAGTGGATGCGGTGTGTGTTTGCGTAGTGGATGCAGTGGATGTTTGTGTAGTGGATGCGGTGTGTGTTTGTGTAGTGGATGCGTTGTGTGTTTGTTTAGTGGATGCGGTGTGTGATTGTGTAGTGGATGCGGTGTGTGATTGTGTAATGGATGCGGCATGTGTTTGTTTAGTGGATGCGGTGTGTGATTGTGTAGTGGATGCGGTGTGTGTTTGTGTAGTGGATGTGGTGTGTGTTTGTGTACTGGATGCAGTGTGTGTTTGTGTAGTGGATGCGGTGTGTGTGTGTGTAGTGGATGCAGTGTGTGTTTGTGTAGTGAATGCGGTGTGTGTTTGTGTAGTGGATGTGGTGTGTGTTTGTGTAGTGGATGCGGTGTGTGTGTAGTGGATGTGGTGTGTGTTTGTGTAGTGGATGCGGTGTGTGTTTGTGTAGTGGATGCGGTGTGTGTTTGTGTAGTGGATGCGGTGTGTGTTTGTGTAGTGGATGTGGTGTGTGTTTGTGTAGTGGATGCGGTGTGTGTGTGTAGTGGATTTGGTGTGTGTGTGTGTGTAGTGGATGTGGTGTGTGTTTGTGTAGTGGATGTGGTGTGTGTGTGTGTGTGTGTAGTGGATGCGGAGTGTGTGTGTGTAGTGGATGTGGTGTGTGTTTGTGAAGTGGATGCGGTGTGTGTGTGTGTAGTGGATGTGGTGTGTGTGTGTGTAGTGGATGTGGTGTGTGTGTGTGTGTGTAGTGGATGCGGTGTGTGTGTGTAGTGGATGCAGTGTGTGTGTTTATGTAGTGGATGTGGTGTGTGTGTGTGTAGTGGATGTGGTGTGTGTTTGTGTAGTGGATGCGGTGTGTGTGTGTAGTGGATGTGGTGTGTGTTTGTGTAGTGGATGCGGTGTGTGTGTGTAGTGGATGTGGTGTGTGTTTGTGTAGTGGATGCGGTGTGTGTGTGTAGTGGATGCGGTGTGTGTGTGTGTGTGTAGTGGATGCGGTGTGTGTGTGTAGTGGATGCGGTGTGTGTGTGTGTGTGTAGTGGATGCGGTGTGTGTTTGTGTAGTGGATGCGGTGTGTGTGTGTGTGTGTAGTGGATGCGGTGTGTGTTCTGATTGACATTCTAATCCTGATCACATGACTCGAGCCCAGCCTGCACATGGCTGACAGTATGGCAGTTATAGCACGATGTGCATGGGGTTCCTAATTAGTATTGATCACTTTGTATTGTTTTGGTAATTCTCTTTCTTAGTCACCTGGGAGACTGTGATCCTAATTATAGAGACTGCATTAGTCTCCAATCAAAACATAACAAATCAATTAGTTATTCAGGATCTGCCAACGAACACAGCATCTTTCATACAATCAGGACATAGCAAATCAATCACACATTTACTTTATTACTGCATTAGCACTCACACACTGACCCTTTCCTCGCCCACGGTGCAGTCAAGGAGAAACAAACTTTCCATTGAATTATTAATATTTGAAATGAACCCTTTATTGTGTGATATGGGAGAGGATGGAATAGTAAAGGCTTAATTGATGATATTAAAAACACAACCCAAATCTCAATAAATAATAAATCGTTTTAAAGAATACAATATTGGGAAAATCTCTAACTCTTTCTAGCCACCGTTATATTGGCTTTAACCCCTTAGGACACATGAGATGTGTGACATGTCATGATTCCTTTTTATTCCAGAAGTTTGGTCCTTAAGGGCTTAAGATGTTTAGAAATAAGTTGCAATTGAAGTCATTCAAGAAATAATTGCTCCCCGTTCTGGCTACCCACCCCATCCATGCCACCCAGGTTGTGTTTTGAACAAGGGTTTCATCGGGAGGGCGACCCTATTTTTGTGGAAAATTTAGGATGGGGAGTGACAGGAAATCAGAACTTAGAAATAAAGAGAGCCTGTCCGTGTTAGACCTCCCAACCAATCGGTGTGAGATTGTTCAAATGGGACCAATCATTGATATTAATAAATTAATTAACAGACATATCGCTGAAATATTTGAGGTCTGACACGATTGGGCTATCTGGATATTGGAGTGATAATTACCCAGCAGTCCATTCCATGAACCAGAGTGCACCAAATAGCACTGATTTATTAAGAAATCTATTTGGGGAAATGAATGCTGATTACAGCAAACCACGCTGCATAATTGCTGTCTCTTTTATGGCAGACTTTCTTAATTTAAAGTGCAAGTTTGAAAAACAAGAATCAGCCGATGTGTTAAAATCCGATGTAAAATACGTCCGTTTCATCTCGTAACTTACGCCTTGCCCACCAGCCAACACAATGCTCCTGGATGAATTCTCCAGTGTTATTTACTGGTATGGTAGCAGATTATGGCCTCAATTTAATCGTTTCGGGTAAGCTTTTCAAATGATCACAATCTGTTATCATCTGTTATTTTTTTCCCAATAATTTAGCTACATAAATTCCCACAAACTCTAATTGTGACTTCTGTAGATGAATCATTTGGAAGTTGTTCTAACAGACCAAGATCAATTGAAAAGTTTATCCAAAAATAGTAAATGGAGACCATAATGTGCCAATTTCCTAGCTAAAACGCCAGAAGATCACTGGGCGCAAATTGTCACAACATGTTTGTATTCCTGGCGGCTCTGACTGCGTGAACCTGGCTCTATCTCGTCTGACTAATAAACAAGACGTAGGAAAGGAAACATTCTTTCTCTTAATGCGAAGCAGCAATACATGATGATAACGCTCTAGACTTTTCTCTGATACTAACGGGTTTCAGTGTGTTGAGTCAAGGGGAATCATTGTTTCTGTGTTTTACAGAGAATCATGAAACATCCCTTCCATTCTGAATCCAAACCTATTGACCTCAGCGTCTGCAGAGGGTTATGGCAGAAATATGCAGCTAATTTACAGCAGGAAGTGGGAGCTCGTTAGACCTGGTAATAAGCCTGGCATAGGCGAGATATCGATTCGCTGTCTTATACTCATAGAACACACTTAGAGTTATGGTATGGAGACGTGATTAATAAGACAGAGCGGATAATAGAGAAAAGTATCCTCTTAAACAGTGAAAACTGGAGAGACCCATGAAACTGGTCTCTACAAACCCTGGACAGACCAGGAGACTAGGGAGAGTGAGAAGATCAGAGATACTGGAGATACCAAGAGACTGAGGAGATCAGAGAGACTGGAGATACCGAGAGACTGAGGAGATCAGAGACTTGAGATACCAAGAGACTGAGGAGATGAGAGACTGGAGATACCAAGAGACTGAGGAGATCAGAGAGACTGGAGATACCAAGAGACTGGGGAGATGAAAGACTGGAGATACCAAGATACTGAGGAGATCAGAGAGACTGGGGATACAAAGAGACTGAGGAGATCAGAGACTTAAGATACCAAGATACTGGAGATACCAAGAGACTGAGAAGATCAGAGAGACTGAGGATACCATGAGACTGGGGAGACCGAGGAGATTGGGGAGACTGGGCATACCAAGAGACTGGGGAGACTGAGGAGATCGGAGAGACTCAAAATACCAAGAGACTGAGGAGACTGAGGACATCAGAGACTGGAGATACCAAGAGACTTGTGAGAAATAAGAATTCAGAGAGACTGGAGATACTAAGAAACTGGGGAGACTGAGGAGTCTGTAAATAATGGAGAAGAGACCAGGTAGTTGCCTTCTGTACAAAACATGCAGACCAGACAACTGTTTCAGAGATACGACTGGAGACTAAAATGGATGCAGTGAGAAGGGAGTCCATATTGGAAAATTGCCAGGAAATGTATATTTATATCTGTTTACTCCAATGAAAGTATATAAGTTAAACCACCAAATAACATTTGGTATCGTACACCTCGTGTTCCAGCTGGCGTGTAATCTCATGTTATGCCGGAATAGATTTACATAAAATCATAAAAGCAGGAAAACCTTAGAAAAATGATCAGCATATAACAATAAGTATGCATTTCGACTCTATCATATTAGGTTTTCCATTAAACTTTATTTCACATTATATTTGTGGTTATCGAATTATGAATTCACAGACCATTTCGAATGTCACACGTGATTTTAGTTTGTCCAAAAAATAGGAATCCGTACACTTCCTAAAACCACAAGGTGCAAGTCCATGCCAGGGCTGGCATACGCCTCTCAGACAATCCAAAGTACAAGTGGACCACGTACTCGGGGGTCTAATAAGGCAGTTTAATGAAACTTAGTGCATATTAAAAACAGCAAGTCTTCATCAAGACCTCAGTATGAGGCCAAAATGTTGCTGCTTATAATATGCCATATCATTAAAACTCCCCCATTACACCCCGAGGGCCTCGAACTTTTGTACTTTGGATTACATGTGATTTTAATGTGAATTTGCTAAATTTGTGTTTTAAATTGTGTTTTTTGGTTTTGATTTTATTGTAAATAGAAAATTGTCGTAATTGTTGTATTATGAAAATAAAAGATTGTGTGTATTAGAGCCACAGTGCCCTTTATTCTGTAATTAATATATCTCAATAAATACCTTATATCAGTTCCTCTCGTGGCTCACTCTTTGTCTGTTGGGGCTGGCAACTTTAAGACCACTTTGGTCAAAGAAAGCACTTATTCACCAGCACCAGACATCTCCAAAATATGCCATGCTCATTTCACTTTTTTCACGTTTAGTTGATTATATTTCGACACAATTGATTATGTTTGTTTCAGTTGTTTAATTTCATATTGCACGACTGTACTCTATCCATCACTATGACTATATTTTATATCAATTCTAGTATGATCACTAGGACATTTCACTTCTTCATAAAATAGCCATATAGCAATAAACCTCCAGTTTAGTTCTCTATAATTCTGAGTTTATTTAACCATTTACAGAATATTTTTGAGGTTACGGCAGCAACTAAAAATAAATATTTTTTCTCTGTATAATGATAAGGACCTACCTGTGTATAGAGAGGTTCGTAAATATCCACACCATTGTCTTGGTTGTGGGAAAGAATCTCATTTCCCCGTTTCCATATGAACCGAGCCGGTGGATTGGAGCTGACGGTACAACGAAGGAACACGGTCTTCTCCTGGTAGAAACTACCTCGCACATCACTAATGGTCTGATGGATGGTGAGAATTGGTTCATCTAGATCTGGAAGGGAGGGTCGCAGAACAAGTTATAGACTTGGTTTCGATGGATCTGTTGGAGCATTTTAGTGCCGCAGGAAACATGGTGGAAAGTTAGTGATGTTAATGATTCATCGGCATCAAAAGCAACAAAGTAATTACAATAAACATTAGATATATTCTATAGCCAAAGCAGAATGAAAACCACAGACATTTCTGGACATAACTTATTGAGGACAAAATAATAAGTAGGCAGTTTAAAATATCCCAAAGGTTCCAAAGTGGTAAGAATAAAATAACCAAATTTATTTAAAGGACCACCATAGTGCCAGGAAAACACTCGTTTTCCTGGCACTATAGTGCCCTGAGAGTGCCCCCACCCTCAGGGTCCCACCCCACGCTGGGCTCCCTCGGTGCTGGAGACTCTCCTCCTCCTTTCCCCGTCATTGGCTGAATGCGCATGCGAGGCCAAGAGCCGCGCGTGCATTCAGCCAGTCTCATAGGAAAGCAATTCTCAATTCTTTCCGATGGACGCTGGCATCTTCTTACTGTGAAAATCACAGTGAGAAGCGCGGAAGCGCCTCTAGCGGCTGTCAATGATATAGATAGGGTAGTAGATACCTGGAATAGCCTTCCAGTGGGAGCAGTAACAGTGATATAGAAAGGGTAGTAGATACCTGGAATAGCCTTCCAGTGGGAGCAGTAACAGTGATATAGAAAGGGTAGTAGATACCTGGAATAGCCTTCCAGTGGAAGCAGTAACAGTGATGTAGAAGGGGTAGTAGATACCTGGAATAGCCTTCCACTGGGAGCAGTAACAGTGATATAAAAAGGGTAGTAGATACCTGGAATAGCCTTCCAGTGGGAGCAGTAACGGTGATATAGAAAGGGTAGTAGATACCTGGAATAGCCTTCCAGTGGAAGCAGTAACAGTGATATAGAAAGGGTAGTAGATACCTGGAATAGCCTTGCGGTGGAAGCAGTAACAGTGATATAGAAAGGGTAGTAGATACCTGGAATAGCCATCCAGTGGGAGCAGTAACAGTGATATAGAAAGGGTAGTAGATACCTAGAATAGCCTTCCAGTGGGAGCAGTAACAGTGATATAGAAAGGGTAGTAGATACCTGGAATAGCCTTCCAGTGGGAGCAGTAACAGTGCTATAGAAAGGGTAGTAGATACCTGGAATAGCATTCCAGTGGGAGCAGTAACAGTGATATAGAAAGGGTAGTAGATACCTGGAATAGCCTTCCAGTGGGAGCAGTAACAGTGATACAGAAAGGGTAGTAGATACCTGGAATAGCCTTCCAGTGGGAGCAGTAACAGTGATATAGAAAGGATAGTAGATACCTGGAATGGCCTCCCAGTGGGAGCAGTAACAGTGATATAGAAAGGGTAGTAGATACCTGGAATAGCCTTCCAGTGGGAGCAGTAACAGCGATATAGAAAGGATAGTAGATACCTGGAATGGCCTCCCAGTGGGAGCAGTAACAGTGATATAGAAAGGGTAGTAGATACCTGGAATAGCCTTCCAGTGGGAGCAGTAACAGTGATATAGAAAGGGTAGTAGATACCTGGAATAGCCTTCCAATTATTAAATTAGTTCAGGCCAAACAAGTGAAATAAATGTATGGGATCTGGACCCAGATGAGATTCCTTAATGCACAGAGCAGATGGTCCAAGTGATTGTAGTTTTGTGTTTGAGTTTGTGCCGTATTTCTGTAAATTAGAGAAGCCTCCAGCTGTGGGGTATGATGGGCTCACCTGTCTGTTTCTGCAAAGAGCTGACAGTAAAAGGAATCTTTGTGATGGTGCTCAGTATTCTGCAGTCAGACGATGGCTGCCTTATTTATTTCAGTATTTCTAGCGTGTCCTTCCACTAAGGAAGGAATACAATAAACTTGGAGTGAGAAAGACACGCTATACTTATCAAGCCGCGCACATTCCTCCCCTTCGCATGGCTGTGTCACACAGAGGGAGATCACTTATTAAACGCTCTGCGCCTGACACTTTATATAAACTGGGGGACGTTTCGCAAAAACAATCTGATGATTTAACAGAAAGAGAACTCACTGTCAGCCAGTCTCTTCTGGGACAATGGAAGATTTAGAAACGTACCCTGCAAATTATTCCTTAAATCCTGTGATGTTTGTATAGGGGGAAACATAGCAAGTGATGTATATTTTATATTATTGGTATTTAAAATAACAACTTGCGTTACTGCTGATACGGCTGACAGTTTTTTTATCCAAGATAAGAGGGGGATTGGCCTTTGGGGGGTAATCAATCGCTGGGCGCAGTTTGCTGGCAGCTCTTACAGTTGCTGCTATTTCGGTCGTTCATTCTCAGCTATTTTATTTGATGTTTAATGTTCAGGCCAGGCTGCCTCCCAGATGTCCAGCGCTTATTAATATTTCACGGTGTCTGAATTTTTTGCTACTAAAGTTGTTTTGCTTCTCAGCGGGTGTTCTGTGCTGAACAGAGAGCTGGACTGTATGCGAGAGCCACTAAATTTGGAATATCACTCCGTGTGAAACTTCAACCTAACCAGCACAAAGAAAGGGGAGTTAGCGCTAATTCTGTCTAAATACATTATCACTGATTGCGATTGGTTTATAGATAACAGCAGAGCTGGGCGAGGAATAAAAAGCCGCCCTAAATGATATCGGTACCATGGGCTTTCAGGGTCAGTATAGGGGGCAGATATACAGGTGGGGGAAAACTGAACATTTTAAATGATTTCTCCAATGGGAAGTAGTTCGATAAACAAACAAAAACTGCTTTATTTTAAGCCGACAGTCAGTGTTTCAGCCCACTACCCTGACATCTTATAAAATCAACATAAAGAGTCATATCGTGTCTTGCCCACCTCACTGCACATATTACGGGGATGGAGTGTGACCCCGGGAACCTGCCAGACTGGAAGACAGACAGCGCCATGCTCTGAACATCATGAAAATAATTCAGGCTAAAGAGGTAAAGATTTATCTATAAGAGAGTTGGATAAATCTTACGTGTTATATGTATAGATATTTATACAGTAACCATCAAAATCATTCAACTCCCATTAAAAATCAGGTTTATTGTCAAATTGTACTGACTTTCCGCTGTTTGCAATGAACAGATCAAACTAAATCAATTGAAATAACCCAACACAACGAATGCTTCGGGTGGTTTCACCAAATTCAACTGAAAATGCAACTTCAGTCTCACAAGTATTCAACCCCTTCATGCCAAGCATCTTTAGTTCTTAGTAGAGCACCATTTGCTGTTATGACCTGCTGCAAACAGGATGCCGCGCCAGACAGCAGCTTCTGCCAGCGTTCCTGAGGAATCATTGCCCACTGCTCGAGTAACGGCCTCCAGTTCAGTAATATTGTTGGGTTTGCGTTCCCACCAGTGATTTTCTGGTGTAGAATTTACCAGTACTACTTCTGAAACCAAGCCTTGGTGGAATTTGAGGTATGATTGGGATCATTGTCTTGTTGGAAGGTCAAATGACGTCCAAGATTTAGCTTCCTTACAAATGGCAACATTTTCTCCTAGAATATCCTGATCAGTGGTAAATTTTGGATATGGCTGCCTTAGGCACGAGTCGACTACATTTTGGCACCCGCTAATCTAAATTTGCCCTACCTCTGTGTCAAAGCCACTTTTTTGACTGACAGACGCACACCCTCATTGACACATGCACTGACATGCACTCATTGACAGATACACAGTCATTGGCACACACATACAGTCATTGGCACAAACACTGTTTAAACAACCCACACTTTCACTGACAGACACACGCTGACGCACACACTCACTGACATGCACACACTCTCAAATACACATACACTGACATACACATCCTCACTGATTTGACACACTCTGACAGACACACACATTCACTCACTCACAGACACACACTGACCGCTACACACACTCACTGATAGACACACACGCACACACACACAGTAACACACACTGACAGACACACACACTCTCTGACAGACACATACACTCACTGACAGACACACACACTCTCTGACAGACACACACACACTCACTGACAGACACACACACACTCACTTACAGACACAAACTCACTGACAGACACACACACACACACACTAACAAACACAGACACACATACTGACAGACACACACACACACACACATACATTTTCTTATACGCTCACTAAGTGTCCCTACCTTTGGGAGAGCTGGAGTGGATCCTGTCTCTGACTGCTGCTGGGCTGGCTGGGCAGGTTCTTTGCTGGCTCTGCTGGCTTCTGCTGGCTGGGCAGGCGGGCGCTAAAGCTAAACTGTAGGCAGAATGTTCTCTTCGGAGTATGCTTCATTCTTCTTCCTCCAGACATACCGCTGATCCTTTGGGCTGAAAAGTTCCAGTTTTGTTTCATCGCTCCACAGAACAGAATCCCAAAACTTATGTGGCATATTGAGCATATTGGAGGCAACCTTTCTTGTACTTTTGGTTTAGTAATGGAGTTCTGGCATGGAAACCTTCTGCATTTAGTACGCGCCTTACTGTACTCACTGAAACCGCAGTGTCTGTTGCCACCACGTCTTGCTGCAGGGTTATACTCAATATGCCTTCTCAGAAATATGGTTGCAGCCATTGGTAGATTCTATTTTCTGCCCTGTCCAGGTAGTCTAACCACAGTTCCTGCAACTATACTTGCAATGGTGTCTCTAGGAACATTCAGATCTTTTCTTTTTGTATCCTGTTCCTTGTTTGTGAAGGCCAATTATGTCTTCTCTTAACTTTGTGGATCATTCTTTTGACTTGCCATATATCTAGCATGCAGTCAAACGTGACACTCAGCAAACCCCCTAGCAAGTTCAGGTATTTTAAGTGATGCAGCTCTAGCACAATGAAGCCCTTGATTAGTTGCATCAGGTGTGCTTGAGACAACACTTGTTGTGCATATTTGTGCTGTTGCAAGGGATTATGTTGAGGGGTTGAATAATTTTGAAACTGGAGAAGTCATTATAAGTTGCATTTTCAATAGAATTTGGGGAAACCACTTCAAGCATTCGTTGTGTTGAGCTATTTCAATTCCTTTTGTTTGATTTGTTCAAAACTTTGTTATTTCTAGGGAATAACCCATATGCCACCCTGAGTCTGCACTGGGTCTGCTGCTGTCTCCCAGCTCTTTCCTCACTCACAGAGTTTTGAGCGCCAGGGTACGATGTCCTCCCGCTCTGCTCACTGCGAGGAGGGACTGGCTGCTGCCCTCAGCCACGATCAGCCCCAGGGTATACAGCAAGCTGAGGTTATGGCGCTTGGAGTGTTCTTTTAAGGTGGGATTAAGAGTTTATGGACTTCTATAAATCAATCAGGATTAAGACTGGTCAGTTTTTACTCAGCTAGGCCTCTATTTCTCAGTGTGTAAGCATTCTGAAAGTGAAATGTTTGTAAAATGGAAAGTCTGCTCAGTAATGGGGAGGTGACATTGGATTATTGGTTTATGTTTCTAAATGGCTTCCAGTATGGCTGACGCCTTATGGTGTGCTTGTATAGTGTATGTCTGGAAATAATTTGGACGCAGTTCACTTTATGTATATGTGTGGGGGATATTGAGATAGTGGAAGGAGACTGAGATAGTGGGGTAGAGTGAGCTAGGGAGGGAGAGTGAGCTAGGGAGGGAGAGTGAGCTAGTGGGGTAGAGTCAGATAGGGAGGGAGGCTGAGATAGTGGGGAGAGTGAGATAGTGGAGGGATAGTGAGATAGTGGAGGAGGCTGAGATAGGGAGAGTGAGATAGTGGGATAGAGTGAGATAGGGAGGGAGGTTGAGATAGTGGGGAGAGTGAGATAGTGGAGGGAGAGTGAGATAGTGGAGGGAGAGTGAGATAGTGGAGGAGGCTGAGATAGGGAGAGTGAGATAGTGGGATAGAGTCAGATAGGGAGGGAGGCTGAGATAGTGGAGGGAGAGTGAGATAGTGGGGTAGAGTGAGCTAGGGAGGGAGAGTGAGATAGTGGGATAGAGTCAGATAGGGAGGCAAAGTGAGATAGTGGGATAGAGTCAGATAGGGAGGGAGGCTGAGATAGTGGGGAGAGTGAGATAGTGGAGGGATAGTGAGATAGTGGAGGAGGCTGAGATAGGGAGAGTGAGATAGTGGGATAGAGTCAGATAGGGAGGGAGGCTGAGATAGTGGGGAGAGTGAGATAGTGGAGGGAGAGTGAGATAGTGGAGGGAGAGTGAGATAGTGGAGGGAGAGTGTGATAGTGGAGGAGGCTGAGATAGGGAGAGTGAGATAGTGGGATAGAGTCAGATAGGGAGGGAGGCTGAGATAGTGGAGGGAGAGTGAGATAGTGGGGTAGAGTGAGCTAGGGAGGGAGAGTGAGATAGTGGGATAGAGTCAGATAGGGAGGCGAAGTGAGATAGTGGGATAGAGTCAGATAGGGAGGGAGGCTGAGATAGTGGGGAGAGTGAGATAGTGGAGGGAGAGTGAGATAAGGAGAGAGGCTGAGGTAGTGGGACAGAGTAAGGTAAGGAGTGAGATTGAAATAGGGGGGACGAGGCTGAGATAGTGGAGTGAGGCTGAGATAGTGGAGATAGTGGGGGAGAGTGAGATAGTGGGGTAGAGTGAGATAGTTGGGGAGAGTGAGATAGTGGGGGAGAGTGAGATAGGAAGAGAGAGTGAGATGGTGGGGGGGAGTGAGATAGGAAGGGAGAGTGAGATAGTGGCGGAGAAAAAATGTGAGAAACGAGAGGCTGTAATGGGAGAAAAGAGAGGCCGTTATAGAAAGACAGGAGAGATTAGAAAAGATGAATAAAAGACACTGTGATACATGGGAAAACAGAATAGTGGAAAAACATGGGATAAAACACTGACAGACAGACATTAAACACAAGAAAGAATAAACAGAATGGAAGAAACTGATTTTTCCATCTCTCACAACATTTTAAGGAAAAAATGGGGGACACTTTAATATTAGGAGTGTGGCCGTGTTTGGGGCTGTTCTGAATGTGGGCGGGGTTGTGGTCAGGGGAGTGGATGTTCTGAGTGGGAGTGGGTGTGGCCAGGACTGTTCTGTGTGAGTGGGGGTGTGGCCAGGGTGGGGCTAGTCAGAGAGATTTTAGGTGACTTACTGATAACAATGTATCAACTAAAATGTAATTTATAACAATAACAATGTATCCTATTTATTCCGACACATTACTGGGAGTATTATTGCTGTGAAACTCGTTTATACAGACTAGGGATCGACTGATATAATCGGACAATATTCGGCATTATGGCAAGTATCGGTATCGGCCTATAATGATATAATAATATTGACGATAATATCTTCAGCTCCCCGCACCAACTCTTGCAAGCCCCCCACTGTCAAAGTGTTGCTGCAAGTGACCACGGCAACGCTCCACATGGAACACCGGTCTTGTAAGAGTTGGAGAGAGGCCCTGCTGGAAACAGAAGATAGAGTGTGCTCGGTCCCGGCCACCCCCTCTACAATGTGAAAGCCCCTGGCAGCCTCCACAAAGCCACTGGACCACCAGGGAGTGTAATATCCTCTCCCTGGCCACAGGTAAAAGGCATGGAGAGGGGTAGATTATCAGTACCAGTTATTGATTATCTGCCTGAAAGATCACAGATTATCGGTACCGGCCATAAAATATCAATATCGGTCACAATATGGAGTTTCTAGAAAAGGACTAAGGGATTTGGGCCCAAAATAGGGGCAGTTATGAGATATAAGGACTTGGACAGAGACAGAAAGAAAAAGGGAAATGGCCGTTAGAGAGAAATGATGGAGGGGAGACAAAGAAAGACTGGGGAGGAAGGGAGCTGGGGAATGGGTAAGGAAACAGATAGGTGACTTGGGAGAGAGATACAAAAAGAGACCGATGAGCTGCTGGGAGGAGAAATGTGGGCATGTAGGAAGAGCAGGAAAAACGCAATCAAAGTAAAAACCATTCTGCTGCCCTGCCCTCAAATCTAACTGCGACTGGAATAACTGCTGACAATTCATTTTATTTTATGTCGTGCTTTGGCTTTAAATGCGATTCTGTCTGATAAATACTCCCGAGGGCATGCTAAAAACCACAAGAAATCTTTTCCTATTCCTCCTAATAAAGCATTTTCTAGAGAAATTGTAAATTGGCTGCACATCTCTAACTGCCCTACCAATGTAAGGGTTAATACAATAATGAGCCAGAACCGAGAATCTATACAGGTTTTTAGAGCGGTCGTTTATCTTATGACATCATTACCCGACAATACCCTCCGTGTCCGAAAGAAAGAACTCCATTTGTTTAAGTTGAAAGCTTTTGGAAAACAGTTCATTTTTCTATATTCCGTCATTTTAATTACACACCGAGCTCCTCATTAAGAGTCTGGCTGCGGCAGCTTGGGACCTGAGCAGTTTACAGCCGTCAGAAGAGGGACAGAATTACTGAAACACGGTATCTGAGCCCAGCGTTTTACTGGGAGGGAGAAAATGAGAATAAGGTCATCGTGTGACGCTAGACAATAGAGGGGATAGCTGACAATAATTAGCAGTGTATAATTGGAAAATAAACAGATACAGCACGGCAGATGGCAGAGGGGGGCAGCGCTGAATGTCCTGCAATATTCCAGATAAGAAAATGATTGAATCCAGAGCATAAAACAATTACTAGGATTCATTTTTATATCATTTGAATAATAAAACCGCATTCTGACATCACAACTGGCGTCTGAGAAAGTTACAGGTCTCATGCAGCGTTGCTGTTTTATCCATCGTGGCATTGCCGGGGCTGTAACATTGGCAAATTCATAAAAACTAGCAAATTGAAGATTATATTAGCTTTAGTGTACTAATAATCTTAATTTTAGTAATGACAGGAGGCGAATATTTGCATATCTTTCTTTACTGAAAACTCCAGCAGCATAGAAACAGTAACAACCAATCAGAGAAAAGATATGCTGCCCATAAAAGGGCCTGTCTATGACATCACTTCCTCTTTCTTTGAGGCGAAAAAAATAACAGTCAATACAAAAAACCAATACAGATTGACAATTCAACAACATATTAGGAAAATAAACTTTGGTAGGTCCATGGTGTGAAAGGTTTCTGGCGTGGCAGTATGTCCACATATCATAAACATTGAATATCTGAACATTAATGTATAGTAAGATGTGTAATCTTATAACTAAACATAGGACTTCAAAATCAGAACGTGTGAGAACATAACAACCACAACCTAGTTTAAGAAAATCTGATAAATTATATAATCCATACATGATAACAAGCAACGTATCTACGTAATAAGCAAAACAAATACAAGAGCCTGCATGCTTACCTGAGCACTAGGACATAATCCTGAAACCCTAGATAACCGGGGGGGGGGGGGGGGGGGGGGGGGGGGAATTCCCTAGGGCGGGAAATATTCGCCTCCTGTCATTACTAAAATTAAGATTATTAGTACACTAAAGTTAATATAATCTTCAATTTTACCACATGACAGGAGGCTTCATATTTGCATTTTTAAAGCTTAGGCCTAACTAGTGTAAAGGAAGCATGCGAAACATGGCGGAAGTAGAACGTCCGAAACGTACTTTCCCGAGACCAGTCCGCACAACGCATAATGTTGGCTAGGGAGGCGCCTGCCAAGAACGCTTGGGATGCCGCCGCCCCTCTGACCTAATGTGCTCCAAAGCTAGATTCGATTCCTGTCAGCTGTAGTAACCAGCGAACAAATCTGGCCAGGGTGGTCGCAGACACTGGGCCGTGAGGCTTCACGTAGGAAATCAGCAGCTGGCCCGTCAAGGAGCGCCGGAGGGTGGCTGTGATTTCTATGTATCTCCTAAGTGTCTTGACGACGCACAGTTTGGAGTCTGGTTCGAAATATGGGTAGGACACAGAGGACGAATCTGATTTAGTCCGTCTTGCAATGGAAAAAGTGACTCCCTCTGGAGTCAGAGAGAAACCGTCCACGTCAAAGGCCCTAATGTCAGACACCCATCGGAAAGAGACGAGGCATAGCAAAAGGGCCAGTTTGGGTGAGAGCTGTTTCAGCGATAGAAACGGATTGTCCGGCCAGCCTCGCAGGAAATCCAGCACTCCATTCACTTTCAAGGTAATTGAGTATCAGTGGGACAGGGGCAGTAAAGGGATCGGAATCCCTTTCCATGCACCAATCACTCCTGGCTGACCATGCGGAGATGTAACATCTCCTGGTGCCCGGAGCCCATGAGTCCCATAGGAGATCTTTAGTAGATTACGATAGGCCGTCGACTGACCAGGAGTCCCTGAAATCGTCCAGGCCACCAGTTCCAGTTGTCCTTCCAGGACGAGTGGGTGAGGTTCCCCTCGAGGTCCCGACAGGAGGAGTGGAAAAGTCGGAAGCAGAAAAGGATTGTCGTGGGACATCTCCAGGAGGTCCGGGAACCACGGTTGACTCTGCCAGAGAGGCGTTATGAGCAGGAGCGATATCCTGTGGGTGCGTGAGTACCGTAGTACCCGTGGGATCATAGAGAATGGAGGGAAGGCGTAGGCCCCGTGAGAGGGCCAGTCCTGAAGGAATGCGTCCGCCGCTTCGCCCATCGGGTCCGGAAGCCAGCTGTAGTATCTCCGTAGTTGGTGGTTGGTCCTTGAGGCGAACAAATCTATTGATAGCGGGCCCATCCGCTGCCGTCGTGTCTGAAATACCTCCCTGTTGAGTTTCCAATCTCTGGTGTCTCCCCAGTGTCGGGAGAACCAGTCCGCCGTCAGGTTGGAGACCCCTGGGAGATATTCCGCCTGTATTGTGATGTTCCTCCGTAGGCAGAAGCTGTAAATGTCCTTCGTGGCTTCGGTCAGGTCTTTGGACCTCGCTCCGCCCAGGCGGTTGATGTATTGCACCGCCGAGACGTTGTCCATACGGAGTAGGATACAGCAATTCGACTTGTCTTTGGCCAGGCTGCGTATGGCGAAGGAACCCGCAATCAACTCCAGGCAGTTGATGTGCAGGTCGGTCTCCTCTCCTTGCCATGGGCCCCCCATGGAGGCCTCTGAGCAGTGAGCCCCCATCCCCACAAACTGGCGTCCGATTCCACGACGAAGTCCGGGGAGGGGCCGAAGATCGCTTTACCGTTCCAGGCTTGTATGTGTAGCAACCACCATCGCAGTTCCGATCTCACCTCCTGAGTGAGTCGGATCCAGTGGTCGTAGGAATGTCCGGTGCGCAGATATCCCGCTTTCAGCCGTTGCATGGCCCTGTAGTGTAGAGGGCCCGGGAATATCGCTTGAATGGATGAGGACAGGAGTCCCACAATCCGAGCGAGCATCCTGAGCGGTATCGAGTCCATCCTCAAGACTCGTCTGATTTCCTTCCTTATCGAGGCAATCTTTTTCGAGGGGAGGCGCAGTACGCATTCCCTCGAATCGATGTCGAAGCCCAGGAATTGTACCGACTGGGATGGAGAGAGAGACGACTTCTGTCTGTTCACCACGAATCCCAGAGACTCCAGTAAGTGAACTACAAATCTCGTCTGCGATCGTAGCCTGGACGCGGATTCGCAAAAAATCTGCAAATCGTCCAAGTATACGAGACACCGTATGCCCTTTGTACGGATGCAAGCCATCACTGGTCTCAACAGCTTCGTGAAGCACCACGGAGCCGAGCTGAGGCCGAACGGCAGGCAAGTAAATTGGCATACCTGTCCTCTCCATCTGAAACGGAGGAACCGACGGTAACTTCTGTCCACGGGGACCGTGAGATACGCGTCCTTGAGGTCCAGTCGCGTAAACCAGTCGTTCTTGACGAGAAGGTCTTGTAGAAGATGGATTCCTTCCATCTTGAAGTGCCTGTAGATCACAAAAGCGTTTAGCTGTCGGAGATTGATAACCGGCCGATACTCGCCCGTCTTCTTCTTGACCAAGAAGATATTGCTTATAAAGCCTCCCCCGTCTGGCACGTATTGAATCGCGCCCTTCTCGAAGAGTGCGTGGACCTCTTCGTCCACCAGTCGGTTTTGTTCTGACGACATGTGGATCGGGGGGGGGAGGGGGGGGTGGTCTGGACGGGTTGCGCGGCAAAGTCTATTACAAAGCCGCGTACCGTTTGGAGGACCCAGGCGTCTTTGGTAATCTGCTCCCAGCCTGCAATAAACTTTGGGACATTGGTTTGTACGGAAGGACTCACAATTATTGAAGCGGCCGCGTCCACGGGCTCTGAAACTTCTGGTCCTCCCTGCACCTCGGAACGTTGAGGGCCTTTGCGATGAGGATGGGAAGAAGGTTGAAGACTGTGGAAACGACCTGGAACCTGAGGTCCAAAATCGGATGGCGGCACGGTTCCGCTGTCCGCCAGCCCTTCCAAAAACACCTCTTGTGGAAGGAGTGTGGAACACCTGCTTGAGGGAGGTTTGAGCCTTGTTTAAGGTAGTGAAAAGGTTCACATGTCTTTTGAGTTCTGCGATGAAGGCATCACCAAATAGTAGGCCCTGGGCCTTTGGTCCAAATTCCTTGGCCCCCAGTTCCAGGAGCTTGCTATCGATCCTTATCAGCGCCGATCTGCGTCTCTCGATGCAAAGTGCGGCGTTAGCGTTGCCCAGTAGACATATTGCACGTTGGGCCCATTCGCGTATGACATGAGGGTCCAGCTGCGAGTCTTGGCTGAGGGAAAAATCAGAGAAATACAACATCTTGGCTATGGGGCCGAGCAGATCCAGCACTTTGTCCTGTGCCGCTTTCATGCCCTTCTCCACCCCTTTGCGTGGGTCTCTGCCATAAACACCACCATCGTGTCATCGAATTCGGACGTTAGTGCCACTTTGTCGGGGATCAGCGGTCTGGGGCATTCGGCCCGGGGGCGCGCCCGTACCTCCTTTTCCAATGGCCTGCGCAGCCAGTAGTGGATGAATTTCGCCAGATGTTCTGGCAGTGTCCATTCAGAGGAACGTGGGTGTCGGATGGTACGCGGATCAAATAATAGCATCCCCTGGTCATCCAAAAACACACCATCTCCAGACGGGCCGGTGTGGCGGTCGTCGTTGGCTTCCTTGCCTAAGAAGGTCTCCTTGACGTAGGCCGAAGAAGTAGGTGGTAGGTCTTGCCACTCCTCGTCGTCCGAGGGTGAGCCGTCCCCCTGCCACTCGTCCACCATGCTTAGGGGGTGTGGGCCATAGGCCTCGTCTTCGTCCGAGGACAGGGGTGCAAAGGGTGCGGGTTGTCGGTCCGCGTTCTTAACCCGCTTGATGGGCATCTTGCCCTTCGCCTTGGCGGAGGGGGGGCTCGAAGCCTTTCTGTGCCTCTTGGCCTTAGACACCTCTGAGCCCGACGCTTCCATGCGTTCTGGAGGGCTAGTGTCGCCTTGACTGTGGGGGAGGGCCCGCAAGAGGGCCTTCTCCACAGAAGCCGCCACGGCGGCATTGATCATGGCCTGAAAGTCTGGGTTATTTTGTGCATCCTCCATGATCCGAGGTATCTCTCGACCTGTGGGGCGAAAACAAGTTTCAGTGGAAACCGTGGTGGTTTATCGTATGCAAATATATATAGGTCGGTTCCCGCTACAACCGGGGTTACCCGGCGTAGGGGGTGTATGTATAGAAGGCTTTATGCACGTGATATAACAAGTAGAACCAAGAATTTATAGGATTAGGGGTAAGCCCTCGTGCATATTCTCGGGGTTCACCCCGGGTGGTGTGCCGTGGTAGCCAGAGGACACCCACATCAACCAAAAAAAGTGGGCCGTATCGCCCTGCATGTGTATCTGGGGGGTCACCCCAGGTGGTGTGCCATGAAAAAAATACCCAGAGGACACACATACATTTCACCCTTGGGTGCAGTAATGTAGTATGACCCTGTGTAGGGTAACCATATGATATACTGAATGGGTAAAATAATACCAACAAAATCCCCTGAGGGGTGAGAATATTAGTATATGTCCCTTTATATTGCTTTGTATCAGATCACTGTAGGGGACAACGATAAACTTTGTTTATAAGCCTTCAAATACATATATATTATGTGCATGCAATCCTCTTGCCTCACTGAGGCAGATATACAGAAAACGGAAAAAAAAAAATTCCTCCCTTTGGGGGGTAGTATGCAGCAATGTGACTTTCCCCTGCACCTGCAACGAAAGGGGCTAAGGGAGAAAACGGGGAATCACCCTGAGGGCAATCCCCGGTATCGTGGCGGCGGTCGGGTGATTACTGAACCGCCGTGCTGGAAGAGAGACAGCCGCCGTGGATCTCGCGATAACCGCAAGATCCAAGATGGCCGCTGGCCGCGTGGGGAAGGGGTTCCCGCTCGCGCCCGCGAGCGAGATGCAGAACGCGGCAAACACAACAAGAAAAACACACAATAAAACCCCGGCTACCCTCCACCGGTCCCCACCAGCCCCTGTGTGTAGTAGAGGCAGGTCCGCGCGGCGAGCGAGGCACGGAAAAGGCCGCGCCACCCGCGGATCGCCGGAAAAACGTGAAGGAGAGAAAAATTTTAAAACAGTACACAGGGACAGTAGAGGTAGAGAGGGGAAACAGGTACAAGTAGTCAGGGCAATAATAATAGTAAATCAAATAATACAGTACACAATAATAGTTAGCAAGAAATAACCGAAAATGAAGCAGTAGGTAAAAATACTCTGACCTGTTGATGGCTGGAGCAGCAAAGAAAGAGGAAGTGATGTCATAGACAGGCCCTTTTATGGGCAGCATATCTTTTCTCTGATTGGTTGTTACTGTTTCTATGCTGCTGGAGTTTTCAGTAAAGAAAGATATGCAAATATGAAGCCTCCTGTCATGTGGTAAAATCGTGCTGAGTGGCACTACGGACGACAGCAGAGGATCATGGGAAAAGAGAATATTTTACGCTTTAAATGTTTGGTCTGTGTCTTTCAGAGTGTTACTCAAGTGGAGTTTAATTGATCAAATTATAAATAAAAAGAATGATACACATGATAAATGTATAAGTAATTGCTTCTTCTATGTCTTCATTGCTAAAGGCTCATTTTCCCAGATGGGAATGTTACTTAGCAAAGTGATCTATCGGCTGACAATGTAACCCACTCCTAATTGGTCCATTTTATCTCACAAAGCATTATGGGATAAAGAGCTATTTCAGCCAAGATTTCACCATATCATGTACTTTCATTCCAATGTGTTCTGACTTTAATCTTGCCTTATTTGCATTTTTTTCTCTCAAAAATTTAATAATGCATACATTTTTGTGCACTTTTTATAAACTATTAAATAGTTTTTCTCAACACATTTATGTTTATCAAAAGGGTCCTGCTGATATACTTTTAGTGTCGTCCGACTCATTTCCACGGAGTTATCATTGAATGTAAACGTTTAATTTATTCTAGAATGCAATACCTGATTTTCTACTGTAGAGGTGTTGTGCTAATAGCTCTATAGTGTAAGCATATTGAGGTTAATTTTCTAAGTAGGGGGTGGGGGTTAATTGCAATTACAATGCAATTACAATTGCATTGTAATGTCCGTATCCCTTTAGTGTAAAAGATATTGGGGGGTTTGGTTAATTCCCCCCTCCAGTGTGAGCTGCTGTGTTCCCTGAGTATTCTACAGACAGCAGTTACATTGTAATGTCCGTATCCCTTTAGTGTAAAAGATATTGGGGGTGTTTGGTTAATTTCCCCCTCCAGTGTGAGCTGCTGTGATCCCTGAGTATTCTACAGACAGCAGTTACATTGTAATGTCCGTATCCCTTTAGTGTAAGAGATATTGGGGGGGTTTGGTTAATTCCCCCCTCCAGTGTGAGCTGCTGTGTTCCCTGAGTATTCTACAGACAGCAGTTACATTGTAATGTCCGTATCCCTTTAGTGTAAAAGATATTGGGGTTGTTTGGTTAATTACCCCCCTCCAGTGTGAGCTGCTGTGTTCCCTGAGTATTCTACAGACAGCAGTTACATTGTAATGTCCGTATCCCTTTAGTGTAAAAGATATTGGGGGGGGGGGGGGGGAGGGGGGGGTTGGTTAATTGCCCCCTCCAGTGTGAGCTGCTGTGATCCCTGAGTATTCTACAGACAGCAGTTACATTGTAATGTCCGTATCCCTTTAGTGTAAAAGATATTGGGGGGTTTGGTTAATTCCCCCCTCCAGTGTGAGTTGCTGTGTTCCCTGAGTATTCTACAGACAGCAGTTACATTGTAATGTCCGTATCCCTTTAGTGTAAAAGATATTGGGGGTGTTTGGTTAATTTCCCCCTCCAGTGTGAGCTGCTGTGTTCCCTGAGTATTCTACAGACAGCAGTTACATTGTAATGTCCGTATCCCTTTAGTGTAAAAGATATTAGGGGGGTTTGGTTAATTCCCCCCTCCAGTGTGAGCTGCTGTGTTCCCTGAGTATTCTACAGACAGCAGTTACATTGTAATGTCCGTATCCCTTTAGTGTAAAAGATATTGGGGTTGTTTGGTTAATTACCCCCCTCCAGTGTGAGCTGCTGTGTTCCCTGAGTATTCTACAGACAGCAGTTACATTGTAATGTCCGTATCCCTTTAGTGTAAAAGATATTGGGGGGTTTGGTTAATTCCCCCCTCCAGTGTGAGCTGCTGTGTTCCCTGAGTATTCTACAGACAGCAGTTACATTGTAATGTCCGTATCCCTTTAGTGTAAAAGATATTAGGGGGGTTTGGTTAATTCCCCCCTCCAGTGTGAGCTGCTGTGTTCCCTGAGTATTCTACAGACAGCAGTTACATTGTAATGTCCGTATCCCTTTAGTGTAAAAGATATTGGGGGATTTTGGTTAATTGCCGCCCTCCAGTGTGAGCTGCTGTGTTCCCTGAGTATTCTACAGACAGGAGTTACATTGTAATGTCCGTATCCCTTTAGTGTAAAATATATTGGGGGGTTTGGTTAATTCCCCCCTCCAGTGTGAGCTGCTGTGTTCCCTCAGTATTCTACAGACAGCAGTTACATTGCAATGTCCGTATCCCTTTAGTGTAAAATATATTGGGGGGTTTGGTTAATTCCCCCCTCCAGTGTGAGCTGCTGTGTTCCCTGAGTATTCTACAGACAGGAGTTACATTGTAATGTCCGTATCCCTTTAGTGTAAAATATATTGGGGGGGTTTGGTTAATTCCCCCCTCCAGTGTGAGCTGCTGTGTTCCCTGAGTATTCTACAGACAGCAGTTACATTGTAATGTCCGTATCCCTTTAGTGTAAAATATATTGGGGGGGTTTGGTTAATTCCCCCCTCCAGTGTGAGTTGCTGTGTTCCCTGAGTATTCTACAGACAGCAGTTACATTGTAATGTCCGTATCCCTTTAGTGTAAAATATATTGGGGGGGTTTGGTTAATTTCCCCCTCCAGTGTGAGCTGCTGTGTTCCCTGAGTATTCTACAGACAGCAGTTACATTGTAATGTCCGTATCCCTTTAGTGTTAAAGATATTGGGGGGTTTGGTTAATTCCCCCCTCCAGTGTGAGCTGCTGTGCTCCCTGAGTATTCTACAGACAGCAGTTACATTGTAATGTCCGTATCCCTTTAGTGTAAAAGATATTGGGGGTTTGGTTAATTGCCCCCCTCCAGTGTGAGCTGCTGTGTTCCCTGAGTATTCTACAGACAGCAGTTACATTGTAATGTCCGTATCCCTTTAGTGTAAAAGATATTGGGGAGTTTGGTTAATTACCCCCTCCAGTGTGAGCTGCTGTGTTCCCTGAGTATTCTACAGACAGCAGTTACATTGTAATGTCCGTATCCCTTTAGTGTAAAATATATTGGGGGGGTTTGGTTAATTGCCCCCTCCAGTGTGAGCTGCTGTGTTCCCTGAGTATTCTACAGACAGCAGTTACATTGTAATGTCCGTATCCCTTTAGTGTAAAAGATATTGGGGAGTTTGGTTAATTACCCCCTCCAGTGTGAGCTGCTGTGTTCCCTGAGTATTCTACAGACAGCAGTTACATTGTAATGTCCATATCCCTTTAGTGTAAAATATATTGGGGGGGTTTGGTTAATTCCCCCCTCCAGTGTGAGCTGCTGTGTTCCCTGAGTATTCTACAGACAGCAGTTACATTATAATGTCCGTATCCCTTTAGTGTAAAAGATATTGGGGGGTTTGGTTAATTGCCCCCTCCAGTGTGAGCTGCTGTGTTATCTGAGTATTCTACAGACACCTGTTAGTCTGTCTCACTATTAGGATCATTGGCAGCAGACTGATATGCACTGCTTAGTGGGAGACACTGACAAAATGGGAGGGGGAAAAACCCTAATAGTTTTAACATCAACAGGGCCAGATTAAAAGCCCAGTGGGCCTGGTGCTGACAATTATGAGGGGCCTAATTACAGAATCTTATCGACAGGAAACACTAAAACAGTCCTACCTCCCAATCGTCATGTATCTGGTGGAGATGGTGCTGGACGGAAACTCACAGGCTCTAGCTATCAGAAAACACATTACCCCATGCTAACCTCATCTTTCAAGTAAATCCATATCCCCTAACAGCAGTTTCCGGTGAAGCAGAATTTCGGTGTGCGGGGTAAAAGATTGGGCCACCGATGTAAATAACGTAACCAGAACATCCCAAAGGGACAAACATGCCTAAAAAGGGGGCGTGTGTGCACAAAGAATTAAATGGTCAGCCTGGCGTGAATGTATGTCAGGCTGCTGCCAATCATGCAGGCTGGCCAACTAAGGGCATACTATGCAGACAGCGCCCCGAGCTTGGCATAAATGATGCGCTAGCTTCACGCTTTCTAAGGACTGTCCCCTAGCCCCTCGCTGGGCAATTCCTCTCCTAACCTTCCTACTAGCAGGCAGAAGCTCCTGTTATACAGTCTGGACAGAGGAAAGGTGGATGTAGTGAGTGTAGAAGAAAACATGACACCTCGTTAGAGAGACTGAAGCAGCCAGAGCCTTTGCCTAATGTGCAAGGTCAGCTTTACCTTAACTAATTTAATTGTCAGTCGGTCCACACATGTTTTCTCCCCCTACATCCCTCTTAAGTTTCCATAATTAAACAAGAGCATGTGAAGAGGAGTAAAGAAAAAAAAAAACATTTATTTTATTTTATTTTTTTTAAACAATGGGCCTATTCCATGGGCCTGGAGCTGCAGCTCCATCAGCTCCTATGTTAATCCAGCCCTGACTAAAGTGATAATTGCCAAGAATTCAAAGTGAATTCAAAGTGAATTTCAAAATGTAGGCAAATTATCCAAATTAGAAAACATATCCATGTAAAATATGACATTCACTTTAAATTTCCAGCAGTTGTCTCTTTAGTGAATGACCCTATAAAGGTTTATGAACTTTGCACCATTAGAAATTAGCACAATTCTCTTAGTATTTTTATTAGTAACATAGAAAGCGGATTTCAATGCCGTCCTAGCATTGCTAACTTACTGTTTCGGAAGCTGAATCTCTTTGAACAGTCAGGAACATTAGACTAAACAGGTTTCAAAAGTCAAAGGGCCAGAGGATGAGGTCGAATGGAATTAACCTCCTAAATCTAGACTCCTCTTTAGAAAATTGCATTTGAATCTTACAACAAAGTCCTATTATCATTATTGGAAGATTTCATTTCTTGTCTGCTTGGTAATGGTGAATGGTTTAAATGAATAGTGATACAGATCTGACAGCGTGAAAACATTGCATATAAGAACAAGTCATCAGATAATATGCGAGAAAGCAATTAATCAAATTGTGCCGAGTGATCGATGTGACTGTCATACAGTAAAACACGTGCTCCCATTCCCCCATATTTCTGTAATCCTCTTTATTAGTCAATACTCTGGCTTTCAGCCCTCTCGGACCTGACCCCTTTCACCATGATGAGAAAACTTTCAAAGATGGTTTAAGGGAAAATTAACAAAAGGACTTGTAAAGGCTGATCCCCTATGAGCAGAGCGGGCAGAATAGAAGCTGGTACCAGAGAGAGCTGGCACGGAAACCGTGGGCATAAACCCTTCTTAGAAACCATTCACTAACTCTGTATTCTAACAACAGCCAATGGCAGTCAAAAGCAACACAGCGTGCACTCACTGAGTGATACAGTAACACAGCGTGCACTCACTGAGTGATACAGTAACACAGCGTGCACTCACTGAGTGATACAGTAATACAGCGTGCACTCACTGAGTGATACAGTAACACAGCGTGCACTCACTGAGTGATACAGTAATACAGAGTGCACTCACTGAGTGATACAGTAACACAGCGTGCACTCACTGAGTGATACAGTAACACAGTGTGTACTCACTGAGTGATACAGTAACACAGTGTGCACTCACTGAGTGATACAGTAACACAGCGTGCACTCACTGAGTGATACAGTAACACAGCGTGCACTCACTGAGTGATACAGTAATACAGAGTGCACTCACTGAGTGATACAGTAACACAGCGTGCACTCACTGAGTGATACAGTAATACAGCGTGCACTCACTGAGTGATACAGTAACACAGCGTGCACTCACTGAGTGATACAGTAATACAGAGTGCACTCACTGAGTGATACAGTAACACAGCGTGCACTCACTGAGTGATACAGTAATACAGCGTGCACTCACTGAGTGATACAGTAACACAGTGTGCACTCACTGAGTGATACAGTAACACAGCGTGCACTCACTGAGTGATACAGTAACACAGTGTGCACTCACTGAGTGATACAGTAACATAGCGTGCACTCACTGAGTGATACAGTAACACAGCGTGCACTCACTGAGTGATACAGTAATACAGCGTGCACTCACTGAGTGATACAGTAACACAGCGTGCACTCACTGAGTGATACAGTAATACAGCGTGCACTCACTGAGTGATACAGTAACACAGCGTGCACTCACTGAGTGATACAGTAATACAGCGTGCACTCACTGAGTGATACAGTAACATAGCGTGCACTCACTGAGTGATACAGTAACACAGCGTGAACTCACTGAGTGATACAGTAACACAGTGTGCACTCACTGAGTGATACAGTAACATAGCGTGCACTCACTGAGTGAAACAGTAACATAGCGTGCACTCACTGAGTGATACAGTAATACAGCGTGCACTCACTGAGTGATACAGTAACACAGCGTGCACTCACTGAGTGATACAGTAACACAGCATGCACTCACTAAGTGATACAGTAACACAGTGTGCACTCACTGAGTGATACAGTAACACAGCGTGCACTCACTGAGTGATACAGTAACACAGTGTGCACTCACTGAGTGATACAGTAACATAGCGTGCACTCACTGAGTGATACAGTAACACAGCGTGCACTCACTGAGTGATACAGTAACACAGCGTGCACTCACTGAGTGATACAGTAACACAGCGTGCACTCACTGAGTGATACAGTAACATAGCGTGCACTCACTGAGTGATACAGTAACACAGCGTGCACTCACTGAGTGATACAGTAACACAGCGTGCACTCACTGAGTGATACAGTAATACAGCGTGCACTCACTGAGTGATACAGTAACACAGCGTGCACTCACTGAGTGATACAGTAACACAGCGTGCACTCACTGAGTGATACAGTAACACAGTGTGCACTCACTGAGTGATACAGTAACACAGCGTGCACTCACTGAGTGATACAGTAACACAGCGTGCACTCACTAAGTGATACAGTAACACAGCGTGCACTCACTGAGTGATACAGTAACACAGCGTGAACTCACTGAGTGATACAGTAACACAGCGTGCACTCACTGAGTGATACAGTAACACAGCGTGCACTCACTGAGTGATACAGTAACACAGCGTGCACTCACTAAGTGATACAGTAACACAGTGTGCACTCACTGAGTGATACAGTAACACAGCATGCACTCACTAAGTGATACAGTAACACAGTGTGTACTCACTGAGTGATACAGTAACACAGCGTGCACTCACTGAGTGAAACAGTAACATAGCGTGCACTCACTGAGTGATACAGTAACACAGCGTGCACTCACTGAGTGATACAGTAATACAGAGTGCACTCACTGAGTGATACAGTAACATAGCGTGCACTCACTGAGTGATACAGTAACACAGCGTGTACTCACTGAGTGATACAGTAACACAGTGTGCACTCACTGAGTGATACAGTAACACAGTGTGTACTCACTGAGTGATACAGTAACACAGTGTGCACTCACTGAGTGATACAGTAACAGCGTGCACTCACTGAGTGAAACAGTAACATAGCGTGCACTCACTGAGTGATACAGTAACACAGTGTGCACTCACTGAGTGATACAGTAACACAGCGTGCACTCACTAAGTGATACAGTAACATAGCGTGCACTCACTGAGTGATACAGTAACACAGCGTGTACTCACTGAGTGATACAGTAACACAGCGTGCACTCACTGAGTGATACAGTAACACAGCGTGCACTCACTGAGTGATACAGTAACACAGCGTGCACTCACTGAGTGATACAGTAACATAGCGTGCACTCACTGAGTGATACAGTAACACAGTGTGTACTCACTGAGTGATACAGTAACACAGTGTGCACTCACTGAGTGATACAGTAACATAGCGTGCACTCACTGAGTGATACAGTAACACAGCGTGTACTCACTGAGTGATACAGTAACACAGCGTGCACTCACTGAGTGATACAGTAACATAGCGTGCACTCACTGAGTGATACAGTAACACAGTGTGCACTCACTGAGTGATACAGTAACACAGTGTGCACTCACTGAGTGATACAGTAATACAGAGTGCACTCACTGAGTGATACAGTAACACAGTGTGCACTCACTGAGTGATACAGTAATACAGCGTGCACTCACTGAGTGAAACAGTAACATAGCGTGCACTTACTGAGTGACTTTAGGGCCCCCCCGCCCCAGCCTCAGGGTCCCACTCCGCCGGGCTCAAGAGGGGTTAAACACTTACCTTTCTCCAGCGCTGGGCTCCCTTGACGCTGGGGACTCTCCTCCCTCTTCCGATGTCATCCACCGAATGCACATGTGCGGCATGAGCCACGCGCGCATTCAAAAGGCCCATATAAAAGCATTACTCAATGCTTTTCCAGCGTCTTCTCACTGTGATTTTCACAGTGAGAAGCACGGAAGCGCCTCTAGCGGCTGTCAGTAAAACAGCCACTAGATGCTGGATTAACCCTAATGTAAACATTGCAGTTTCTCTTAAACTGCTATGTTTACAGCAGGCAGGGTTAACCCTAGAGGGACCTGGCACCCAGACCACTTCATTAAGCTGAAGTGGTCTGGGTGCCTATAGTGGTCCTTTAACTCCTAAAACCAGTACTGGAACCATTGTTGGCTCTTTTTTCAGTTTGTTCTATCTCTGCATAATGAAAGCTGGTGTAATCACATTGCAGTCGCGGCACTCAGAGGTTATACATTATCCATGTGGTTCCTGTGCTATTTACAGAACTCTGTGTCTCTTTTTGTCTTCTAGACAGAAAAAACAAACTGTGTAAAAAATAATCACATCTGTTGCAATCCTGCAGAGTGTACGAAATGAAAGTGAGACTGAAACTTATTTACATCTATTGTGCCGGCAATTCTCATAAACACTGCACGAGTCCTGAGAACAGAGTGTGCGTGTGTGTATCTGTGTGTCAGTGTGTGCATCTGTGTATATGTGTGTCAGTGTGTGTATGTGTGTGTCTATACGTGTGTGGATCTGTGTGTCAGTGTGTGTATCTGTGTGTCAGTGTGTGTATGTGTGTGTCTATATGTGTGTGGATCTGTGTGTCAGTGTGTGTATCTGTGTGTCAGTGTGTGTATGTGTGTGTCTATACGTGTGTGGATCTGTGTGTCAGTATGTATCTGTGTATTTGTGTGGCTGTGTGTGTACGTATGTGTGTGTATCTGTGTGTCAGTGTGTTTATCTGTGTGTCAGTGTGTGTGTGTGTGTGTGTGTATGTTTGTATCTGTGTGTATGTGTGTGTATCTGTGTGTCAGTGTGTGTATCTGTGTGTATGTATCTGTGTGCGTGTGTATTTGTGTGTCAGTGTGTGCATGTATATGTGTCTGTATCTGTGTGTATCTGTATGTGTGCGTATCTGTGTGTGTATGTGTGTGTGTGTGTGTGTGTGCACGTATGTGTATCTGTGTGTCAGTGTGTGTATGTTTGTGTCTACACGTGTGTGGATCTGTGTGTCAGTGTGTGAATGTATATGTGTATTTGTGTGTCTGTGTGTGTACGTATGTGTGTGTCAGTATGTTTATCTGTGTTTCAGTGTGTGTGTATATATCTGTGTGTGTATGTTTGTATTTGTGTGTATCTGTGTGTCAGTGTGTGTATGTACCTGTGTGCGTGTGTGCATGTATATGTGTCTGTATCTGTGTGTATCTGTATGTATGCATATCTGTGTGTCAGTGTGTGCATGTATATGTGTCTGTATCTGTGTGTATCTGTATGTATGCATATCTGTGTGTCAGTGTGTGTATGTACCTGTGTGCGTGTGTATTTGTGTGTCAGTGTGTGCATGTATATGTGTCTGTATCTGTGTGTATCTGTATGTATGCGTATCTGTGTGTCAGTGTGTGTATGTATGCGTAAGTGTGGGGGGAGGATACATGAATGATATTCACATTAAGTGAAATGGAAACTGTTTTTAGTTTTCATTTACCAGAACTGAAATTGAAATAAAATTGACTGGTTTCCAGGAGAGATGCCACAGTTATTAATCTAATCAATTTGTATTTGTTAACGAGATTCTGGATTAGGTAGATGGCATTCCTGATGGAGTTGGAGTGTCTCTCAGAAAATCAGCGGGAAGCCCCGAACAAGCTGCATTTGAAGTGAAAATAGAAGAAAGGGATCTATATTAAGTGAGGACACAAGCAGGGATGGAGAGGAGCATTGGCTTAGTGACAGGAGGGAGTCGGCAGCGCTTCACATACCGTGTTTACTTTGAAGACAGACAGATGGCGGAGCCTTAGCATTTCATTTGTCTGATATCCAAGATTTCCTATACACAAGGTGTCATGTTTGCTGTGAAATCCCAAACACTTCACTATATCTTAGGATGTAACTAGCACGGCTGGCGGATTACTGGACCCATATCAAGCGACAGGAGATCTACTTAGCAGACATTGTCTGCAGCTTCAGGGTGATATTTGTAGAAGTCAAAGTTGGTCCATGGAATGTTTTAGGATTTAGTTTGTGTTTACACATAAACCGATGACTTGAGAGGTAGAAATCGTGGCAAGGTAGAGACTTGGTAAAACACAATCAAATGTCTTTAAAGATTATCCTGTTTTACTGCGACATCTTTCTGAAAATCTTATCAGAGGGAAGATTAGCCTTGAGTAGCATTTCTATAATATTAACCCTGCAATGTCCCCAGTCTGGATCCTGTGCCAGTAAACAACGTATGTGCACTGGGAGGCAGCAAGCACTCAATGCCAGTACACCTTAATAGTAAGCGGTATACTGTTACCACATTCTGATATGTGTGCACCATGTATACCACAGGAACAAAATGAACACCTACAGCTTTGGGAATAGAATTGTATTTGCCGAATACTATACTATCGTGTCCTAGTCACTGGTTAGGCCCCAACTGCCATCGTTAAAAAGATCGAAATATCCAGGCACACCTTAGGTTTCTTCTAAAAGGCAGTCTTTATATGAAACAAGGAAGTGGAGACAACGTTTCGGCTACTCGCTGAGCCTTTACCAATTCTGGTGAGCTTACTTACCTCTTCTCCCTCACAGCAATGGTCTCCAGCTTGCCGCTCTAACTCTTTGTCTGAAACAAGCGAGATCGATAAACTGCGCCAATCCAATGCTTTTACATAGGAATGCATTGGGAGGCTAGTGCGCATGCACGGAAAAACGCTATGCTGCTCCTGCTAGATGGGTTCTATAAAATGTGGAGTTTTACTATCATTCTGTTATTTCAGAGTTAGAACCTCTAGTGACTCTCAGTAGGACAGCAACCAGAGGAATATTGACCCTCCAATCAAAGTATTACCATTTCTACCGAACGGCAATGATTTCAGTTACAGGGCTTAAACAGAAGGGGGGCATGGCACCCAGACCACTCAATTGAGATGAAGTGGTCTATAGTGTTCCTTTAGCATTTGGCAGGTTTTGGCCTCCTTAATATGGTAATTTTCCATGCTCAAATCTTTATCGTTTTTGCACAAAAATAAATATTTTGCAGCATAATGCATCATAAACCTACCTATTTGGCTACACCCCCTTATATCAGAAACAGACTTCCTTATCAAAAGTATATAAATATACACTCAGTGCTGTTTTGGCTGAGCTGTGTGCATACACTGATAAGGAAGTCCCTTTCAGGCATGAGGGGGCGTGGCTAAGAAGGCGGGCTGATGATCCAGCATTCTACAAAACATTTATTCCTCTGTGCAAAAACTAAAGAAAATAAAAAATGCAGCATATTAATGAGGCTAAAACCTATTAAATATATTAAAGTTGTATTGTTGCACACAATGCCTTTTAAGGTAAATGGAATATTATAAGTTACGTCAATATGAATATGGCTTTTGATAAGATGAGACTTTTTTTGTAATTCTAGAAAATAAATGTAATGTTTATGCAGGTTTTTTTTTGCAAAACGTAAGAATTGTGTTCATCATTTCTCATTTTTGTTTTTATTCGGATTTATACTCTCTATTGTAATATTTATCACTTATCTTTTACATTTATTGTAGTTCAATATTTTTATTTTGAAATGTTTATACATTTTATTTTTATAGGAAATACAACTGCTAACTATAATAGAAAACAGAAAAGAGGGAGTCAGCCTGTTAGACAAAAGCTCTGAAACTGGAAAGGTATAGGGATTCACCAAAAAACCTAGAAGAGAATATAGACAGATGATGGCTACTATGCAAGATAGTGACCGTTTATCCAGGAGCTTACTTAGTAGTATGAATGAAATAAAATAAATGAGAATGAAATAAAAAATTAGTCAAATTGAACTGGAGAATGAAAAAGATAATAATCTAAAGTGCAGGTTACGTGACGTCCTTAAATATGCTTAGTGTGGATTAACCCTTAATCGTCTAATTTGATTGTATAATTAGACCCAGTTATATGGGACCCAAGTGAGTAGAGAAAGTATAAAAAGAAAATGAGATACAATGTAACCTTACTACTCAGTTACAGAAAAAATAGGAATAGGTATCTATTTAGAGGATACAGTAACCAAATGGTTAGAATGTGTTCACAAAGTATCCACTATCTTCTATTCAAACAAATGGTCTTATAGAGTGAATAGGCTCAGTACAACAAAACTAGTTTGTATTAGGCAATATAAATATATATCGCTAGAAACAACTGTAGGTATCAATGTATTATTTATTAAAAATTATAATTAAAAATCAAATATTCAAAAAATGAAGATAATAGCGCATCCACAATATTAGTGCCAGTCAATTATGGGTAAAAAATGCAAGACCACCTTATTAAAAAGTATGGATGGATCCGGATGCTGTATGTGATCCTCTTGCCCAGATCCTAATCGCCGGTGAGGACGGCGTGCGTTCCACACTGCGTTCCACCTCGAGCCTCACTTCGGGGGAACAGCACTGCTCTCGCGGCGGTGTCAGTAATACGCCTGGGATCTGGGATAGGTGAGTTCTTCTGCAGAGGTACCCTGGCTGGATAAAGCTCGTGTGGATGTTCCTTCTTGCTGTGTTAGCTGTCTAACGCGTTTCGTAGAGGATAGCTCTACATCATCAGAGACGGATAAAACACCCTCTACATGGGGGTGTTTAAATACCTCACAGTTGCTGATTTAAAGGACCACTCTAGTGCCAGGAAAGCATACTCGTTTTCCTGGCACTAGAGTGCCCTGAGGGTGGCCCCACCCTCAGGGACCCCCTCCCGCCCGGCTCTGGAAAGGGGAAAGGGGTTAAATCTTACCTTTTTCCAGCGCTGGGCGGAGAGATCTCCTCCTGCTCTCCTCCTCCGATCCTCCTCTTCTCCTCCCCGTCGGCTGAATGCGCACGCGCGGCAAGAGCTGCGCGCGCATTCAGCCGGTCACATAGGAAAGCATTCATAATGCTTTCCTATGGACGCGGGCGTGCTCTCACTGTGAAAATCACAGTGAGAAGCACGCAAGCGCCTCTAGCGGCTGTCAATGAGACAGCCACTAGAGGACATAGGGGGAAGGCTTAACCCATTCATAAACATAGCAGTTTCTCTGAAACTGCTATGTTTATGAAAAAATGGGTTAACCCTAGAAGGACCTGGCACCCAGACCACCTCATTAAGCTGAAGTGGTCTGGGTGCCTAGAGTGGTCCTTTAATAATTGGAAAATTGGAAAATTGAAGAATCAAGATACTTTTCTTACAATACTTGTTCAGTATAATATATAGACATCTAGAGACAGGATTATTCAATGTAAATTTATATAATAAAATAAAATAAAATAAAAAACATTCTTTCCTTTGTTGTGTCTTATTTCTTATATATGATTGGCATGAATATAGTTGGCATTAAAAAGAAAAACCAGTATAAGAGGCATACATTTATAATATTCTTTCACTTCTTGTGTCATATTTCTTATACATAATAAAATTAACATGAGCATAAATGGATTTAAGAGAATCATTATAAAAGGCAAAAGTAATAAAAATTAATTAAACTAAAGATGAATATAAATAAAATAAAAGTTTAAAAAACGGAATACCACTTAAGATTAAAATGAAATACAATAGAAGAAGGAAATCTTCCATAATTCCAAAGTTATCATTTAAATTGAATTAAATGTATTACATGAATCAACTTATGTATAAATTAGGTTCGTTTTCAAGTGATCTTATTTTTAAAAAAGAATACATAAATATCTGTTTGGGTGTTTGCACATAAATAACTACATAAAAAATCAAGAAAGATACATTGGATAAGTGTGATAATCTTATACACAAAAGGGTGATTTTAGGTCCACGAAATGTACATTAGAAATCAAAGAACCTTTTCATTAAACATTTTCTGGTAATGTGGACAGAAAACGTATCATTCGTCTACATTATATACACACAATGTGAACATTTGGACGAGGTCTGATATCCTGGAACGAGACACAATTATTAATACAGAGAACGATTATCATAGTTTTTTAATTAGGAAATAAGTTTAAAAATTAGTTGATTGGGATACAGCTCCTACTGTGTAAATCACTTCTGTATATTTAAAATCAAAACATTCCAATATTATATGTAACTAACTATATATGGAAGAAAAAACGTATAGACTATACACAGTAATCAGAGGGGGAGAACTAGTACAAACATAGGAGGACAAGTTGTATACGGACAAAGTAGATACAGGGATAGGGTATTTAAAATTTAAAATTTACTATTATCAAGTGTATATTGATAACGTTCATAGCCCTGAAAGGCCAAGGGGGACAAATTGTAGTATAGCTCAAAAATGCTAAAAAAAAATCTAAATTACAGGATATAAAGGAAAAATATATAAAAAGGGGGTACTAAAAGGTGAATCTGAATATAGGGAGAAAAAAAAAAGGAGGATATTAAAAGAGATCATGAGGAAAAGTGCTAATAAAAAGAGGTGGAGATAAATGGAGGAAAAGATCATAAAAAGGCATTGAGCTCAAAATCTACGTTGAGGCCATGGGGGACCAGAGTATTAAGAGTAAAAATCCATTTTGCCTCAGTTTGATCTAGATTGGTATCTATACTTCCTCCTCTCCAATGAACATTGACTTTTTCAATGGGTAAGAATACCAGTTCTGCTGGGTCAGCTCCATGTGTTTCTTTTGAGAGGTTATGAGTTATCAGACCTTTCTTGATGTTGCGTATGTGCTCCGCTATTCTGACTTTTAGGGGTCTCTTAGTGCGTCCTATGTATTGTTTTTTGCTTGGACACATGATAAGGTATATAACACCTGAAGTGTTACAATTCATCTCAGTCTTTATCTGGTATTCTTTTTTATCATTTAGTGATGTAAATTTGGTTCTTCTAATTTCCATTGTAGGGTTATTTTTGCACCCAGCACATTTTTGGCACCTCACGAAACCTCTCATATCTGTGTTCTTTCTTCTTATAGTCTCAGACCTAGTCGTGGGGGCTAGCAGCAGTTGAGGATTAGGAGCTCTTGTGAATATAATCTGTGGTTTTGCTTCAATAAATTGTGTCAGACGTGGGTCACTTCTTAATATTCCCCAATGTTTCTTCAGAATTTTGTGGATGATTTGTGATTGATTACTATATTTGGTAATAAATGCCGGAGTGTTGTTGGATGATTGTATTGATCTAGTAAAGTTCTTCTGTAAAGTATCTTTACGTGGTATAGTCAATGTGTTTTCTAAGGCCTCCCCCAGTAGGAGCTGTCTCCCAATCAACTAATTTTTAAACTAATTTCCTAATTACAAAACTATGATAATCGTTCTCTGTATTAATAATTGTGTCTCGTTCCAGGATATCAGACCTCGTCCAAATGTTCACATTGTGTGTATATAATGTAGACGAATGATAAGTTTTCTGTCCACATTACCAGAAAATGTTTAATGAAAAGGTTCTTTGATTTCTAATGTACATTTCGTTGACCTAAAATCACCCTTTTGTGTATAAGATTATCACACTTATCCAATGTATCTTTCTTGATTTTTTTTATGTAGTTATTTATGTGCAAACACCCAAACAGATATTTATGTATTCTTTTTTAAAAATAAGATCACTTGAAAACGAACCTAATTTATACATAAGTTGATTCATGTAATACATTTAATTCAATTTATATGATAACTTTGGAATTATGGAAGATTTCCTTCTTCTATTGTATTTCATTTTAATCTTAAGTGGTATTCCGTTTTTTAAACTTTTATTTTATTTATATTCATCTTTAGTTTAATTAATTTTTATTACTTTTGCCTTTTATAATGATTCTCTTAAATCCATTTATGCTCATGTTAATTTTATTATGTATAAGAAATATGACACAAGAAGTGAAAGAATATTATAAATGTATGCCTCTTATACTGGTTTTTCTTTTTAATGCCAACTATATTCATGCCAATCATATATAAGAAATAAGACACAACAAATGAAAGAATGTTTTTTTTATTTTATTTTATTTTATTATATAAATTTACATTGAATAATCCTGTCTCTGGATGTCTATATATTATATTGAACAAGTATTGTAAGAAAAGTATCTTGATTCTTCAATTTTCCAATTTTCCAATTATTAAATCAGCAACTGTGAGGTATGTAGAGGGTGTTTTATCCGTCTCTGATGAAGTAGAGCTATCCTCTACGAAACGCGTTAGACAGCTAACACAGCAAGAAGGAACATCCACACGAGCTTTATCCAGCCAGGGTACCTCTGCAGAAGAACTCACCTATCCCGGATCCCAGGCGCATTACTGACACCGCCGCGAGAGCAGTGCTGTTCCCCCGAAGTGAGGCTCGAGGTGGAACGCAGTGTGGAACGCACGCCGTCCTCACCGGCGATTAGGATCTCGGCAAGAGGATCACATACAGCATCCGGATCCATCCATACTTTTTAATAAGGTGGTCTTGCATGTTTTACCCATAATTGACTGGCACTAATATTGTGGCTGTGCTATTATCTTAATTTTCTGAATATTTGATTTTTAATTATAATTTTTAATAAATAATACATTGATACCTACAGTTGTTTCTAGCGATATATATTTATATTGCCTAATACAAACTAGTTTTGTTGTACTGAGCCTATTTACTCTATAAGACCATTTGTTTGAATAGAAGATAGTGGATACTTTGTGAACACATTCTAACCATTTGGTTACTGTATCCTCTAAATAGATACCTATTCCTATTTTTTCTGTAACTGAGTAGTAAGGTTACATTTTATCTCATTTTCTTTTTATACTTTCTCTACTCACTTGGGCCCCATATAACTGGGTCTAATTATACAATCAAATTAGACGATTAAGGGTTAATCCACACTAAGCATATTTAAGGACGTCACGTAACCTGTACTTTAGATTATTATCTTTTTCATTCTCCAGTTCAATTTGACTCATTTTTTATTTCATTCTCATTTATTTTATTTCATTCATACTACTAAGTAAGCTCCTGGATAAACGGTTACTATCTTGCATAGGAGCCATCATCTGTCTATTTTATTTTTCTAGTTTCTGTTTTTTCTGTTTTTTCTTTCGTTTTACTAAAAATAATTGACATATTATGAATCATTGTTTTAATTGCTCATATATTTTGTTGTGTACTTTTGATTTTTGCAACCACGCCATTTAAATACTCTTCTTTGCCATGAATGCAACAATTATCACTTGACCTATTTTTAGGTCTGAATGTGTGAGGAAACAAAAACAGGCAGGGATATTAAGATTTGTCAAAGGCCCTATGATTAGCAGGTGTTATCGTAAATCACCAATGTCGTGAGAATGCAGATTGTTTTCAAACAAACCAAAGTACTCCGTAAACTGCCTTAGTTTATCATTCCAAAAATGCCCCTGTTAGTGTAATCTGGACAGGATTTGAAAGCAGGGGAATATTTTTTTTTTTTTTTTAAATTCAAATCAGAGTAATATTAAATAACTAAAAAAGAGCTTCTAATCCAGGTAGCAGCACTTTAGGTCATCGAGTGATAACGGTCAAGGGTTTATAAAGTAAAGTAATAAGTATGTTTATACTGCATTTTTTAACACTGAGCGCGGTGGCGGGCTGGTGACAATGACACATATTTCATTTTTCCAGCATATTTCATGTTAGCAGCTGTAGTTTAAAGCACTGCTATTTATCTGTGTATTTTTGCAATATTTACATTTATATAGCATGATGTAGTCACACAATGTCATCATTCACCTTATAGAAAACGGTACATGCAGTGATAACACCACAAATAAATCAGTAAATGAATAAAAAAGAAGAGTAGCAGCTACACACCCACTCTAGCGACTTGATGAGTTATATACTCAGAAATGGAAAATAGGGTGTGTGCGCTTAAGATTATAAAACTAGATAAATAGTATAAAAATTATCAAAAATAATTTATTAATTAAGTAAAAAATAAATCAGCAAAGGACTAATTCCGATCACCACTGTTATACCTTAACCGGACAATTAAATACAAAAATCTCATAAAACAGAATAACAAAAAAAAATAAAAAAAAAAAAAAATTAAATGACACCAAATGTATCCACAAACTAACTGCACTGAATGGCCAAAAAGATGGAATAACCTCAATATAAAGAATATATATATAGAGGTCCGATCACTAAGTGAAGGTAGGGTGGATACAAAAAAAAAAAAAAAAAAGCAAAAAAATTATATACCAATAAACACAATAGTAATAATAAATGGGAAAAAATATATATCTGTCCTCGGTGTGGGCCCCCACCTGAGGTAGATATAACCAGAAGATGAATAAATGAGATATATAAAAATAAAAGACAAGAGACAAGAAACAATAATACTAAGTGAAATAAAATAAAATGAAAAAAAACAGTAATTGTCCGGAAGTCCTCCCTGGGTAGGCAGAATAAAGGTGATGTTGGGCGGATCAAAGAGCAACCAGATAAACCCTCGTTATGGGAACTCCAACTCTCTCACACTGCGGTCGGGATCTTCAAAAAAGACCACAGTGGAGGTGAAGCCGTGAAGATGGACAAAGTAGGTGCAGAGTGGTACAGCAACCGCCCAGACAGCAACCAGCAGATAGAAACCGCGGTCGGTATTTTCAAAAAAGACCGCGGTATTCAGCCAAAGATGAAGACAGGACGTCAAACCCAGGGGAAATGGAAAGAAAGGAACAGCCAGCAGCCCACAGATCAACGCGTTTCGTCCCAAACTGTGGGACTTTATCAAGATCAGTACTTGTGCCTAGATCACCACCCAGGGTTTAAATACCTGCTCAAGATAAAACCAGCAGGTGAACCCCGGAGTGGATAATTATCAGTAATCAAGCTACATCAGTGAAACCTGTTAAACATAGAACAGGTGCTAATGATACATACACTAAACTGACAGTTTAACACACAGGTAAACAGTTTAACAAATTAGTTCCACACAATCTGATTTAACATTAGCATATAAACAAAAAAATTTTTTAGCGAATTATTTCCACACAATCTGATTTAATATTAACATATAAAGCTCCATTAAAACTATGCACATAATATAAAAGAAATTTATAATAAATTCTATTAGACAGCAAAAATCTAGGTCAGGGGAAAAAAACATCTCCATACAAAGAGAATGCAGTGCAGATGCCCCCTATATTATTGTTACATCTCAATAATATAGCTATATAATTTTCCTCAATGAACCAACTAGATATAGAAAAGGGACCTCAAACTAAAAAAGTTCTATCTCCTCGTTTAGGCCATTGGGTATGAGGGAGTCTAACCTAAAAATCCATAAGGACTCAGCCCTGATCAGGTGTCTTTTCCTAATAGCAAAATCCCTAGTGGGAGGTATAAACTCTATTCCCATCACTTTAATAGATGCCGGGTCACTATTATGAAACAACTCAAAATGTCGAGCAACCGAAGATCTCCTATCTTTGTTCAATATAGCCAGTCTATGCTCTCTAAATCTAGATTTCAGGGGTCTGGTGGTCTGTCCCACATAATGCTGATTACACGGACAAATCAAAAGGTATACAACAAAGGGGGTACTACATGTAATCCTATGGTTAACCACAAAAGTTTCTTCTCCCCTATATGATTTAAAGGTGGACGTATTATGACAAATAAACCCACAGGTCAGGCATCTGCTCCGCCCGCAACGTAAATTGTTGACACCATTCTTACTAGTAGCTGGCCCCTCCACATTGTCCCTTAGTTTAGAGGGGGCTAATATATTTTTCAGGTTTGGGGCTCTCCTAAAGGTAATCTTCGGGAGTTCTGGAATACTAAAACAAAGTAAAGGGTCCTTTCTAAGGATAGGCCAGTATTTATAAACGACACTAATAATATCATCATAACATTTGTTGAAAACCGTAGTAAAGACAGGAGAAATCCCCACCCCCACATCCTTAGTACTGATATTGTATTTAGCTCTCCTCTTTTGTGGACAGTTATATTCATCCAAAAGGTTAAGGATAAGTTCGTGATTGTTACTGTGTGACACCCTAATCAAGTGTGACTCTTGATCAAGTGGCCCTACCCTATTCTTTAAACGGCCTAACGGAGGGACAAGGTCCTCTCTATTTAGTGCCCCTGCCCTCAAATAAGCCCGTCTGATCTGCTCAGCTGGATACGCTTTTTCTATGAAGCGACGACATAAAACGAGTGACTCTCTCTCATAGTCCATAAGGGAGGAACAATTGCGCCTTAACCTATAGAATTGGCCAGAAGGGATATTTTGGATCCAAGTGGGATGGTGGCCACTATCAGCATGGAGATATCCATTAACATCAACACTCTTTTGGAAGGTCCTAGTTAGAACTCTCCCCTGAAAACCAGTCAGGGTGAGATCAAGAAAATCAATGGTGGACAAATGTCTATGGTAAGTAAAGGTAAGTCCCCATAAATTATCATTTAGGTAGGAGATAAAATCTTCTAATTCTTCCCAACCCCCCCTCCAAATGATAAGGATGTCGTCAATGAACCTGCGATAGAAGGCGAGTCGCCCCCTCCAATGCGAATTTTCCAAAATCATGGTGCTCTCCCAGAGGCCCATGAACAAATTGGCATAGGATGGGGCGAAACTCGCCCCCATCGCAGTCCCCTTGGTTTGTAGATAAAAAACTTCATCAAATTCAAAATAATTATGCTTTAAGATAAATTCTGTGAATTTCAAAATAAAATCAGCCTGTAATTCCGGTAATAGAGGATCAGATGAGAGATAATATGAAATAGCTCTGAGGCCAAGAGCATGATCAATATTAGTGTAGAGTGAAACTACATCAATGGTGGCCCAACAATAATAATCTTGCCACTCAACCTCTTCCATAAGGGACAGGACATGACCTGTATCCTTAATAAAGGAAGGTAGATGGGGAACATACCTCTGAAGGTGGAAATCAACCCATTTAGAAATGGGAGCTATAAGGGAACCTATACCAGAAATGATGGGACGACCTGGCGGTCGAGTGAGGGATTTATGGACCTTGGGCAGATGGTAAAAAATGGGTATGTTACACTGTGCGGCCAAAAAGAAACCCTTTTCCTTCTTATCTATACATCCACTAGAGAAAGCTAATTCTATAAGGACTCTCAACTCCTTTTCATATTGCTTCGTAGGGTCATTCTTTAAAACCCGATAATATTCTCTGTTACCCAAAATATTCATAGCTTCCTCAATGTAATCATTCCTATTTAACAAAACAATTCCACCTCCCTTATCCGCCCCTTTGATAATAAGATCAGGGTTATTCTTAAGACTCTTAATGGCTAATAGCTCCTGCTGGTTAAGATTATTAGAACTATTTTTCGATTTGTTAATAGCGCCACAGCGCAAACATAAATCCTTAAACTCCTTCAAGACCAAATCATAAAACAATTGAATAAACTGTCCCTTATCAGCCTGTGGATAGAAAGTAGAGGGGGCCTTCAACCCCGATGAGATGTTAGCTTCAACGATACGCATAACATCCATCTCCAGTGATGGCAAATCCTGCTCCTCCAATAGAGAAAAAAGGTTATGGAAAACAATTTTATCTTGTGTCATCATTCACCACTTAATACAATAAATGCCATAGTGTGAAAAGAGGTGAATTCGTTTTAAAGTTATGAACTGATACATTATGTACTGCCACAATTGTATTAATGTGGATGTATGCCAGTTTTAGATACTTTTGTCTGTATCCTCAGGGAAGTGGATTTAATTTAATTTAATTTCACCCCCTTGTAAAGATGGTGGCATTGACCACATTTTCACATTGACTAGTCATAAATGTGATTTTTATTCTTATTCATGCCTGAGGAAGTCAAACTAGAGTAGACAAAACGCGTTGGGCTGGGATTGTATTAACAGGTTTTATTCTGATCTTGTTCTGTATCGGTAATGCAGACATGCCCTCCCCTGGTATCCCAGTAATATTGATGTGTCCCTCGATGGAATGAGGGGTAAGACAAGCAATGCCACCTCCAGTGTTTAGATCTTAATGTAAAACTAATATGATTCTTATGTTTGTGAGCTTATGTAACAAATACTGTGTATATTTCTGTGTATCTTTTCTAAACACACTTTTTGTTGATTCACAAACTTTCTCCAGTTCAATCAGTTACTGTTAAAATGTCACGTTTCACAATCCTGAGAAATATACTGGATATAATGAATAAAAGTCTTAATTGTGAATAGAATATAACTCTAGTTAACGATTGGCTATATGTTAATTTAACAAAGTCTTGATATACTGTCCTTTTGGATACATTTGGCCAGTTTTGATGTCATACCTGCATGTCACAGTCATCCTTTTTCCATGGGAGACTTCCACCTAACAACAAGCTGGCCATGTAAAGGAGAATACAAGCTATCTACCCTACTCCTAGCTGGCACTGCCATCTCCCCTAACACATCCACGATAGAATGAGGGTGAGGGGTACAGTCAGACCTCATCTGTTTTTTGTCTGAAATCAATCTGCAAACAGTCACAGCAGCTCACAGTGCGATTCAGTCTATTTCATTATTCCATTAATTCCTTTGCTTGGTACCAGTCACATTCATGCCGTATTGCCAACCTGTCTATGTCGAGCAGAATGTAAGCAACCTTGTAATACGTATATTCTATATCTGAGTGTACAGTCCTGGGTATATTTTGGTAGCAGCTTGATAGCCACAATTAAGAGTTCATTTTAGTGATCAGACGTGTGCACAAACACGTCTTAGCTGGTACGAGCTTATCCTGTGTCTTTCAGTCTGCACCGAACGATTTGATCTCTCGGGGACATACACATGGAGTGTTTCTAATGAATGAATCCAGATCGATTTGTTCGGGTGCGGATTGAAAATTATTTGATTTGTTTCGTACCAGCTGAAATTAATTTGTGCACAAGCGTATTAAATATACAGTCTCTCTGAGCTGTGATATCCCTGTTCTGGAACCATCTCCCTATTCAGCAATGCTCATTAAGAGGATCATAGGGTCAGCCTTTACAAGAAGCAAGACACGGCATGAGCCCCCAGAATGGAGAAACATCTTACCAAGTCCATCTGATGAGTAGATGTTAGTATGACAAGGCCATCGGTCACTCCATTGGCCCCATAGTTCTAGATGTGAAGTATTAAAGCATTAATTCAGATTACTGCTTTAATAGCAAGGATTGTCTGACTCTGCATCATACATTCTCAATGTGAAGCCTTGAGCAAAGGAACCGACAGGTAAAGTGTGTTCTAGATCCTTCCAAGACACTTGATTACTGACAGCACTTCTCACGCACGGATAGTAAGACGATAAGAAAACATACAAAGAGACGTTAATGTCAAGAATTCCACAGACTGGATCTGGAATTGGATCTGTATCAAGCCCCATGAACCGGTATAAATTAAATATTGTATTAAACTCACAAAGGGTGAGAGGATGTCCTATGCTGGATACATTTATCTACACCAAGTAATCCGTAAAATGCACATTGCTATTCATTGAGATTTCGACCGCAAATTGGAAACATCATCAGATGATAATGCCCTCAGGATCTTGGCGTATTGAAAGATTCCATTTAGTGATGGTAGTGCCAGGCTTATACAATTTCTGAGGGATTGCAACATATATGGCGATAATTATGAAGAACAATTCCATAGTAACGTTCTAGACGCAATGTAATAACCTTAGAAACCAATGGAATATTCCAGCTGATCGCTACACTTTTAGAATGATCTTTATATCTAACCACCAAAAGTACTAATCCTGGGAATTTCGATAAGACTACTTATATATTTTCTGGTTTGTGTGGTCGGTTCCTTTGCTCTGTAGCAGATGCCTGTATGATGTTTAGTCACGGTTTGGATAAAGGACATGTGGGAACACAGTAGAACTGTGGGAATATCTGGACTGCCTTTCAATGACTTACACTGCACATCTACTCGAATGGACTTGATGGCCGGGACCCCAACCCCATTTTCGGCTTTACAATAGTATCGACCTCCCTGCATTCTCTGGACCTTCTCGATGCGCAGGGTCTCGTTGTAAATCGATGTCTCCTGGAACTTCTCTGATGCGCTGCCCGCTGTTTTTGTCCATCTCACCTGCACGAAGAAAGAGGATGTAAATATCAGCAATGAAACCAAGTCTGCCGCGTCACTCGGTTTATTATTTTTGGATAAACATTTTAAAAATGGTGATAAATCAATTAAAAAATGTGTACATATTGTAATCATTTGAAAAGCCTGTCCATGAATATTACACTGATACCATTTAGGGGATAATGCAAAGAGAATTCCAGCCCCACTGAAGCTCACAATTTAATGTGAATAATTCAGGAACCCGTTTACTTCAAAACAAAACTAAAAAATTCTCATTAAAATGTATCCCAAGACTTTATCTAATTCATATTCATGGAATGATGGGGCAGGATCTACCACACACTATTTATTTAACATTGTCAGTTCAAGGATTTACATCTTTAATTACCTTGCTGAATCTAGAGCACACAGATTTACTACATTGGTGGATCTAGCACACATTGATTAACTCACTTTGCTGGATTTTTTACATATTGATTTACTATCGATTCTTGATCTAGCACCCACTAATTGAACCTCAATGCTGGTTCTAGCACATCCTGATTGAATCTCAGTGAGTGTTCTAGAACATACTGATTGAATCTTAGCACATACTGATTGAATCTCAGTGAGTGTTCTAGAACATACTGATTAAATCTCAATGCGGGTTCTATCACAAACTGATTGAATCTCAGTGTGGGATCTTGAACAAACTGACTGAATCTCAGTGTGGGTTCTAGCACCTACTGACTGAATCTCAGTGTGGGTTCTAGCACCTACTGACTGAATCTTAGTGCGGGTTCTAGCACATACTGACTGAATCTTAGTGCGGGTTCTAGCACATACTGACTGAATCTCAGTGTGGGTTCTAGCACCTACTGACTGAATCTTAGTGCGGGTTCTAGCACATACTGATTGAATCTTAGTGCGGGTTCTAGCACATCCTGATCTAGTAATCAGCAAACACAAGTAATGTTGGGAGCTGGAGTAAAGTCTGAGAGATGATTGAAGTAGCAAGGCCCTCATTAGGGCAGAATTAGGTTATGAAGACAGTATATGAGGAGTTAGTGGTTATGGAGTTAAAAAGGAAAAAAATATGATGAGAATAGTTTGAGAAAATAATAATAAGACTATTTTAAGTTAAGATAATAAAGATTATTTTGAAATATAACAAATTAAAGCCAGCCATGTAAAGAGGTGTCAGAGCCAAGTCTTAGAAGAAGAAATATTCCTGGAGTTATGTCACTGGAGATGTTTGTGCACAATTACGGATGTGATGGAAGCAGTAGTGTGAATACAAACGGATTCTGGTTTTAGTACTGGGAATTGAATCAGGGATCAGAAAGGAATAGTGTGAGTGGAAATTGGACCTAATTGGAGTAATTTGTAACAAATATTGGTCGGATGGGAGTAGTGTGTGCGGTATTATGGATGGATGGGAGTAGTCTGTGTATAATGAGAGATTGGATGGGAGTAGTGTGTGCAGTATTAGGGATGGATGGGAGTAGTCTGTGTATAATGAGAGATTGGATGGGAGTAGTGTGTGCGGTATTAGGGATCGGCTGGGAGTAGTCTGTGTATAATGAGAGATTGGATGGGAGTAGTGTGTGCAGTATTAGGGATGGATGGGAGTAGTCTGTGTATAATGAGAGATTGGATGGGAGTAGTGTGTGCAGTATTAGGGTCGGATGGGAGCAGTCTGTGTATAATAAGAGATTGGATGGGAGTAGTGTGTGCAGTATTAGGGATGGATGGGAGTAGTCTGTGTATAATAAGAGATTGGATGGGAGTAGTGTGTGCGGTATTAGGGATGGATGGGAGTAGTCTGTGTATAATAAGAGATTGGATGGGAGTAGTGTGTGCAGTATTAGGGATGGATGGGAGTAGTCTGTGTATAATAAGAGATTGGATGGGAGTAGTGTGTGCGGTATTATGGATGGATAGTAGTAGTCTGTGTATAATAAGAGATTGGATGGGAGTAGTGTGTGCGGTATTAGGGATGGATGGGAGTAGTCTGTGTATAATAAGAGATTGGATGGGAGTAGTGTGTGCAGTATTAGGGATGGATGGGAGTAGGCTGTGTATAATAAGAGATTGGATGGGAGTAGTGTGTGCGGTATTAGGGTCGGATGGGATCAGTCCGTGTATAATGAGAGATTGGATGGGAGTAGTGTGTGCGGTATTATGGATGGATAGTAGTAGTCTGTGTATAATGAGAGATTGGATGGGAGTAGTGTGTGCGGTATTAGGGATGGATGGGAGTAGTCTGTGTATAATGAGAAATTGGATGGGAGTAGTGTGTGCAGTATTAGGGATCGGCTGGGAGTAGTCTGTGTATAATGAGAGATTGGATGGGAGTAGTGTGTGCAGTATTAGGGATGGATGGGAGTAGTCTGTGTATAATGAGAGATTGGATGGGAGTAGTGTGTGCGGTATTAGGGATGGATGGGAGTAGTCTGTGTATAATAAGAGATTGGATGGGAGTAGTGTGTGCAGTATTAGGGATCGGCTGGGAGTAGTCTGTGTATAATGAGAGATTGGATGGGAGTAGTGTGTGCGGTATTAGGGATGGATGGGAGTAGTCTGTGTATAATAAGAGATTGGATGGGAGTAGTGTGTGCAGTATTAGGGATGGATGGGAGTAGTCTGTGTATAATAAGAGATTGGATGGGAGTAGTGTGTGCGGTATTAGGTATCGGTTGGGAGTAGTCTGTGTATAATAAGAGATTGGATGGGAGTAGTGTGTGCAGTATTAGGGATCGGCTGGGAGTAGTCTGTGTATAATAAGAGATTGGCTGGGAGTAGTGTGTGCAGTATTAGGGATCGGCTGGGAGTAGTCTGTGTATAATAAGAGATTGGATGGGAGTAGTGTGTGCAGTATTAGGGATCGGCTGGGAGTAGTCTGTGTATAATAAGAGATTGGCTGGGAGTAGTGTGTGCAGTATTAGGGATGGATGGGAGTAGTCTGTGTATAATAAGAGATTGGATGGGAGTAGTGTGTGCGGTATTAGGGATCGGCTGGGAGTAGTCTGTGTATAATAAGAGATTGGATGGGAGTAGTGTGTGCAGTATTAGGGATGGATGGGAGTAGTCTGTGTATAATAAGAGATTGGCTGGGAGTAGTGTGTGCAGTATTAGGGATGGATGGGAGTAGTCTGTGTATAATAAGAGATTGGATGGGAGTAGTGTGTGCGGTATTAGGTATCGGTTGGGAGTAGTCTGTGTATAATAAGAGATTGGATGGGAGTAGTGTGTGCAGTATTAGGGATGGATGGGAGTAGTCTGTGTATAATAAGAGATTGGATGGGAGTAGTGTGTGCAGTATTAGGGATCGGCTGGGAGTAGTCTGTGTATAATAAGAGATTGGCTGGGAGTAGTGTGTGCAGTATTAGGGATGGATGGGAGTAGTCTGTGTATAATAAGAGATTGGATGGGAGTAGTGTGTGCAGTATTAGGGATCGGCTGGGAGTAGTCTGTGTATAATAAGAGGTTGGCTGGGAGTAGTGTGTGCAGTATTAGGGATGGATGGGAGTAGTGTGTGCGGTATTAGGGATCGGCTGGGAGTAGTCTGTGTATAATAAGAGATTGGCTGGGAGTAGTGTCGTATAATTCTAGTAGTCTGTGTATAACTAAGGATCTGACAGGAGTAGTTCCTCCAGAATTGACATTTGGGTGATACAACGTGTGCAGAGAATTATCCATGTAAATACAAGGCTTTACTTACAGATAAATGTAATGTGATTTCCTGCAACACTTTATTTTTTATCAAACTATGATTGTTCCATGCGTTTTATTTGTTGAACTGAACAGAAAATTAATCTCAGATGACATTTTAATGGCTCATTAATGTAGAATTAGCATCTCATTATCTGTGTAGTCCAGCGATCATATTAACACATCGTAATGTGTGATTAAGCTGGTTTTACATCGCATTGTGTGGCCTACATCTGCAATAAAAGCTTGTCTTCAGCATCCAACCAAAGCACACATTCCCATTTGTCTTGCTCTCTGTATAAATTGCTTTCTCTCGAACACTCGATGGTCATAGTAAAACGTGGGGCTTGTTTCAATACGCACACAGCAAATCAGATAATTCATTTTACAATATGTTCATTTTTAAAGGAAGCACAGAATAATAGATCACATAATATCTATTAAGGTAGCATCATAACCACTACCTCACCGTGCAGAGTCTCAGCGTGCCATCTCACTGTATCTATTAAGGTAGCAGTCTAGGCACCATAACCACTACCTCACCATGCAGAGTCTCCCCGTGCCATCTCACTGTATCTATTAAGGTAGCAGTCTAAGCACCATAATCCCTACCTCACCGTGCAGAGTCTCCCCGTGCTATCTCACTGTATCTATTAAGGTAGCAGTCTAGGCACCATAACCACTACCTCACCATGCAGAGTCTCCCCATGCTATCTCACTGTATCTATTAAGGTAGCAGTCTAAGCACCATAATCCCTACCTCACCATGCAGAGTCTAACCGTGCTATCTCACTGTATCTATTAAGGTAGCAGTCTAAGCACCATAACCACTACCTCACCATGCAGAGTCTCACCGTGCCATCTCACTGTATCTATTAAGGTAGCAGTCTAGGCACCGTAACCACTACCTCACCGTGTAGAGTCTCCCCGTGCCATCTCACTGTATCTATTAAGGTAGCAGTCTAAGCACTCACTGTGCAGAGTCTCCCCGTGCCATCTCACTGTATCTATTAAGGTAGCAGTCTAGGCACCATAACCACTACCTCACCGTGTAGATTCTCCCCGTGCTATCTCACTGTATCTATTAAGGTAGCAGTCTAAGCACCATAACCACTACCTCACCATGCAGAGTCTCACCGTGCCATCTCACTGTATCTATTAAGGTAGCAGTCTAGGCACCGTAACCACTACCTCACCGTGTAGAGTCTCCCCGTGCCATCTCACTGTATCTATTAAGGTAGCAGTCTAGGCACCATAACCACTACCTCACCGTGTAGATTCTCCCCGTGCTATCTCACTGTATCTATTAAGGTAGCAGTCTAAGCACCATAACCACTACCTCACCATGCAGAGTCTCACCGTGCCATCTCACTGTATCTATTAAGGTAGCAGTCTAAGCACCATAACCACTACCTCACCGTGCAGAGTCTCCCTGTGCCATCTCACTGTATCTATTAAGGTAGCAGTCTAGGCACCGTAACCACTACCTCACCGTGTAGAGTCTCCCCGTGCTATCTCACTGTATCTATTAAGGTAGCAGTCTAAGCACTCACTGTGCAGAGTCTCACCGTGCCATCTCACTGTATCTATTAAGGTAGCAGTCTAGGCACCATAACCACTACCTCACCATGCAGAGTCTCCCCGTGCTATCTCACTGTATCTATTAAGGTAGCAGTCTAAGCACTATAACCACTACCTCACCGTGCAGAGTCTCACCGTGCCATCTCACTGTATCTATTAAGGTAGCAGTCTAGGCACCATAATCACTACGTCAACATGCAGAGTCTCCCGTGCTATCTCACTGTACCTATTAAGGTAGCAGTCTAGGCACCATAACCACTACCTCACAGTGCAGAGTCTCCCCGTGCCATCTCACTGTATCTATTAAGGTAGCAGTCTAGGCACCGTAACCACTACCTCACCGTGTAGAGTCTCCCCGTGCTATCTCACTGTATCTATTAAGGTAGCAGTCTAAGCACTCACTGTGCAGAGTCTCACCGTGCCATCTCACTGTATCTATTAAGGTAGCAGTCTAGGCACCATAACCACTACCTCACCATGCAGAGTCTCCCCGTGCTATCTCACTGTATCTATTAAGGTAGCAGTCTAAGCACTATAACCACTACCTCACCGTGCAGAGTCTCACCGTGCCATCTCACTGTATCTATTAAGGTAGCAGTCTAGGCACCATAATCACTACGTCAACATGCAGAGTCTCCCGTGCTATCTCACTGTACCTATTAAGGTAGCAGTCTAGGCACCATAACCACTACCTCACAGTGCAGAGTCTCCCCGTGCCATCTCACTGTATCTATTAAGGTAGCAGTCTAAGCACCATAATCACAACCTCACTGTGCAGAGTCTCCCCGTGCCATCTCACTGTATCTATTAAGATAGCAGTCTAAGCACCATAATCACTACCTCACCATGCAGAGTCTCCCCGTGCTATCTCACTGTATCTATTAAGGTAGCAGTCTAGGCACCATAACCACTACCTCACCATGCAGAGTCCCCCCGTGCCATCTCACTGTATCTATTAAGGTAGCAGTCTAAACACCATAACCACTACCTCACCATGCAGAGTCTCCCCGTGCTATCTCACTGTATCTATTAACGTAGCAGTCTAAGCACCATAACCAGTACCTCACCATGCAGAGTCTCCCTGTGCTATCTCACTGTATCTATTAAGGTAGCAGTCTAAGCACCATAATCCCTACCTCACCGTGCAGAGTCTCACCGTGCCATCTCACTGTATCTATTAACGTAGCAGTCTAAGCACCATAACCAGTACCTCACCATGCAGAGTCTCCCTGTGCCATCTCACTGTATCTATTAAGGTAGCAGTCTAAGCACCATAATCCCTACCTCACCGTGCAGAGTCTCACCGTGCCATCTCACTGTATCTATTAAGGTAGCAGTCTAGGCACCATAACCACTACCTTACCGTGCAGAGTCTCACCGTGCCATCTCACTGTATCTATTAAGGTAGCAGTCTAAGCACCATAATCCCTACCTCACCTTGCAGAGTCTCCCCGTGCTATCTCACTGTATTTATTAAGGTAGCAGTCTAGGCACCATAACCACTACCTCCACGTGCAGAGTCTCACCGTGCCATCTCACTGTATCTATTAAGGTAGCAGTCTAAGCACCATAATCCCTACCTCACCATGCAGAGTCTGTGTATAATAAGAGATTGGCTGGGAGTAGTGTGGGCAGCCACCATGCAGAGTCTCACCGTGCCATCTCACTGTATCTATTAAGGTTGCAGTCTAAACACCATAACCACTACCTCACCATGCAGAGTCTCCCCGTGCTATCTCACTGTATCTATTAAGGTAGCAGTCTAGGCACCATAACCACTACCTCACCATGCAGAGTCTCCCTGTGCTATCTCACTGTATCTATTAAGGTAGCCGTCTAGGCACCATAACCACTACCTCACCATGCAGAGTCTCACCGTGCCATCTCACTGTACCTTTTAAGGTAGCAGTCTAGGCACCATAGCCACTACCTTACCGTGCAGAGTCTCACCGTGCCATCTCACTGTATCTATTAAGGTAGCAGTCTAGGCACCATAACCACTACCTCACCATGCAGAGTCTCCCCGTGCTATCTCACTGTATCTATTAAGGCAGCAGTCTAAGCACCATAACCACTACCTCACCGTGCAGAGTCTCACTGTGCCATCTCACTGTATCTATTAAGGTAGCAGTCTAAGCACCATAAACACTACCTCACCGTGCAGAGTCTCCCCGTGCTATCTCACTGTATCTATTAAGGTAGCAGTCTAGGCACCATAACTACTACCTCACCATGCAGAGTCTCGCTGTGCCATCTCACTGTATCTATTAAGGTAGCAGTCTAGGCACCATAACTACTACCTCACCATGCAGAGTCTCCCCGTGCTATCTCACTGTATCTATTAAGGTAGCAGTCTAAGCACCATAATCACTACCTCACCATGCAGAGTCTCCCCGTGCTATCTCACTGTATCTATTAAGGTAGCAGTCTAAGCACCATAATCACTACCTCACCGTGCAGAGTCTTCCCGTGCTATCTCACTGTATCTATTAAGGCAGCAGTCTAAGCACCATAATCACTACCTCACCGTGCAGAGTCTCCCCGTGCCATCTCACTGTTAAGTAAGTCAAACTGTTTTGAAATGATTTGACATTTCCCCGGCTCCCACCGGTGCGCAAGGTGGGTCCCCTCTTTACAGATATTGCTAAGTGGAAATTCCTCTTACATTATAGCAACATGAATTGTGTCCATATTTTGACAGCTTTCATGGGCTGAAGAGAGTCAGCTGACATCCTCAAGCAATGAATAGGAATACAGTAGTAAATGAGTCCGAGTTTCCATTTCATCGCGGGGCAGAGAAGATTAAACATTCGAGGTATATCTTACATTTTATGTATTCGTTTATTTATTTGTATATCTGTAATGCTTTACTTACATAAAGAAACAGCTGATAGAAATGACTGGTGTATAACTACTCTGGTTTAAATAGAAATGTAGTAATTCCAGAAATACCTCTTTAAACGATACATTGTAATTACTAATACACTAAACACAACAAGGAACTGACTCCCTCACTGCCCGTGTGCTTGCCATTCAACACACAGAGGATATAATAGGACATAGTTATAGTTATCAGCACTTTCTGAAGTGAAAAATACTGTAAACGTCTTTCATCTTCCCCTTTATTCCCAGCTACAAGATATTTCTCCCACGATACAAGATATTTCTCAAGACGCAGCAATACAATCATCCTTTATTCCTGTGAGAATCTCTGCTCAGTATCCCCGAGAATGATCTCTGCTCAGTATCCCCGAGAATGATCTCTGCTCAGTATCCCCGAGGATCTATGCTCAGTATCCCCGAGAATGATCTCTGCTCAGTATCCCCGAGAATGATCTCTGCTCAGTATCCCCGAGAATGATCTCTGCTCAGTATCCCCGAGGATCTCTGCTCAGTATCCCCGAGAATCTCTGCTCAGTATCCCCGAGAATCTCTGCTCAGTATCCCTGAGGATCTCTGCTCAGTATCCCCGAGAATCTCTGCTCAGTATCCCCGAGGATCTCTGCTCAGTATCCCCGATCATCTCTGCTCAGCATCCCCGAGGATCTCTGCTCAGTATCCCCGAGGATCTCTGCTCAGTATCCCCAATAATCTCTGCTCAGTGTCCCCGATAATCTCTGCTCAGTATCCCCGAGAATCTCTGCTCAGTATCCCTGAGGATCTCTGCTCAGTATCCCCGAGAATGCTCTCTGCTCAGTATCCCCGAGAATGCTCTCTGCTCAGTATCCCCGAGGATCTCTGCTCAGTATCCCCGAGGATCTCTGCTCAGTATCCCCGAGAATCTCTGCTCATTATCCCCGAGGATCTCTGCTCAGTATCCCCGAGGATCTCTGCTCAGTATCCCCGAGAATCTCTGCTCAGTATCCCCAAGAATCTCTGTTCAGTATCCCCGAGGATCTCTGCTCAGTATCCCCGAGGATCTCTGCTCAGTATCCCCGAGAATCTCTGCTCATTATCCCCGAGAATCTCTGCTCATTATCCCCGAGGATCTCTGCTCAGTATCCCCGAGGATCTCTGCTCAGTATCCCCGAGAATCTCTGCTCAGTATCCCCAAGAATCTCTGTTCAGTATCCCCGAGGATCTCTGCTCAGTGTCCCCGATAATCTCTGCTCAGTATCCTCGAGGATTTCTGTTCAGTATCCCCGAGGATCTCTGCTCAGTATCCCCGAGGATCTCTGCTCAGTATCCCCGATGATCTCTGCTCAGTATCCCCGAGAATCTCTGCTCAGTATCCCCGAGGATCTCTGCTCAGTATCCCCGAGGATCTCTGCTCAGTATCCCCGAGGATCTCTGCTCAGTATCCCCGAGAATCTCTGCTCATTATCCCCGAGAATCTCTGCTCAGTATCCCTGAGAATCTCTGCTCAGTATCCCTGAGAATCTCTGCTCAGTATCCCCGAGAATCTCTGCTCAGTATCCCCGAGAATCTCTGCTCAGTATCCCTGAGAATCTCTACTCAGTATCCCCGAGAATCTCTCCTCAGTATCCCCGATAATCTCTGCTCAGTATCCCCGATAATCTCTGCTCAGTATCCCTAAGAATGATCTCTGCTCAGTATCCCTGAGAATAATCTCTGCTCAGTATCCCCGAGAATCTCTGCTCAGTATCCCCGAGAATCTCTGCTCAGTATCCCCGAGAATCTCTGCTCAGTATCCCCGATAATCTCTGCTCAGTATCCCCGATAATTTATGCTCAGTATCCCCGATAATCTCTGCTCAGTATCCCAAAGAATCTCTGCTCAGTATCCCCGAGGAGAACAGCTGGTCCCTATCTCATTACAAGGGCCACCAGTCATCACAATCTCTCAAAGCTTTATGTTCAAATCTATGTTTATTTTTTTTAAAAGCAAACAAAAAACCCTTAACCTCTCCAATTATAACCTACTAATTCAGTGGATGTCATGAACACATCATGCTCCAATCTAGCACAGCATCACAGAACCTAGAGCATCCCACCTAATTTACCTGAGGTCGAGGGTGACCGGTAACAAGACATTGTAGTACCATGATGTCACCTTCTCGAATGGTGTATATTCTCTCGCTGATGTTATCTTCTTTGACAACGCACGCCTGCCCAGCGTGGATTATCTGAGCCTGTGGCTGAGCTGTGAATACAGAGAAAGACACACATATATTAACACTATATTTAAAAGAAGAAAAGCTAACACAACAAGAGGACATAGTCTTAAATTAGAGGGACAAAGGTTTAAAAATAATACCAGGAAGTATTACTTTACCGAGAGGGTAGTGGATGCATGGAATAGCCTTCCAGCTGAAGTGGTAGAGGTTAACACAGTAAAGGAGTTTAAGCATGCGTGGGATAGGCATAAGGCTATCCTAACTATAAGATAAGGCCAGGGACTAATGAAAGTATTTAGAAAATTGGGCAGACTAGATGGGCCGAATGGTTCTTATCTGCCGTCACATTCTATGTATCTATGTTACACAGCGCTCCCTAGACACCAGGGACATCAGCTATATACATATATATTAATTTACGTACATCGCACACATTCATTCACCTGCATCAAACACATATTTATTCACCTGCATCGCGCACATATGAATGTAGTCACACATTCTACACACGTTACATGTAAAGCCGTAAGAACCGTGTAAGTCCTGGTGTGATGTGTGATGGGTGGGGGTGTATTAGCTTGTTGGACATAGGGCAGGATAACACTAAATACATCGCTTTGAGGTTAAACAAATTGTTACCGGATCACGTGCTCAGATCAGCAAGCTTCCTCTAACCTATCTTTAAAGGTTATATTAATTCTGTATTATTAACACTGTAGCAAGTGCAAACTGAGCCGTCGTAATCTCGTACTATATCACTGGATTACATATTTGTCAGACTTTGTGGCTTATGATTTCTGTGACCTCTTTCTCCAGCGGCCACAGAAGATTATTTTAATCTTTTATAATTACTTCAGACAAATTCTATTTCTTATTTGTTTAATGTTCCCTTTTTGTATTTTGCTAAATACATTGACTTATAGAATATTTGCTCAATGCTCTGAAAATCAGACGATTAACTGCCATTCAGTTATATTCTGTTATCTTTCTGTAGGACAGAGCTGGTCAAGTTGAGCTCTACACATACTTGGAGATTCAGTAATCTGTGTCATCAGACACACTTTAAAGATCCATAATATAGCTGTATTCCTAACTCAACGGGAACCCTCTGCCCCCCCTTCCTGACTCCCCTCGCAATTGAATTAATACTTTCTGTGGGGTTTTTAAACACGTTGAACGTCCAGCATCGTTTCATGGAGTAAAAGCACCTCTTCTGGTAGAAACAATGTTTCACATTCCAAGGCTCAGGTAACTTCAATAAGATGAAGTGTCTGGGTGCCTATAGTGTCCCTTTAACGGCTGGCGTCTGAGTATACTTTGTCAAATATAGAAAATGATACCACACTGAGATAATGAGAGGTGGGTGGCAATCTAGAGAGTTTAAGGAATATATATCATTTAATGAATTGTTCCTTTAAGGTTCCTTTAAGGTTCTAGTTTAAATGTCCTGGCTGCAGGTAGCTCCGATCTGTACTCCCGCCACCATCTTTGCTATAGGACTTTCTCCTTGTGTAATAAGACATGTAACTAAGCTTAGATAAAGGTGATAGGACATTGACTATAGTTCCATCCAGGAGCTGAAATTTGTGAATTGAGATTTATTATCCTTTCTGAGGACAATCTGTATTGCAATCGATCTACTCTGGTCAGAAAATGCATCTAAATAAGTCTATGCTTTCCTTCTCATAACAAAACAAGTCCTTCTCCCGTCCCTTCTGTCTGTGTTTGCTGAGCGCTCCTGGCAGGAGTTAAGCAACTGGGTATAAAATACTATTTTTTTTTTAAAAATTGATTTGACAAAATAATCCTTTCAATATCATAATGGGTAAATCAATCTCAAAAAAATGAGGCTAATTTTCAGGTCTCTTTCATCCTTTGAAAATTGAGCGGTTGAAGAATTCGAGTTAAATGGAGCAGTTTGAGTGAATTCACAAGGCAACAAGTCGGATATTTTAATCCACAGCTTTCGGATTAACCTTATCACTGGACACAAAATGCATTGTACTGCAGAGGGTGTGGAAGCGATCAGACGACTCCCAAACACTCTGCCCAGCCTATAACACGGGCCACAGATTATTTTAAAGCTGGTATAGTGGCCATTGACACACAATCCACAAAGGATTTTATCCACACTCTCTGAGCAGAGATAGCTCTAAATCACAGAGCACAGCAAGAAGAGACCGAGGAAAGTCAACGCGTTTGTTGGTAATGTGACTACATACTTATCATATAAGCACTTTCTCGGCAGAAGGTCCAGAGATAAGTTCAGATTCCATAGATCAGAATGAAAGGTTCCGGGTGGGTGGAGCTTGTTGCCAATGGAGGAAACCTGGAGCTTCAGTCTTATCTAAGCTGTGCAGACTTGGGAACTTGGATGGCAATAGCAAGTTTTACTATGCATTATCAATCAATGCATTAATAAACCCAGCTTTCCCTTACTCTCCCAGTGTTCCCAGGTAGCGAGCAGCTGGAGATTAAATACAGTAACGCTTGTCGGTGCATTTTGCCAGCAGACATGAAGTCGCGTCGGCGAGGGTGATAGAAGCAATGGTTGTCATTTAACAAAGTCTTCTGAAAAGTGTCCCTTATTTTGGGTCTCTAATCTGTCCATATGTATTAAATGGAATAAAAAGTATTCGCTTTTCTCTACCTAAATTCTGTCAATTTTCGTAGAAAGGAATATTGGAAAAAAATTAAAAATCGCCAAATTTAGATTGGCAGAAAAAAAGACAAGTAAAACAGAACACTTTTATGTTAGAAAAATTAACTGAATAAACTGAAAAAAAAAAAACCACCACTAAACTGTCCGTGACACTTTGATAAATGTCTGCTCTCTTTAATTCTGGGTCTGGGATGCATTGATCAGTAGTGATAGTGACGCTGTACCACGACATACTACGAAGCTGTGACATTTAAAAGCTAAACACTAAAACTGCATTCAATGTAACTGCGCAATATTGTCATTTATTAAAGAATGTCGTATTTCTTCCCCGTGTTTATAAATACTTTTAATATGTAGCTATATTTCACATTGTGTTAATTGATGTAAAGCTTCAATAGACAATGGATTTTTGATCACCTTTATTATTTCAATCAATATTCCTTCTCTTCCAAAGCCAAAAATATCCAAATTCTATCCTGGCAGGATTATTACTAGATCATTAGTTACCAGGGGGTCACCCAATAAGTTACGCACGGTTTAAATGCGGTCTTTGAAGTTCATTTCATGGCAGGCAGGTAATATAGCTGGGACTCACAGCTTGGCGCAGTATTACTGTAATCAAGCAGAGATCTTCCAGCTCCCCCTCCAAGTAGATAAACAGTCTCTGGGAAACCTCCGACACAGTGGCCCAGTAAAATATAGAAAGTGCTAACTTCAAAGAATTAGACCACCTGAACAATATGCGAGATATCCGCCCCTTAAGCATACCTTTATTAATATCCCGAATATATAGAGCATGCTGAACGAGGATAGAGTATAGCTGCCTCCCTATAGTGTAATATGGCTGTGCCATACACATTATAGCAATCTGTACTCTACACTCACAATCAAGACAGTTTGGGAAATCCAAGGCATTTCAGAAATTGAATACAAAACCGAATGAAGGAAATTGGAGTTAAAGTGCAGTAACAGTTCCATTTGCATAGTCTTCTCATGTTTGAGTTTGCAGAAAGGTATGTTCCCAGTTCTTCCATAGAAACATAGAATGTGACGGCAGATAAGAACCATTCGGCCCATTCCAGCCATTTAAACAATCGACAGGGGATTATTTCATTGAATTGCAACTAACAAGTAACAATATTTTTTTACAGTGGAACGTTCCTATAGATTGTTGCTGCGGAATGTTGTTATAGATAGTTGTTGTTGAATGTTGCTATGGAATGTTATTATTGTTACTGGGGATTGTAACTGAGAGATGTGTTGGATTGTTACTGGGGATTGTAGCTGGGAGATGTGGCAGATTGTTACTGGGGATTGTAGCTGGGAGATGTGGTAGATTGTTACTGGGGATTGTAACTGGGAGATGTGTTGGATTGTTACTGGGGATTGTAGCTGGGAGATGTGGCAGATTGTTACTGGGGATTGTAACTGGGAGATGTGTTGGATTGTTACTGGGGATTGTAGCTGGGAGATGTGGTAGATTGTTACTGGGGATTGTAGCTGGGAGATGTGGTAGATTGTTACTGGGGATTGTAGCTGGGAGATGTGTTGGATTGTTACTGGGGATTGTAACTGGGAGATGTGATAGATTGTTACTGGGGGTTGTAGCTGGGAGATGTGGTAGATTGTTACTGGGGATTGTAACTGGGAGATGTGTTGGATTGTTACTGGGGATTGTAGCTGGGAGATGTGGTAGATTGTTACTGGGGATTGTAGCCGGGAGATGTGGTAGATTGTTACTGGGGATTGTAGCTGGGAGATGTGTTGGATTGTTACTGGGGATTGTAGCTGGGAGATGTGGTAGATTGTTACTGGGGATTGTAACTGGGAGATGTGGTAGATTGTTACTGGGGATGGTAGCTGGGAGATGGTAGATTGTTACTGGGGATTGTAGCTGGGAGATGTGGTAGATTGTTACTGGGGATGGTAGCTGGGAGATGTGGTAGATTGTTACTGGGGATTGTAGCTGGGAGATGTGGTAGATTGTTACTGGGGATTGTAACTGGGAGATGTGGTAGATTGTTACTGGGGATGGTAGCCGGGAGATGTGGTAGATTGTTACTGGGGATTGTAACTGGGAGATGTGGTAGATTGTTACTGGGGATTGTAGCTGGGAGATGTGGTAGATTGTTACTGGGGATTGTAACTGGGAGATGTGGTAGATTGTTACTGGGGATTGTAGCTGGGAGATGGTAGATTGTTACTGGGGATTGTAGCTGGGAGATGTGGCAGATTGTTACTGGGGATTGTAGCTGGGAGATGTGTTGGATTGTTACTGGGGATTGCAGCTGGGAGATGTGGCAGATTGTTACTGGGGATTGTAGCTGGGAGATGTGGTAGATTGTTACTGGGGATTGTAGCTGGGAGATGTGGTAGATTGTTACTGGGGATTGTAGCTGGGAGATGTGTTGGATTGTTACTGGGGATTGTAGCTGGGAGATTTTGTAGATTGTTACTGGGGATTGTAACTGGGAGATGTGATAGATTGTTACTCGGGATTGTAGCTGGGAGATGTGATAGATTGTTACTGGGGATTGTAGCTGGGAGATGTGGTAGATTGTTACTGGGGATTGCAGCTGGGGGATGTGGTAGATTGTTACTGGGGATTGTAGCTGGGAGATGTGTTAGATTGTTACTGGGGATTGTAGCTGGGAGATGTGGCAGATTGTTACTGGGGATTGTAACTGGGAGATGTGGTAGATTGTTACTGGGGATTGTAGCTGGGAGATGTGGTAGATTGTTACTGGGGATTGTAACTGGGAGATGTGGTAGATTGTTACTGGGGATGGTAGCCGGGAGATGTGGTAGATTGTTACTGGGGATTGTAGCTGGGAGATGTGGTAGATTGTTACTGGGGATGGTAGCCGGGAGATGTGGTAGATTGTTACTGGGGATTGTAGCTGGGAGATGTGGTAGATTGTTACTGGGGATTGTAACTGGGAGATGTGGTAGATTGTTACTGGGGATTGTAGCTGGGAGATGGTAGATTGTTACTGGGGATTGTAGCTGGGAGATGTGGCAGATTGTTACTGGGGATTGTAGCTGGGAGATGTGTTGGATTGTTACTGGGGATTGCAGCTGGGAGATGTGTTGGATTGTTACTGGGGATTGCAGCTGGGAGATGTGGCAGATTGTTACTGGGGATTGTAGCTGGGAGATGTGGCAGATTGTTACTGGGGATTGTAGCTGGGAGATGTGGTAGATTGTTACTGGGGATTGTAGCTGGGAGATGTGGTAGATTGTTACTGGGGATTGTAGCTGGGAGATGTGTTGGATTGTTACTGGGGATTGTAGCTGGGAGATTTTGTAGATTGTTACTGGGGATTGTAACTGGGAGATGTGATAGATTGTTACTGGGGATTGTAGCTGAGAGATGTGATAGATTGTTACTGGGGATTGTAGCTGGGAGATGTGGCAGATTGTTACTGGGGATTGTAGCTGGGAGATGTGGCAGATTGTTACTGGGGATTGTAGCTGGGAGATGTGGTAGATTGTTACTGGGGATTGTAGCTGGGAGATGTGGTAGATTGTTACTGGGGATTGTAGCCGGGAGATGTGGTAGATTGTTACTGGGGATTGTAGCTGGGAGATGTGGTAGATTGTTACTGGGGATTGTAGCTGGGAGATGTGGCAGATTGTTACTGGGGATTGTAGCTGGGAGATGTGATAGATTGTTACTGGGGATTGTAGCTGGGAGATGTGGTAGATTGTTACTGGGGATTGTAGCTGGGAGATGTGGTAGATTGTTACTGGGGATTGTAGCTGGGAGATGTGGTAGATTGTTACTGGGGATTGTAGCTGGGAGATGTGGCAGATTGTTACGGGGGATTGTAGCTGGGAGATGTGGCAGATTGTTATGGTAGAATATAACTTTCTGAAATATATCTGTGAAATATTTTTCTGGAAAGCTGCTATAGAGTGTGAATACCCATTGTTGCTTTAGATTTCTGCTGTGCATTTATTATACTATTATTATTATTAATAATAATAATAACATAGTAACAATGACTGCATTTATAAATAATAATAATAATAATAATAATAATAATAATAATAATAATAATAATAATAATAACAACACAGTAACAATGACTGCATTTATAAATAATAATAATAATAATAATAATAATAATAATAATAATAATAATAACATAGTAACAATGACTGCATTTATAAATAATAATAATAATAATAATAATAATAATAATAATAACATAGTAACAATGACTGCATTTATAAATAATAATAATAATAATAATGATAGTAGTAATAATAATAATAATAACAACACAGTAACAATGACTGCATTTATAAATAATAATAATAATAATGATAGTAATAATAATAATAATAACAACACAGTAACAATGACTGCATTTATAAATAATAATAATAATAATAATAATAATAATGATAGTAATAATAATAATAATAATAATAATAACATAGTAACAATGACTGCATTTATAAATAATAATAATAATAATAATAATAATAATAATAATAATAACAACACAGTAACAATGACTGCATTTATAAATAATAATAATAATAATAATAATAATAATAACAACACAGTAACAATGACTGCATTTATAAATAATAATAATAATAATAATAATAATAATAATAATAATAATAATGATAGTAATAATAATAATAATAATAATAATAACATAGTAACAATGACTGCATTTATAAATAATAATAATAATAATAATAATAATAATAACAACACAGTAACAATGACTGCATTTATAAATAATAATAATAATAATGATAGTAATAATAATAATAATAATAATAATAATAATAATAACATAGTAACAATGACTGCATTTATAAATAATAATAATAATGATAATAATAATAATAATAACAACACAGTAACAATGACTGCATTTATAAATAATAATAATAATAATAATAATAATAATAATAATAATAATAACATAGTAACAATGACTGCATTTATAAATAATAATAATAATAATAATAATAATAATAATAATAATAACATAGTAACAATGGCAGCATTTATAAATAATAATAATAACATAGTAACAATGGCAGCATTTATAAAGCAGACAAAGACAGCCTTATAGATAAATCCTATAAGCAATAAACCATAAATATCTATACTATCCTGTCCTCCTATATCTGCTATCCTGCAGCTTTAATTCCCCATGCGTTCCACAATGCCATTGAGGACCATAACAACACATTGCCACCAAGCAGAGCCAACGCGTTTCATTTTACAGCGCTGGTATAAGATACTGAATGTCACACACAGGGATTCTCGATAGAAACTGTACGACGATTAACCTTTAGGAAAATATACTGCAGAAAGCCAGGCGGGCTCTCTCAGGAAGACAGAAATGCTTCCAAAATTATGTTTTAATCATAAATAAATCAAGACATTGCTAATGTGGGAGCAAAGCAATTTATGTCCTCAAAAGAGAATTCATTCCGACACAGTCTCTAAATCCTGGCCATTTTCGACAAAGAGGGCATGGGTGGGCAGGCACTAATTTATGTCTATAGGGCTCAAAAGACTATTCAGTTTTTACAAATGATTATTTCTAGGAATTTGCAAAGCAGCCTGAGCGAGCGACAGATCTATGGCACCGAGCATAAAAAGCTCATTTGCCAGAAATATTATGCAAAATGAAACTTTCTCCGATAACAAGCGGCTATTCCCCACTTTGTGAATGGAGCTAATTTGCAGAGGGCTGGAGTTCTGTATTATAACGCACAAACTAACTGCAATCATATTAACTGGCAGGACTGAAAACGAACTCCTCGCCACTAAAGCTAATAAACCTGTTACCATTTTCACATCCATGCTGGACAATGAATATGTGTATAAATATGTCCATACAGCATATACAGCCATAGGAAGACAGGGCTGTGAAGATGTAGGATCCACTTCCAAAGCCTGCATTATTGGTTGATAGAATGACACAGAACACAGTGGTAATTATTTAAATATATATATAATAGAGGTTAATATAGGGAATAATCCTGATGTTAACGGCTCTAAAAGGCCTAATTTTTCAAATAAATACCCACTGTGTTCTAAGCAGGTGACAATCATTTGAATGAATTTACGAACATTGTTAGTTAACATATGACAGGCTGTATGTATAGTTCTGATCTACAATAATTTGAAAACTCTAGCACTCAAAGTGGGTGGCAGCAAGGTAAGAAGAAATGATCTAAATATATAACTCCGAGACCTTTAAGTATATAAAATACTATAAAATCGATATGTGGAAAACGTTTGGATTCACAAAAGGAATTTCACCTATAAAGCTAACAGCCTTTAGCGTCCTTTCATTCGTACCCCACTCTCTGATGATAACATATAGAAGAAAGAAATAGTCCCATCAAATAAACACATTAAAGACATAGCTGACATTATATTTGGCTATAAATTAAACTTTTATTTCCCAACAATCCAATTAGTAAGTAACCCTCTTAGTTACAGTCTGAGAATGTAGTTATTAGTTCAAATAAAATCCCCAAACACCTCTCCGGGGGCTTCAGATTATGGCTTTGGCAGCAAATTCAGGGAATAGTTACATTTGTTGGTTATAATGTGCTTTTATCAAAAATAAAAGGCTGGCTGACTCAAGCACACAGTATAAGTGACAAATGACAATACATGCAATACATACACAGTACAGGGGATGCTGTGGCATTTAGTTCCAACTCTTTAAGATGTATCCGATCGATCGGACCCCAGATGGTAAACACCAAAGAGAACAGCCCTATCCCACCCCAGACTGTAAACCACAAGAGGAACAACGGATTAGGGAACCAGGACCATTGTTAAATTCTGATTTTAGCCCATTATAAGCCTTGCTCACAGCCTGGCCAATGACACTGTAAGGATGACAGTAAGGGTTGCCAGTCTGGGACGAGTTAGAAAAGGGTATCCTTGGCTCTGTCCAACCATTTCCATTTGTATTGCCCAAGATTTAGAAATGAAGGTATTGGTTGGGTATTTTTTATTTTTTTTATTTGGTTAGTTTCAGCTACCATCATTGGAGACCAGTAAACCAGGGCCACAGTCTCAAGCTAAATTATTTCACAGGTGATGAACACCGTTAGAGTCTATTTTAATCCTAAAACCGCTGACTTCAGTGATTTCACTTTTAATCTCTTTCCAACCGCAAAATAAAACAGAGAGAAATTAGCCCATAAAGAGTATTTTATATATTTTTTGTCTTTCAATCAGTAAGTGATCTGTAAATTCTAAACACTTCATTCCAGATGCAGACTTGTAAAAAGTGTCTGAGTCTGTCGGATATTGGGATTAATAATTCATGGTTCTGGAATCAGCAGCCGGCCGTGCGTCAATCATACCGCGTCACATTTGACAGCGAGGCCGGTCTGAGCCTCATGACTGCACGTTTTAATCTACGGCGTGAGATCTAAGAAACATGTTGTATAAATAGAGACTCTCCTATTGTAAATCCAGTGACCATCTGTATCAATATAGACTTCCTGTGAGATTAAAAAATAATACTGGGGGCGGGGCCAAGCAGCCGAGCTGAATGGTCGCAGATTCTCTGAGCTCCTACCACGGAACCCACAAATAAACCACAAAAGACCCTAAAATCGAGCTATCCGCAACTGGGGAACCCCCCACGAGATATAGAACTTAATATGGGTCGCAAATCTAAAAAGATTAAGCCTGATAAGCCTCGGATGGGCTTGGATATCGGAGACATGCTGCGGCAGGCGAGTGGAACGACAAGGCCGAAGATGGCCGACCACCCGGTACTGTACTCTGACCTCTCAGATGATCTGTCCCCTGACGAGGAGAACGAGTATCCCCCTACGAACCCAAGGGCAGTACAAAGGCACAGCGAACAAGACGGGACACCAGTAACGGCGGCAGTGCTGAAGGCTCTCCTGGCGGATGTCCAGAAGAGCATCCAAGCAGACGTCGCCTTGCTCCGCACGGACCTGCAAGGCCTTACGGGCAGGCTAGCAGTAGTGGAGGCCTCGTCCGACAGCCAAGCCCAACAGATAACCGCACTACAGGAGGCGGTCAGAGGACTCCAGCGACACAGCGAGCAGTCGGAGCGCCGCTTCTCCGCCTTCGAGGACTGGAGGAGGAAAAATAATATTAAAATTAGGGGCATCGTGGACGAAGTACCGACAGCGGAACTGCCGCACCTCTTAAGGCGCCTATTGGGCACTATCCTCAACCCACGACAAGGTAAACTAGTGGGTATAGAAGGATTCTTCCGGGTGCCAAAATCCCCACGAGCACCAGAAAAAGTGCCAAGAGACCTGGTCCTCCAACTGATGAGCGGGAAAGACAAAGCAGCGCGCCATACAAATTCGAAGACATGTCTCTTACCTTCTTCCCGGACCTGTCGGGGAGCACGTTGGCTTTGAGGAGATCACTCTGACCGTTCACGTCACTCCTCCAGCAGAAACAGATCTTATACCAGTGGCGGCAATTCCGTACCCTACAGTTCCAACACGGAGGAATCAAGTTCCAGATAAGGGACCTCGAGGAGGAAAAGGCCACACTGCCCACCCTTAACTTGCCCCCTGACGCTCTGATACCGGCCGGGGCAGGAGCGGCGACCCGCACTCCACACCAGTGGAATCCGGAAACGGTGATCCCCTTCTCCCCCAGACGCCTAAACAAGGGAGGATACACAGCAGTCACCACCTGAAGACACAGCTGTCCGATGCCAGGTCCACAAACACTGCCTAGGGCAGCAGCAAACTTTTCTGACTCCTCTGAACTTTACTGACTTCTCTGTTCATCCGTTATATCTATCTAACTTTTTACAAGTTTTGGTTTTAGCATAGATAGAGCATACACCTGTGGGAGCTCACTCACATACACATATATAGCGTACCCAAAGCTCGACAGACTACTTTGAGCCGCACATATCCCATCCCCCACAAGCCCCTGGCAACCGGTAAACGCAAAATACCTACCTGATTAGCGCTAGGGGCACACAACAGTGAACCATACAACATCTCTGCACCCGAGTTAGAACCAGGGCACAGCACTCCAGAGATAAATACTAGGGTATGGAGATCGACAGCCAGCAAGGAATCATTACACATAGCCCGCTACACATATTACTCTACCACAGCGATAATACCAAAAAATTTAAAATGTGCTATAAATATGCAATTTATGCCAATGTTGTTCCATGCGCACAACATAAATAAAGAATTAAAAAAAAAAAAAAAAACACATTCAAACAGCTGAACTCTTTAAAAAATCAAAATAAAGTTTGTTTTAAAGATCAAAAAAAATAATAATAATAATACTCCTCCTGGAATGAAGGGAACTGCCCAACATCTAGTGTATAAGAGGGACACTTGGTGTTAATAATAATAAGACTCCTATCATAGAGGTGTCAAATACATTTTTTTTTTTTTCAAAAGCATTTTGTGTTCTATGCAGTGCCACATACAGCCACTGGGGGCATATAAGCTATAAATATAATTTAAATGGTTACTTTGTTTCTACACTCCTGCTTTGCAACAATGGAAATGTAGAATCATGATAGACTATGAACTTTCTTTATATTCTCAACCATGGCCGAAATTATCCATCACGGCACTACTCATACTGAGTCAATGGCCTTCAAACCACTTCTGCTCACATGGCACTCGGTTAATGTAGTTGAGGACATGCTATTAGAATCGGGTGGCACTCAGTTAATGTAGTTGAGGACATGCTATTAGAATCGGGTGGCACTCAGTTAATGTAGTTGAGGACATGCTATTAGAATCGGGTCTCACTCAGTTAATCTAGTTGAGGACATGCTATTAGAATCTGGTGGCACTCAGTTAATGTAGTTGAGGGCATGCTATTAGAATCAGGTCTCACTCAGTTAATGTAGTTGTGGACATGCTATTAGAATCTGGTGGCACTCAGTTAATGTAGTTGTGGACATGCTATTAGAATCGGGTCTCACTCAGTTAATGAAGTTAAGGACATGCTATTAGAATCGGGTCTCACTCAGTTAATGTAGTTGATGACATGCTATTAGAATCGGGTCTCACTCAGTTAATGTAGTTGAGGACATGCTATTAGAATCGGGTCTCACTCAGTTAATGTAGTTGAGGACATGCTATTAGAATCGTGTCTCACTCAGTTAATGTAGTTGAGGACATGCTATTAGAATCGGGTCTCACTCAGTTAATGTAGTTGAGGACATGCTATTAGAATCGGGTCTCACTCAGTTAATGAAGTTGAGGAAATGCTATTAGAATCGGGTCTCACTCAGTTAATGTAGTTGAGGACATGCTATTTGAATCGGGTCTCACTCAGTTAATGTAGTTGAGGACATGCTATTAGATTTGGGTCTCACTCAGTTAATGTAGTTGAGGACATGCTATTAGAATCGGGTGGCACTCAGTTAATGTACTTGAGGACATGCTATTAGAATCGGGTCTCACTCAGTTAATGTAGTTGAGGACATGCTATTAGAATCGGGTCTCACTCAGTTAATGTAGTTGAGGACATGCTATTAGAATCGTGTCTCACTCAGTTAATGTAGTTGAGGACATGCTAGTAGAATCGGGTCTCACTCAGTTAATGTAGTTGAGGACATGCTATTAGAATCGGGTCTCACTCAGTTTAAGTAGTTGAGTACTTGCCATTAGAATCGTGTGGAACTCTGTTAATGTAGTTGAGAACTTGCTATTAGAATTGTGTCTCACTCAGTTAAAGGGACACTATAGTCACCCAGACCACCTCAGCTCAATGAAGTGGTCTGGGTGCCAGGTCCCCCAGGTTTTAACCCTTCAGATGCCAACATAGAATTTTCAGAGAAACTGCTATGTTTACATTTGGGGTTAAGCCAGCCTCTAGTGGCTGTTTTCCGGACAGCCACTAGAGGCGCATATGCGACGCTGGAGGCACATTTCGCCTCCATCGCGCACAGCATGAGAAATGCTTTCCTTTGGACACTTTGAATGCGCGTGCTAAACTTGCCGCTGTGGAGCTCTGCTGATGTCGGACGGGGGAGCTGATGTCGGCGGGGGAGGAGAGGTTACCAGCACCGAGAGAGCCCGGCGCTGGATTAAGGTGAGTGGCTGAAGGGGTTTTAACCCCTTCAGCAGCACGGGAGGGGGACCCTGAGGGTGGGGGCACCCTCAGGGCACTACAGTGTCAGGAAAACCGCTTTGTTTTCCTGACACTATAGTGATCCTTTAATGTAGTTGAGAATGTGCCATTAGAATCGGGTGGCACTCGGTGACTGGCTACTCGCTGTGATGGGTTCAGAGCTGTCACCGGGTAACTAGAAAGGCAGGAAGTGCTCACAGAGTCAACCCCGAATAACCCTAGTCCATTGCTTGGAGGCCCTGTATTACCAGGATAGCCAACATTGTTTCTTTAATTCCAGTCATTTTATTTAATTAAACTAGAAAATGATTAACACTTTCTTTGGTAAAGTTATGCATTAGTTCCATTTAGAAGCAATTACTACGAAAGAATATTTCATAATGTAATTTAATTACCGTACTTGCTTTAATACTAATGTTGCGTCCACTATGAATAAGACATAATTAAATTTAACATTAATGCTAATATACTTACGCCCTCTGTATGTACAATGTTTCATAAAGTAATAATACACATTTTTACTCAATTCCTATTTTTTGGTTGGGAAAATAATTGCGCCCTGTAGATGATAGGCTGAATGTTTTTGTTGCCAAAAAAGCAGAAATCATTTCAAGATGTGTTTTAAAATGAGGAGCAAAGGACAAGCTGACTAATGTGAGTAACATGCAGGGCTGTTCTAACGCCTGGCGTAAATAGTTATATTTCATTATTTTACTTGTTTGGGGAAAAGCACTGGGACTAAGTCACCTTTATCTTTTCTAAATAAATCTCTCCTCTCATACCAACACGAACATTTCTTATATATAAAGAGAGAATTTAATTAAGGTAACCGAAGATAGCCGAACTAGATCCATTCTCTATAACAGCTATAGTTATGTATGAATTCTCAGGTTAGTGAATAACCCCGTTTGTGAGTTGCAAGAGTTGTCATTCAGCGCTTTGACACAGTAACATTGCAGAATATTCAGAGTAACAATGAGCAGGCTGCGTATAACGCTGCTCCACCCTTAGCCTGATAAAGTGCCGGGTACCACAGGAACCCAACAGGGAACGATGCAGGGAGACAGCTGGATATTCCTTCCATGATGTCAGTGGAATACTTTGCAAGACATACAATAACGTCTAACTCTTTTAAAAGCAAATATATAGAGCAGAGTCATAAACCCAGAAATGACAGCAGGCAATCCCTATTTCAGTCATTGTTTTATAATCATGTCGGCTGCTAACCAAGGTGCTGAAATGATCCAGTCCATTCTAAGAAGGTAAATATCCATCAACCCAGGTGAAATTCCGACACAGTCCATGTGCGTAATACATAAAGAGTCGAAATACTCAGTATTTGACCACGTACGTGGCACTGTGTCACACACTAAGTCCTATACCAGCAGTCTAATTCTGAAATTGGTAACTCATGATGTAACGGAATGTCCCACTGGATGAGGTGTTCCTCGTTAAACCCAAGTGGAAGGCTTTTCACAATACATGACAATTCTTGTTATTCTCAGCGTTGTCCAGTGATATTTATTAACTTCACGTCTTTTATGAACGTTAGTACATTGCTCTAGCATGCGGCCTTCATATGCTACCTCGTCAAACAGCAAAACATATAAAACTGATTGCGTGCACGCAACTGAAAATATCAAGAAATGGCAAAATAGCAATTAATGCTACGAATTTGCTAAAAATGAAAATAAATCTGAAAGTTTTAGCCAGATATTGCTGCTCTAATGTAAAGATGGAACAATCTGTTAATAAAATGATATAAATTAGGGGAGATAGAGCGCACCCCAAACTGTACTTTATATAGAAAGTGTAGCGGCTGCCTAGAGTATCGCTCCAATAGGATACTGTTTCCCCATCCGTAGACTACATTACTGAGGCTCATATCCCAGCAGGCCCTGTGCCTGAAGTGAGCCATCATAACAACACCAGGCAGCTTCTGTGTAAAGCGCTACAGGAGGGGGCAGAGATATTTTATATATTAGAATTGTCCGCTCCAGATAAAAAAAACACAGAAATCCTCTTTTCTCTCCATTCAATTGGGATCCTCGCCCCCACCCTGTGGCTATGTGCACATCACTACAATGCCACATGTGGCTCCCAGTAGTGGCATCTGAAGGTCACCAGTGCAACGACATCTATTCATGACCATATAGTGTTAACACGACTATCTAGCCCCCCTGGGCCCCTCATGCCTCCATAAATATAGTAAAAATCTTACTGTATTCAAGCCAGAAGCTGTAAATCTGCATGCTGTTAGACTCAGGAAAAACAAGCAGTCTGCTGACATGTGATAGCCTGATCCAATCACAATGCTTCCCCATAGGATTGGCTGAGACTGACATAGAGGCAGATCAGGGGCAGAGCCAGCATGATTCAAACACAGCCCTGGCCAATCAGCATCTCCTCATAGAGATAAATTGAATCAATGAATCTCTATGAGGAAAGTTCAGTGTCTGCATGCAGAGGGAGAAGACACAGGGCTGCCCTGTGCTCTGCTGACAGCAGATCTCAGTGGATTGAGGCGTTTTATGCCTCAATCAACTCGTAAGTCCCTCTGGTGGCATTCTGAGTGACTGCAACGGGAGGTGTTCCTAGCTTTCAATGTAAACACTGTTTTTTCTGAGAAAATACGGTGTTTACATGAGAAAGGCTGCAGGGAGCAGTAGTTCTCACCTGAATAACCTCATTAAGCTGAAGTTGTTCAGGTGACTATAGTGTCCCTTTAAATTATGTTTCAAATATTAATATTTGTGTGAAATAAATGCCCTGCTTCCCCTGAACAAAATGATATATAATAAATGTGGGTGCACTTAATCTGAAAGAGGTAAATTATGGTTCAACAGACATTTGGTCAAGTTTTGTTTTGATTTTGTTTTGATGAGAACAGGTACAACTGCTTCTGTCTTTAAGGGGTTAATACCATCAAACTTCAATGTTTGGGTTTTTAAAAGAGATTAGCCACGTCTCTCCCAGTTAGTACATACAGTCTGGTTATAAAGCACAGAATACAAAGCTTACATATCCTAAGCAAGCAGTGTAGGTGATCTTCAGCAATAATGATTAATTAGTATAACAAGCCATGTGCATCGAGTTTGTTACAGAGCTGATGGATATTTGTCAGATTAAAGATTATTAAACACTAACTGGCTCCTTGGGCTGTCATAATCCAGATATTTATATATAATAGCGTTATAGGCAAATCATTCCTTCTATATTTTAACTCCTTCATGACACATGATGTGTCAGTCCCACTATGGTACAACCTATACACTTGCCATGCATATTAAACAGATGTGGGTAAAGCCTCCTTTGTCATCCTTAGCAGAATGTGCATAAATAGACAGAATATTTCATGTGAAATCAGATAGCACTCAGAAAATGTCTCAAAAGATGGAACTGATTGTTTTTACACACATTGACATTGAGACAAAATCTGCCATTTTTCCAGTCTTTGCAGTCAGCGTAAAACGGATGGAAAGATGTAAATTAGTAATTGGTGGAAATGGTCACTAGGCAAATTTATAAATCACTTTAATAGGCTAGAAATGGTGGCTCTTCCCAATCGTTTCGTTCCCTTCCTATCCTCTCGCTATCTCTCATCCTCCATGTCACTGTCTCGTCCTCCATGTCACTGTCTCGTCCTCCATGTCACTGTCTCGTCCTCCATGTCACTGTCTCATCCTCCATGTCACTGTCTCGTCCTCCATGTCACTGTCTCGTCCTCCATGTCACTGTCTCGTCCATCATTTCACAGTCTCATCCTCCATGTCACTGTCTCATCCTCCATGTTACTGTCTCGTCCCCCATTTCACAGTCTCATCCTCCATGTCACTGTCTCATCCTCCATGTCACTGTCTCATCCTCCATGGCACTGTCTCATCCTCCATGTCACTGTCTCGTCCATCATTTCACAGTCTTTCTGTCCAACTTCTGATCTCCACCCCTCCTCAATAAGTCTTATCCTCCATGTCACTGTCTCATCCTCCATGTCACTGTCTCATCCTCCATGTTACTGTCTCGTCCCCCATTTCACAGTCTCATCCTCCATGTCACTGTCTCATCCTCCATGTCACTGTCTCATCCTCCATGGCACTGTCTCATCCTCCATGTCACTGTCTCGTCCATCATTTCACAGTCTTTCTGTCCAACTTCTGATCTCCACCCCTCCTCAATAAGTCTCATCCTCCATGTCACTGTCTCATCCTCCATGTAACTGTCTCGTCCCCCATTTCACAGTCTCTCTCTCCAACTTCTGATCTCCACCCCTCCTCAATCCATGTATTCCCCATTCTACCCATTTGTCTTTCACCTCCTATCTCTCCAAACACTCCATTCTCTTACTCGTCCCTAACTGTGTCCATTCTCTATTATTATTATGTTCTCTATTATGTTCCCTATTCTCTCCCTTTTCATACCCGTCTCTACTCCCTTGTACAATTCCCTTTTTCATGTCTGTCTCTGCTATCGCTCCCCTACACACTGTCTCTTTTCAATCTCTCCCTCTTTCTGTCCATTTTCATGTCTGTCTCTTTTCAGTCTCTCACTCTCTTTCTGTCAATTTTCATGTCTGTCTCTGCTATCGCTCCCCTTTACACGGTCTCTTTTCAGTCTCTCGCTCTCTTGTCTACCCTGTGCCTCTTCTAACACTCTCTCCCTTTCATTTGCTCTCCATCTCCCCCCAGTCGCTCTAAAACCCCCCTGTCTCCCCACTCTGAGGTCTTGTCATTATACATGAGAAGCCTGCTGTAAACTCCTGTCCTGGGGTCTGAGGTGACATTCAGAGCTGGTCTTTGTCACAATAGTCGGCTGTGTAAGGAGCACAATAAGGAAGTGAACTTCAGAAAGTGTTCATTATTCTCCCCAGTGATTTATACGCTCCATTCATTAATCCGCTTGTGAAAGACGTCAGCATGATTTCTGTTTCCATAGCACGCTCTCTTTCCAAATTAACCTCCTGCCCTCTCAGGTCAAAACCAATACAGGGCAAGGATTCTGGCAAAAACCACCACCCAACACGTTAGTGCTATATAAGGGTCGTTTTACATGTGCCCCAATAATGGTATGCAATGAGGAGTTACGAAATGTATCGTACTGTGAGGGATAATTACTGTGCTGGCTGAGAGTGATGTACACAGACACCTACAGTTGTACCCCATTTACTGATATCACAATCCAGGCAGTGTTACACAGGGAGGTGGCCCCAGAGGTCTCAGGATTAATCAGTAGTAGTCATGCCATGCAGGGCCCTTAGTCTACGTCCTCTGAATATCCCAGGGACAAAGCACCTGCGGGAGATCTCGCTGTATTTAACTAGTCCGCAATATTTAATATTTCTCCTGGACTGGCTCCTACGTGCTTAACGCAAACTTAATGACGCAGACAATGATTTCATACACCTGCTCACCATTCTATGAGGACACATCTTCTGCACAGACTGTTAAAAACTGGGTACTTTGAATGGTTACCAGAAATCAGTGAATGTGTCCAATAGGGCCAGATTCTGACGCTCCAGTCAATGTTTAATAATTCCCCTTTTACCTGTGCCTTGTAAGACATTTTTAGTGGACACCAAATTTCTATATTTTAACTGCACATTTTAGATAGTGATGTGCATTCAGTCCAAATTTGCATTCATGATTGCATTTATTTTTGTAAAATAACTCCAGTTTTAGATCTGAATTGCTATAGGGTGTGTAGTTGCTACAATAATATATATCACATTTGTGATATAATAAAAAGCATACCAACAGATGTTTAATAGGATTGTGCTCCATTTCTTTAATATGCTTTAAACAATTTAGAAGATACATACATAGTGTAAAACCTTACAGTATCAAAACGTTTGTACATACATAGATACACCTACGCACAGATAAGCCTTCAAGATGGCCAGCGCTATGAAAGTTTAATGACCAGTACTGCCTCCCCTGGATAAAAAGTGCCCCGTAACCGAGCAGTGAGCACTGGTCCAGAGCCTACGGTTCTTACTGCAAGAATTGTTTCCCAACAATCTATGGTAGGCAGTCTTGGAACCCAAATCAGATCACAGTCACCAAACTTCAACCGGTCTCATCTACCGGACTTTCTCAGGGAGAACTGCAAAGTTTAAACTCCCATTCTCTGCCTTTATGTGCCCCCTTTGTTGGTTTGAAATCAGGAACCCTGATCTGTTGTCTATCACAAAAAATGGCGGTCATAAAAGTCAGTTAGATCTTCCGAAAAAGGCCAGAGTGTGTCATTTTATCATTTCCAAGGAAACCGATGGTCTATACAGGAACACTGTAGTATTATTTTATCATTTACAATTTGTTACATAATGCCACAGTGTGCCTATATCAAACATTGCTTTTCAGTTTTTGGGTTACTTCTTTTCAGGGTCACTTGAAATGGATACAATGGAACAAAAATTGCAATTTGTTTGGTTTTCAGAAAACACAATCAGGTCTTTGAACACTTACCATAACAATGAGTAATTAAATTAATTTCAAGTCATTTTTGATCACCCGTTCTGACAGTTCTGTTGTCCTTATTAAAGCAACAATTAATGTCTATGATATAATTAATAACCTGTGAGATATTTCACTTCGGACCAATCTTTACAGTCTATTAAGTTGACGTTACAGACTATCGAGGTGCGGATAAAATCTCAATTTTCCATTTTCTCTGGAGTGGGAGAGTTAAGAGTCTAATCAGTGACCTAAGCATATCACAGATGATTAATTTGCTGCCCTCCTTAAGATAGATTGTATTGTGAACTCGTTTGAACATTTAGATAACTGTGAAGCCTGGAGCAACTCAGCGGGGGTTTAAGAGTTAACTTTTTTTTTTTCTTTAATAGTCCCAACCTGTGTTTGTAGAAGGGGAATTCATGTACAAGGAAAGCATAAAGCTGTGGTTAATAATATATATTAATCACCATATGTTTTAGAAGTTTAGGTATCCTATTTTTCTTGAGATTAAATGTAAAGTGAGAAGAATTATAGGTGTAAAATTCTTGGAAGGTTTAGTATGAAAAATCTACGACTCTAAACAAAACCCTAATCAATACCTGTTCTTTCATGATGGGGAGGCGGGACACAAAAAAAAAAGGCAGATCTGACTCTTTTGGTCACCACAAGAGACGAGGGAACACAGCCAGTTATCTTTAAATCAGGGCCTATGCAACTCTGCATCGGACTCGGAGTGCAGTAAAGCCTCAGAAAGACCACATGCACTTGGAGAGATCTCCAACACATATTACACAAGGCAACTGAAGACATGAAATCTCACGGCGCGGAGGAACTTAAAAAGCAGATCTCAGGCCTAAAAGAAGACCTTGAGGCCTTGGCCGACCGCCCACAGCCTGGACTCGACAACAAGCAAATAAATACACCTCTCGCACCTTGACAAGAACTTAAAAATAGGCCTCCATTATTTGCCAAAGGACTGCCCCAATGGCACTCCTGAAACCAAGAGGACTTTCCATAGGAACGGCTGTTCTCGATACTTACTCATACTTACTCCCAGGTTTAGATTACATGTGTTTTTAGCTAAATATGATTTTGACCGCCTACCGCCTACCTGCTACATTTTCTTTTCTTTGTATATAGTTTTTGTTTCTACATTCTAAAGCCTATATTGGTCAGGTCACTGCTATTATTGATAATGGTCTGTAGGAGGTTAAGTAATGCATTATATCAAAGACACATAGTGTACCCAAGCTACTTAAGCTTCACAAGCTTATGTAGACAAGATTCCATCATGTCCCCCAATATCCCATCACGTCCGCCAAAATCCCATCATATCCCATCATATCCCGTAATATTCCATCACGTCAGACAACATCCCATCATATCCCATAATATCCCATCACGTCGGACAATATCCCATTACATCCGCCAATATCCAATCATATTCCATAATATCCCATCATATTCGGTAATATCCCATCACTATCTGGACATATTATAATATGTACAACAATATATGGATACTAATCCTTATTTTTATTTTATAGTTGGATATTGAATCAAGTTTATTCTGCAAGTTATGTTGTTGAATTATATTCTTTGTCGTTTTTTATACATTCTGTAACATATTTATATTTACACAAATTTGTATATGTATCAGTATAATAACTTTATTTGTGTTGTTCCCCCTATATATTGTGGGTCAGAATTTGAAGATTATAGATTATAAATCATATCTGGAAAGAAAGCAATGATACAATCATTTGTATCCATTCAAAAAATTATTTATGTTGTCAAGCAGGTCATATATTTGATATGACATGCACCACATTATAATATATCTTAGTAAATCCACTGGGTCTATTTAGTGTATATATATATATATTCTTGTTTCTATATATAGACCTTGAGGGTTTATGATTATTATAATTTTTAGATCCATAATTTTCTTCCCCTTTTTTTTAATTTTAATTTTGAAGGATTCTATCTCTCAGTTGTGTATAGTGGGAACTTATTTTATATGCTGCTGTAGAGGGGGAGCTTCTTTTTTGCTGCACAATCACCAGTGTTAGCAGAGGAGGGCTCCTCTCGTTTAGATGCATTATATCCGAAAACCGGAAGTAATGTCATGCGTTCCAAGGTGGAACGCAGGAAGTCGGACGGCCGAAAACCGGAAGTAACACGTGATCGGAGAAATTGTCCCCGAAAATTTGAAAACTGAAATGGTATATAAACCAAGAAGTGTACTACATGATTACATCCCTGAGGAAGTCACTGCAGAGACGAAACGCGTTGGATACTACACCTTGGACTTTTTATACTATTTACTATTCCAGTACATTGTTATTATAGTCCACTTTTGATTTTATGTCATTTTATTATTTTTCTGCATCTCTACCCCGGGATTTCTTTCCATTTCCAGCTGGAGTCCTGGTCATCATTTTATTGTGGAGATATGCTGTTTTACTACTGATCCATTGTAAGTGCAATCTGTTTGGATAAATGTTGTTATCTTTACCATCTGCACTATTCTTCTTTTTCTTTCATCTATGAGTCCAAGAAGAAATCACTTTATCGTATAAACGAATGAGTTTGGAATTCTCCTTTTATACATCTTGTGGGATTACCATCTGTGTCCACTGCTATCCAGTCCCAATCCATACATCTGGTCTCTGGTTATGCAGTACCCCTGAAAGGGTGACAGGCCTGAACATTACTTCTCTTTTGTAAGTTCTCTACCACGTGCGCTACTTATCCTATTCATACATACTTCACCATATTTTGTATTTTGTCATTTTGTAGATTACACGTTCATTATCAGCCATATCCAGGTTGTATTGTTCTGTACCACCCTCTACTAGTGTATACTACCCTTGGGGTTATATACACGTCTTGTGCACGTATTTTGTATAGTGTGTGTGAGGTACACTTTTGGGGGGGGTGGGGGTGTTTTTCTAGTGTGCTATATAGTAGACATATTCTTTTGTATCCCATCACATCTGCCAGTATACCATCATATCCGCCAATATCCCATAACATCAGTCAATATCCCATCACATCCAACAATATCCTATTATATCTGACAATATCTCATCACATCCCGTAATATTCCATCGTATCCCGTAATATTCAATCACATCCGACAATATTTCATCACATCCCGTAATATCCCATCGTATCCCGTAATATCCCATTGTATCCCGTAATATCCCATTGTATCCCGTAATATCCCATCGTATCCTGTAATATCCAATCACATCCGACAATATTTCATCACATCCCGTAATATCCCATCGTATCCTGTAATATCCGATCTTATCCCGTAATATCCCATCGTATCCCGCAATATCCCATCGTATCCCGTAATATCCCATTGTATCCAGTAATATCCCATCGTATCCCGTAATATCCCATCGTATCCTGTAATATCCAATCACATCCGACAATATTTCATCACATCCTGTAATATCCCATCGTATCCTGTAATATCCGATCGTATCCCGTAATATCCCATCGTATCCCGCAATATCCCATCGTATCCCGTAATATCTAATCGTATCCCGTAATATCCGATCGTGTCCTGTAATATCCCATCGTATCCTGTAATATCCCCTCATGCTTTACATTTCAAAGCAACATTTAGAATTTTTTTGTAAGTTATTAATACTCTTGCATTTTTGTGCGAACACCAGCTCTGTTGTGATCAGAGGTTATTGAACACTTTAGTCTGTCCAGGATTCTAATCCATTATTACAAGTTGTTTGTTACATAGTAACCACTGAGCAGGCTATTATAGCGTATTTTTATACTCCACGGGAGCCCCTCAGTCAAATTCCAAATAGTCACTGTTCATAAGGAAGACCCACGCTATAAAGCACTTAGCTAATTCAGCTCTGTCTCAATCAACGTGCACTCAGGCTTTTCATACAGTACACGTCTGCAATAATCCATGTAACCCTATACTTACAGCCTCCCAGCTTACACCATACCGCATATAATCAAACAAATACCACTGTGTTCCTCTGTATAGAACAAATAGAACACAAAAACCAACATGTTTAAGAAGTAAATTCGATTTGCAACAAAATATATATGTTATAAATAAATTTTTTGATATATCCATTAACGTTTATTCTCAGTATATTGAAACTTTATTAAATATACAAGTAGTAATGGCGATACCTGTGATGTCACAGCCAGTGTTGTCAGGGGGATAAACCATAACTATTTCAGATTATAATAAGTGATAAAGTACACTAAACGGATACATTGCACCACGCATGCACTAAGGAACCATGGGAAAGCAGCTGTCAAACAGATCAAATCCAACATTAACATCTCAAACACCAGCTTTATGTATTTTCACAATCTCTCCTGCCATGATATTTATCAATTACCTCGAAAACATGTGATTGCCGGACCCGTAAGAATCCATTAGAACTCTTTACATTACCCCCCTTTCAGAATTACCCACAGGGCGGGACAAGGATGGGCATATAGGAAACCTGCCAAGGACACCATGAATCAAATTGGAGCCATGAGCATCAGGCATCAACCCAGGAACGCTCCTCTAAACCATAGCCAATCCAATGGATAAGATATTGGAGTTTGCCCCTAGAAAATCTGCAGTCAGATGTTGGACTGTATCTGAAATTCCTTATTGTCTGCCAATAATTGAAGGGAGAGAAGCAGGCCGCCTAGTGAAACGACTGCATAGCAAGGGTTTCCATAAAGACATGAAAGTTACTAGGGATACCTATAGATGCAGGTAAGTCACGTTTGTATGAAACTGGACTAATTTGTCTAATGACCTTAAAGGGTCCAATATATATGGGAGTCAACTTCCTAGATGGGACTCTCAACCTGATATTCAGGGTACTCAACCATGCATATCACCTACATGCTAGACAGTAATGGCTTTTCTGGGTCTATTAACAAACTTAAATTGCTTCGCGATAGTTTTAGTCAAACTGTGCTGCACCATTTCCCAGATATCTTGCCATTCATGGAGACACTGATAAAAAGTGGCATACCACTTTAGGAAAAAGCAGCTGGCAAAACAGTAGGATGATACCCATACTTAATATAGAAAGGACTAAGTTCAGTAGAGTAATGCCCCCATGGGAGCAGAGCTGCCCAATTGTTGTGATGGTCATTTGTGAAGCACCTAAGGTATTGTTCTATCACCTCATTTGACCTTCCAGTTGTTCCATTTGTCTGAGGATAATAGAAAAAAGAAAAGTTTAGATGGATCCAAAATGCTCTCCAGAAATTTAAATAAACTAAGTCCCCCTATCTTAGACAATATCAAGAAGAATACCATGGAATCGAAACAGCTGCTGGGCGAATATATTAGCTAATTCTTGAGCTGTAGGGAGCTTCTTTAGTGGAACAAATTGGGACATATTGGAGAAGCTATTTACTATCATTAAGATAACAGTTCAACCCTTTGAGGGAGGCAATTCCATCATGAGGTCAATAGGCTAACTGGACCAAGGTTATTTAGGAATTAGAAGAGGTTGCAATACACCGCAAGGTAGAGTTGCAAGTCCATTTGCCTGATTGCACACTTAACAGGCTTGAACATTTTCCTTGATGTAATTTTGAATAGTAGGCCACCAGTAGGGTTTGCTCATTTGGTATATGGTCTTTCTTATGCCTGGGTGACCTGCAATCTGAATGGAATAATAGAAACAAGGACAATAGTATTTCTCTATGTTTGGGTAAGACAAACAACATAGTAGTAGGGGAAAGATCAGGAGCCAGAGTCTGTGTTTCGAGTATCTCTGTGTAATACAGAGGAATTGAAAAAATTAGTGGAGGCTATACATTGTGTCCAAGTTGTATTATAGAGATAGAATATTCTAGAACCAGTTGGAGAGGCTCAAATTGGCGTGATAAGGCATCAGCTTTAATATTCTTAGTTCCTGTTCTATAGGTGAGTATAAAGTTAAATCTGAAAAGCATTTCAATGTTCTCGTAATGCCCACTTCCAGTATTGAAAGCCGTCTTCCATTCATGTCCCTCCTTGATCCAAACCAAATAGGCACTCCTTGAATCTAATTTGGTAAAGACTCTTGACCCTTTAAGTCTATCAAACAGTTCTGTGATCAAAGGGACTACATACGCATTACGGATAGTTATTTTATTCAATCCTCTATAATCAATGCAAGGCCTTAGATCTCCCTCCTTTTTAGAAACAAAAAAAGAACCCAGCACCAGCAGGAGGCCAGGAACGTCTAATAAAGCCTTTCTCTGGAGCTTCTTTTATGTATTCCTCCATGACAGTATTTTCTTTGATAGAGAGAGTGTATACAGTATTTCTGGGATGATTAGTTCTGGAGAGCAATTTAATAGAACAGTCATATTGATGGTATGGAGGGAGTTTGCCATCATCCTTCCTATCAAATACATATTCAAGTCCCTATACTGCATAGGGAAGTCAGTTAGGCAAACAGGATTTGTGACAAGAAAAAGACCAATAACTAACCTATTATGCCACCAAATCAATGAATGGATTTTGTTTGGCTAATCAAGGATAGCCCAACACACCAGTAAAAGTATAAGAAGAAATAAATTGCAACATCATAGTCATTATGCAAAGTCCATACAGTCACGGAAATAGATACAGACTCCTTAGGTATGGTGGGTATCAGGAGTGATCTACCATCTATGGCTTCTACAACCAAGGGGGTAGATGTTTCTGTGAGAGGACGTTGTATTTTGCAGCAAAGTCAAATTCTAAAACTGCCATTAGGGCAGTTGTGTGGACTGCTTGTCCTTCCCATTGTAACAAAACAGATAGTAGAAGCCTTTGTTCTTGTTTGTATATGTTAGAGGATGTATACAATATACCCAAGGTCAATATACCCAAGGCTAGCCTCTTTCTAGCCTTAGGTGCTAGAGTTTTTCAGCCTATTGGGACATTGTAATCAAAGTTGTCCTTTCTTACCACAATAAAGACAAAGTCCATCTCTTCTCCTACACATCTCTCTTTTAACTCCGTGAACTTGGTGAATCCAAGCTGCATTGATATGGGAGGAGACGGAGCAGGTGCCTCAATAACCCTAAACAACATGTGCCAAACTGAGTGAAGACCTTCTGAGTCTTTCCTCAGTGTTTTGTCTATACCTGAGTCTCTCATCAATGTGAGATAGGACTGTAATCAAATCTGCTATTTCGTGTAGCAATGACTCTGATAAACCATTCATTAAAACATCAACAAAAGACTGATTATTTCAGTCTTGTATTTCTGAAGCCAAAGTACAGAACTCCAGGGCATGATCACCTATGCAATGGTCCCTTGTTTTAATCTTAGGAGACCTTTAGCAGCAGTAGTCCGACTTAACGTGGGACAAACACTCTTTTTACAATCTGAAAAATTAGGATAAATAAACACTAAAGAGCTGTTGTTTTCCCATAAAGGATTGGCCCAAATGAGGGCTTTTCCTATTGATCATAAAAGCAACTTTAGCCTTAAAGGATCACTATAGGGTCAGGTACACAAACATGTATTCCTGACCCTATGGTGCTAAACCCACCATTTAGGTGGCTTGCCCCCCCTCCCCATAGCCCCCTCAGAATGGGTTAAAACTCACCTTATTTCCAGCTGTCCACGGGTCTGCCAGCACTGGCCCCGTCCCCTTGGTGACATCATCAAAATTGCAGATTTTTTTTGCCAATCCAATGCTTTCCCATGGCAGACCGGTAACATACCATGGGAACTCCTTTCAAGTATTCAGCTCAGTGTATTATTACAGCTTATTGTATTATTACATATAATATTTGTATTACATCTACTGGCTGAGCATAAGAAGAGCATCAGTCCAGTATGACCAAGGGCTATGGGTTCATTCCTTTCTGATGTAGAATCTGTCCAGTCTTGGGTTAATTCTCCTCCATCTGTGACTTGACATTGAACCGCATTTCACAGTTTGCTGAGTGCATTATTGGATCGGAAGTGTGAAAATCTCCAATGTAAACTCTCGCTCTGCCCATCTGCAAGATTTAGAGCCACGGCACACACTGAATATTGAAGATCTGGTCCTATTCAACAGTCAGACGTTTCTCACTTTAACAGTCTAATTCTCATACAATTCTCTACTTATATCTGGGAGCAGACCTGCCATTTCAATTAACTCACTGCTATTCATTAAAGCATACGATAGATAGACAGACAGACAGACAGTTATCACAGAGAGTTCTTTACATTGTATGATATCCCAAGCATAACTTAACTTGTTTTACTCTATAAAGTGCATAGAGAGATCGATAATTGCCAAATGGTTAATTAGCCCCCAATTTTGCTACAAGACGACAAGAAAGCAAAGGATAAAAGTATCACTAAGTACGTCATGTAACTTTAAAAAGAGAGGCATTTATTCTGATCTTGTAAGTTGTAACTCCAGTTAAATGATCAGGAATTAGACATTTAACTGGCAGGCACTTCTCCTCTGTGCCTGCGAGATAATTGAGTCAGGAACTGTACTAAACTCAATTACCTCCAGGCACCATTTACAATTTTACAACACTCCAAAAGTACCCCCAAAATACATGAAAGCCCCACAAACAAACTATCCAAAAATCACCCAGATCCGTCTAGTAGTTTTGGATTGCCATCGTGGGAAAGTTTTTACCGGTCTGCCACGAGGAGTAAGCCCAAAGTAGTTCCAGGGAAGTTGTGGCGAGAGCCGGTCTCCATTCGTGGGGTTTTATATGAAGACCACACCAGTTCAAAAGCAGATCAGTAGAGAATGCTCCCTGTTTTCAGTAGTATAGATCTCCCGAACGCCGTTCACGTAGGTGAAGGGAACAGGGACGGGCTGCAGGCCCATGATGACCAGGGTTGGTGGGAGTGTCTGGCCGAAATGAGTTCCAGACACTCAGCAGCCAAGTCCCGATGCCCGCGTTTCGGGAGACAAAATGGCCACCATCTATTGTCCTGAACACATGTGTTCGTATGCACTAAGTGGAGCATTCAATTAGTTTGTTCCGTTGTGGTTTTCGTATATACTTAACGTTCCATGTTCTAATGGGTCTCTGGGGTGGTCTCAGTTCGGAAACTGAACAAAATAAATAGAAAAAAAATAGGGCACGAATCCAGCCAACGAAAATAAGCAGAAAGTGAAGGGGTTATTCTTTCACACATATTATTTGTAAAATAATCAATGTGTAATTATTTAATAATGTTGCATGAGTGAAATAAATGAATGAAAGGAACACTAACTTTAAAGCAACACTATAAATACCAACACAGCTTTAACTTAATGAACTAGTTTTGGTGTATAGATCACGCCCCTGCTGTCTCACTGCTCAATACTCTGTCATTTAAAACTTTGTCTAATACAGTGTTTCTCCCAGAGAAGCATGCGGGAGCTACATCACATGTACAGCAATAATCAGGCTCCTCGGATCTGATGATTCTATATAAAAAGCTCTGGACGAGGTCTATGCACCAAAACCACTACTTTAAAATGTATCTCTTTAATCCCAAGAAATCAGCTGTTTATCAGTTTAGATTCTGTATACTATAATTTCCTTATACTAGCACCTCCAGACGCACACAGGACAGCTTTGTGTTCCACCAAAACCACGGTGGTCTGAATAGCCTACTGTAGCCACAGTTAGCATTATTCCCAAACGTCCCCAATAAATCTGAAAGGAAGACTCATTCGTGGTAATAAAATTCCAGGGTGATATAAGCCAGCACATTTTTATTCGTCTCTTGTCTGAGCTCATGAAAAATTCAGAATGTGTTTGACCATTCTGCAAAGAGAAGGATAAGACGCAAAGGACTTAAAATAGGAGGCCAGGAGATGGAGACTGCGTAGCGGTTTGCCAAGGAGACAAGGTAAACATACAATCAATGAAGTTCATCTTGGAAAAACAGAACAATTCGTTATAATCACCTGAGGGTTCAGCAAAAAAAAATCACTGTGTCCTTTGTCGCTGAAAGAGTTAATAAGCAATTCTTATTATTATTGGCATTTATATAGCGCAAACACATACCGTAGCACTTGCAATGATACTGCATTGAAAATAATTACTAGCCCAGTCCGAGAATAAACAAAAGCTGGACTAAGGTTAGTAAAGAAATGGCTACCACATGAAAGACGAACTGCTAATGTCAGAGACAGTAAATCACACCCTTCGGCACGTGTTGCTCCTTTCTTTTAAAGTTTTTTCAAACATTTACATATTTGGGGGCTTGTTGAAACTTTTATGATGATTTTTGCTTGTTTTTTTATATTTATATTTTCGAATTCGGTTTTACTTGGAGCTCAGTTAGTTATTTAGCATGTATCAAGAGGTTTCGCATTATTGCCCTGTCACAAACGTTACACCAATATTGCATACGCTGATCAGCCACAACAGACAGGTGGAATGAATAACTGATTGTATTGTTGCAACGGCACCTGTCAAGGGGTGGGATATATTAGGCAACAAGTCAGTTCTTGAATTTCATTTGTTGCATGCAAATGGGCAAGCGAAAAAATCTGGATGACTTTGACAGGGGCCAATTAGTGATGGGTAGACAATTGGGTCAGAGTATCTACAAAACCGAAAGTCTTGTGGAATGTTCCCGGTATGCAGTGGTTAGTACCTACCAAAAGTGGTCCAGGGAAGGACAGCCAATTAAACGGTTTCAGGGTCATGGCTCATTGATGCAGGTGGGGAGCGTAGGCTTGTGTGGTCCAAACTCCCAGAAGAGCCCCTGTAGCTCACATTGCTAAGAAACTTAATGCAGGCCATGATAGGAAGGTGTAAGAACACACAGTGCAACGCATTTTGCAGTAGCCGTAGACTGGTGACTCCTGTCCACTGCAGAAAGCACCTTCAATGGGGACGTACGTTTTACTCCACTATTTTGGCAGCGGGACAGCCACTAGAGGCATTTAAATCCCACAGAACGGCTATGTTTTACTTTGCAGGGTTAAATTATTATCGCAGAATTAAAGAAGCTAAACTATTTAAATGAGAATTTCTGGTAAATAAAAGATCCCATTTAGATGCACAAAATATGGAATAAACCTGATCCTTTAATTTTGTTTAGTTTTGAAGCAGACGGTGGTTTCATTCTGTTACTTTCTAACGGTTTCCTTTTCAGATCACGTCAACATACAAATCCACACATCTGATTACCTGCTTTCTCGTAAGCCAGGGTTTCCTGGAAGCATAAACTGCTTGAGATAATTTCATAACTATTACAAACAGATCTGAATATGCCTATAGCCAACTGCAGCCAAGACTGCAATGGGCTGCAGAGCCTTCTACTGAAATCAGATCCAATTGCCAGCAGCTTCATTAATGAAAACAATGAATAGATTTTTATGCAAAATGAATTACAATGAAGAATAGATGGCTATTTGTAAGAAATCTGTAACATTATCAATGCATGTTCTCCGAAGCACACCACCGCGTTGGAAAGAGCCACACGAAGTGTGAGCGTCATTCTAGGAGCGAGGTGAAAACACCTGGAAAGAGTTCTGGACAATTTAGATTAACATTCAGTAAAAAAAACTAAAGACATTCAGACTCATGATTCTGTATGTGTGAGATTTAGCATTAAATATTTACATATTTGTTAAGAAAGGTAAGAGTATTATAATAATGAAAGAAAATGACAGTGCAAACACTTTTTTCAGGATTTGTTTGACTGATGCATTTCACATTTTGTATACATACATAGCAGCAAGCTGCTAACACACTAAGCAACTGTATTACTGTATGTCCACTAACTAATCACTCTAGTCCAGCGGTTCCCAAACTGTATGCCGTGGGGCCCCAGGGGCACACAGGGGAGCCGCAAGTTATTTTCCCAGTGCTATGATGATAGCACCGGGAACTGTGCCTCCCTCTCCTCTGCCCGCTCTGCAGGACCGGAGGGAAGATCAGAGATCTCCCTATCCAGCCCGCTAGCACTTTGCTGACTGCCAGCAGGGAGAGAGGACCCCCGGGAGCTCTAACATGCAGCTCCGCCGGGTTCTCCTCTCGCGAGCTCGGAGCATTGCTGCGGTTACCATGGCAATGCTCTGAATTTCGCGAGAGTGGTCTTGAGGCTGCTAGAGTTCACTGTCACCACCAGGATCACCAGGGCTTCCCCACGGACCACCAGGGATATGTACTGTCTCCCCTCCCAGGCAAAGGTAAGCAGGGGAGGGAGGGACATAAAAATATTTTTATTTTAATATATATAAATATTTATGAATTTGCCGCCCTCCTACCCCACAGACCCACAATAATTCCCCCCATACACACACACACTGTACCCCACACACACTGCCCCCCTCCACACACTGTACCCTGCCCCTATCCCAGGTAAGTTGTCAAACTGTTCTCAAACAGTTTGACTACTTACTCTGGGAGGGCACTACCAGCACCATAACCACTGCAACGTGCTGTAGTGGTTGTTGTGCGTGCATTTTTTTCTTTAAATAATCTATGAGTGTCCCTGCTAAGATTATGTACTGGATCTGCGCTTGAACAGCAAGTATTTCTGGCGAACAGGGGCCCAGTATATGCCGCTGCGCTGTACATATATACAACCTAGAACATTTTTTTTACTTGGGGCGCCTTGGAAAAATATTAAAATATTAAGGGCGCCTGTAACGGATCGCCTGGCACCCCGACTGGGTACCTCCGTTGATGGATGCTCCTAGCGCTCCTGAGGACTTAAAGCACTTCACCAGACACCATAACCACTGTAGACTCCCACGAACCGCCGCAGCTTGGTTGGGGTCTCGCCACGCTACCCACTCTGGACCCAAGACCAGGGTCTAGCTTCCAGTAGATGGACCTCTCCGAATTCCAGAGAGCAGGAACAGGAACAAGCTCTTAGCAGAGCTCAGCGATTATACCCTGGGGAGTATAGTGATTATAGCAATCCCCAGAGTGTAGTTCTCCAATCCCCCAAACATGAGCCGAAACTTCATGAAGGTACAAGATGATCTGAGGTGCTAGCACACCCAGTCTGCTTTTATTTCCAACTTACACATATAAGACCGCCCACAGGGGCGGGGTAAAACAGCCAATAGCATAACGGTTACAACCCACAAGTTCCCTCCCCTCAGATAACCAGTTAACATAATTATTACAGCCAGGGAAAATACAGTTTTTATACATGTGCTATAACTTTAAATCCATACATCCAATCTTCCTAAAAACTGCATATTTGGAATCAGCACACTTTAAACATAAACCCTTCCAAAAATCACACAGATCCCTCCAGTGAATCAAAAGTTAGCTGGAAGTCCTTTATGACCGACCGCGTGCACAATTTCCTGCCCAAAACAGTTCCATAGATTTGGGCTGTGCGGTCGGTCAATTTCATGCGAAAAAACGACTAAGTCCCATTTCGAACGGGACTTAGTCTCTGGAGCTGCAAGTTCCGTATGGGAGAAGGTAAGGGTCAGCGGTGTTCGGCAAAATGTGTAGCCGATTTTAGTTCCACAGAATCTTTAGCATACACCGCCGACCGCATCTGAATGAACAAAGATGGCCGCCGCCACGTGCAATTAACCTGCAGTAACCTCACAGCCTGGGAGGTAAATTGCCTGCACACTTTAGCTTCTGGGTGGTCCGCCTGTGTGGTACTTGGTTCAGTAAGCCCTATTTACTGAACCAAGTGGGAGAGAGCCAGGGGCAAGTTATTTTACAGGTCTGGGGACATAGTCTTAAAGGGGCATTGTTCACCAAAGTCACAATATGTCCCCAGACGGTTCTTAAAGGGCCATACACACCAATAAAAGTCCATACGTTTTCAGGGGCCATAGTCTTAAAGGGTATTGTTACCCAAAGTCTCAATATGTCCCCAGACAGTTCTTAAAGGGCCAGCAGCAGTACAATAAAATACCATTCACTGTACTTAAAGGGCCAGCAGTCGCACAATAAAATACAATATGCCCCAAATAATCCAGGGGCCATAGTCAGCAGGTAGGAGGCGGGCAAACAAGCTTCTCCAGGGCCCAGTGGCGAGGTTGGTTTCGTCACATTTCTCCCCTTTTCCAAACAGACTAACAGGGTACCTGACCTCTTGCCGGTCAGTGCCCTTGTTAGTCCAGCAGCCCACCCACAAAACAGAAACAGCAGTACAGCCCACCCACAATAAATGGTTACTACACCTGAGTAAGAGAAAAACTTGTCCAGGTCCAGGTGCCTCACCATGGCTGTGTGGGGGACTGGTAGGCTGTTTTGGTGGGTTGCTGAGTGGGCAGAGCCCAACGGTACTCTGCCCTGGTGCCAGCACTACCCCGGGAGTAGTCTGGTTGGAGCCTGGTTGCTGGAGACCGACTGTCTCCCCTTTAGATGCACCGCTCTGCTGCCGGAGGGGGAGACCGACTGTCTCCCCTTTGGATACATAGCTCCGCTGTTGCAGGGGGAGACCGACTGTCTCCCCTTTGGCTAAGCAGCCTTGTTGCTGGGGGACAGGACTGGCTGTCCTTACACCCTGTGCTGTAGGTGCAGAGACCACGGTCCCATCTGCACAGTTGTGGGGCTTACAGTCTCCCCCTGGTACATTAAGCTGCCGCTGGGGAGAGGTGGTAACCAGCTCCTCTCCCATTAGAACACTCTGCCGCTGGGGAATGGAGACTGGGCTCTCTATTCCCTGTACATTAATGATCTGCCGCTGGGGAGAGGTGGTAACAATCTCCTCTCCCATACATACTTCCAGTCTCTGCGGATGGAGACCGACTGTCTCTCCTCCCAACACAGAGTCCTGCTGTTGGGGAAAGGAAGCTGGGCTCTCTATTCCCTGCTGGATACTCTGCCGCTGGGGAATGGAGACTGGGCTCCCAATTCCCAACAAATCACACTGCCGCTGGGGAGGGAGGACGGCCACCTTCACCTCCCTGTAACTTGGGCGCAGAGACCACGGTCCCATCTGTGCTGGTGTGGGGCTTACTGTCTCCCCTTGGTGTGCTAAGCTGCCGCTGGGGAGAGGGGGTAACCAACTCCTCTCCCTTACACACTTTCAGCCGCTGGGGAGCAGGGCTGACCCTATGTACTCCCTGTAGGCAGGGCGCAGAGACCACGGTCCCATCTGCGCTGGTGAGGGGCTTACTGTCTCCCCTTGGTGAGCTGCGCTGCCGCTGGGGAGAGGGAATAACAAACTCCTCTCCCTTACACACCTTCAGCCGCTGGGGAGAGGGGATAACAGGCTCCTCTCCCTGCACCGTAGACTGCCGCTGGGGAGCAAGAACGGCACCTTCAGCTCCCTGTAACGCACACTGCCGCTGGAGAGGGAGACCGCCTGTCTCCACTCCCGTAACATTGTCCTGTTGCTGAAGAGAGGGACCAACTGTCTCTGCTCTCTGTAGGACACACTGCTGCTGGGGGGGAAGGTCGACACCTTCCGCCCCCTGACACTCACTCTGGGGTTGGGGATCTTCCCAGTAAACCTCTACGATATCCTTCCAGCTGAAGGGCTCTAGACCTGGTTCTGCTTGCAGTGTAGACTGTGGCTGAATGGCGCAGAGCAGGTGTTGGTAGGCCTGCTCCAGTTCCCACTCCCTTGTTACCAGGTGGGTCATGTCTTTGCTCACCTCGCGTTCGTCAGCCCAGACATACATGCCCATCCGGTAGTCGTAGATGTCCCAAAACCTAGACCCCTCCGTGCTGCCAAGATCAATATCGTCCTCCAAGGCATCCCATAATAAACCCGGGCCATCATAATCATTCCCCTTCGGTAAGTCGTGCTCGGCCGTCCAGGGGAAAAGTCGAATGGTATGCCACCAGAGGGCCTGGTATGCGTTGTCTAGCCAGATCTCTCGCCATACCAGGGTCTCTAGTCTTGTCACCCACTCATCCAGGGGCTGCTCTCCCAATAGATACATCCGCATCGCCACACGCTTCTGTAGCCGCTGCTCATCCCTGGGGAGACTCTCACCTCGCCGCCACTGGGCATCTTCCAGGGCATCATACCAGAGTTCCTTTCTGTCTGCATCCCTGTAGTCCGCGGCTGCCTCCTCCTCCTCATCATGGAACGCTGTCCAAAAACTAGCTGATTCCATCCTGCTGTAGCCAGGGGCGCTGTACGGATACTAGCGTTGCCCTCAATTTGTAATTCCAAACGTTACCAGTGTCTCCGAGCTGCTTCTCCTCGCACTAGGACGCCATCCCACCGCTGCCACCACTGTAACGGATCGCCTGGCACCCCGACTGGGTACCTCCGTTGAAGGATGCTCCTAGCGCTCCTGAGGACTTAAAGCACTTCACCAGACACCATAACCACTGTAGACTCCCACGAACCGCCGCAGCTTGGTTGGGGTCTCGCCACGCTACCCACTCTGGACCCAAGACCAGGGTCTAGCTTCCAGTAGATGGACCTCTCCGAATTCCAGAGAGCAGGAACAGGAACAAGCTCTTAGCAGAGCTCAGCGATTATACCCTGGGGAGTATAGTGATTATAGCAATCCCCAGAGTGTAGTTCTCCAATCCCCCAAACATGAGCCAAAACTTCATGAAGGTACAAGATGATCTGAGGTGCTAGCACACCCAGTCTGCTTTTATTTCCAACTTACACATATAAGACCGCCCACAGGGGCGGGGTAAAACAGCCAATAGCATAACGGTTACAACCCACAAGTTCCCTCCCCTCAGATAACCAGTTAACATAATTATTACAGCCAGGGAAAATACAGTTTTTATACATGTGCTATAACTTTAAATCCATACATCCAATCTTCCTGCATATTTGGAATCAGCACACTTTAAACATAAACCCTTCCAAAAATCACACAGATCCCTCCAGTGAATCAAAAGTTAGCTGGAAGTCCTTTATGACCGACCGCGTGCACAATTTCCTGCCCAAAACAGTTCCATAGATTTGGGCTGTGCGGTCGGTCAATTTCATGCGAAAAAACGACTAAGTCCCATTTCGAACGGGACTTAGTCTCTGGAGCTGCAAGTTCCGTATGGGAGAAGGTAAGGGTCAGCGGTGTTCGGCAAAATGTGTAGCCGATTTTAGTTCCACAGAATCTTTAGCATACACCGCCGACCGCATCTGAATGAACAAAGATGGCCGCCGCCACGTGCAATTAACCTGCAGTAACCTCACAGCCTGGGAGGTAAATTGCCTGCACACTTTAACTTCTGGGTGGTCCGCCTGTGTGGTACTTGGTTCAGTAAGCCCTATTTACTGAACCAAGTGGGAGAGAGCCAGGAACAAGTTATTTTACAGGTCTGGGGACATAGTCTTAAAGGGGCATTGTTCAGCAAAGTCACAATATGTCCCCAGACGGTTCTTAAAGGGCCATACACACCAATAAAAGTCCATACGTTTTCAGGGGCCATAGTCTTAAAGGGTATTGTTACCCAAAGTCTCAATATGTCCCCAGACAGTTCTTAAAGGGCCAGCAGCAGTACAATAAAATACCATTCACTGTACTTAAAGGGCCAGCAGTTGCACAATAAAATACAATATGCCCCAAATAATCCAGGGGCCATAGTCAGCAGGTAGGAGGCGGGCAAACAAGCTTCTCCAGGGCCCAGTGGCGAGGTTGGTTTCGTCACAGCGCCTTGAACCTAAAAAGTTTGGGAACCACTGCTCTAGTCAATGTCAGAGCAGAAAGGGGTGCAGGGAAATCCACTGACTGATCCCACTGACCAATCGCAGCTAGTCCTACTGGCCAATCGCAACTGATCAAAATAATGCTATAATGCAGTAATTATGCTGCTTTATTATAAGATTTTGTCACTGGTTTGTGTTATTCCCTTGCTGTCATTTTTTACGACGTGGATTTTGGTCACTGAGTTCTGTTCCAATCCAGTTACAAATGATTGGCTATTATTCTATGCTATAGCCCTTTTACTGCAGTGAAATATTAGCAAAGAATTTAGTCATTCATCTTTCCTCTAACCAAGGTGTACTGATAACTTGTATAAGGGATTAGTGATATATTCCATACGGCTAGTGTATTAATCTATGCTATTACCAACTTAATCCAGAAAAATATTACACAAGTACTATATCCAATACAGCTCATTGTACAGCTTGTGTGGCTATTGTTGTAGGATTTATTGCATGGTTTATTATACAGTTTATTGTATATTGTGATGTAGAATATGCTCACCACTGAATTAACAGGGTTTCTTAGTGTAGTATCCGCATATTAAATCCTAAGGCGAGGAAACATGGACTGATTGGGTTACAGAGTCCCAGTGATGGAATCCCTACATATCATTGACATTTCCAAAATATCTTAAAGGGACACTATAGTCAACTGAACAACTTTAGCTTAATGAAGCAGTTTTGGTGTATAGAACATGCCCCTGCAGCCTCACTTCTCAATCCTCTGCCATTTAGGAGTTAAATCCCTTTGTTTATGAACCCTAGTCACACCTCCCTGCATGTGACTTGCACAGCCTTCCATAAACACTTCCTGTATAGAGAGCCCTATTTAGGCTCTTAATTGCAAGTTCTGTTTAATTAAGATTTTCTTATCCCCTGCTATGTTAATAGCTTGCTAGACCCTGCAAGAGCCTCCTGTATGTGATTTAAGTTCAATTTAGAGATTGAGAAACAATTATTTAAGGTAAATTACATCTGTTTGAAAGTGAAACCAGTTTTTTTTTTCATGCAGGCTCTGTCAATCATAGCCAGGGGAGGTGTGGCTAGGGCTGCATAAACAGGAACAACGTGATTTAACTCCTAAATGACAGTGAATTGAGCAGTGAAATTGCAGGGGAATGATCTATACACTTGTAACGGACCGTTTCGCTCACAAATGGATAAAATCCGTTTAGGCGATAAGCCCCTTTCCCATAGACCAGCAGCTACTGCAATCACAAATCTCAAGAACTCCAAACTGGACGAATCCCCAACTCCCGAACAGGAAACACACGAACCCTGGAAGCAGCCGAACAGGAAAAGCCCTACGAACAGCTTACACTCCTGGCAATCGGCATACAGTCAAATTCCCCCCAAGAATGAGACGACACTTCACTTTGAGGGTTAAAACAGGAACTGTTTATTGAGGGCTACCTGCCCCTGTATTTATGCAAGTCTCCCACCTGGTGGACACTCCCCTAGGGGACCAGATGGAAGACTGTAACAACAGACAGACAAGTAGCATTTCAGGACAAACAGAAGTAAATCATCCACACAATGCATCCTGATCTCCTCCTCTCTGCCCTGGAGATAATTGAGAAGTAATTCAATTATCTCCCAGGACAAAGGCAAAACTCCATTATGCACGTGGGGACACAAAGACAGTGAAACACCATAAAATACATAAAGTTACATTTTACATAAACCACACAGGCATTTCTGAGGTCTGAGTGCACATTATTAGGCGAATGGCACTCAGATCCCACGAATACAGTTTAATTGCCATTGAGCCAAAGTCTTTAATTCCACGAACAGGCTCCATGGCATGGCTAGCTGGGTTAAAACATTCCCATAAAATAAACTCCCGAAGTTCCAGGTGTCCACTGAACTGTCCCGAATAGACACCAGGGGGGCTGGGGGCTCAGCGGTGCCTGCATGCAAAAGTGTCCGCTTTGAGTGTATGAAAGCCGGGCAGACAAGCACTGGCTGCCCGGGAAGCTCCAGAACACCGCCATCGTGTGGCGGCTAGGTGTAACCGCGACCACCCAGTAACAATCAATGAAGCTGCGGTTAACCGCAGCTACTGGGTGGTCTATTGCCGGCACACGCTCAGGGAGGTCCATTGGAGGCACACGCCAGCTTCTGGGTAGCCAATTAACGGCGCCGGGCGGCTTCCCACGGCTCTGGGGAGGCTGAAACAAAGGCTGTTTGTTCGGTAGATAAAATCTACCGAACGGCTGTGCAGAAAGGGAGAGATAAAACTTTCTGCACAGTAAAATTAACCCTTTAGCTGCCGGTCCATAATCCAAAGGCAGCAGGTGGGCAACCAGGCTCCTCCAACTCACAGTGACGAGGTTGGTTTCGCCACAACACTAAAACTGCTTTATTTAGCTAAAGTAATTTAGGTGACTATAGTGTTCCTTTAATCCATCTGATTGGACTTAATCCTGGTCCTATGCCAGTTATTCAAGTAACTCAACAAACATGCACATCCTGTTTGTAAGGATAATCTTACGATTTTTGGACCTGGTAAATACTGAGAATTAGTATTAAATCCTTATGGTTTAAAGATCAAAGTACCCAGAACGCACATTGGGTCTGATTTATCAAAGCACACTCTCCCATTGCTCTTAGTTAGATTACAATTGGGTAATAAGCTTGGATTGATTTTTCTGTAGGTTTACTGGTTGGAGACCTTAGAAAATAGACGTGATATATTATAGATCCCTCAGGGTGTGAAGCCTCCTTAGCAATGCAAATTTAAAACTACTTATGTGCATTGAGGAGAGACACAGCCCTAGACGACCGGATCTGTAATGATTTAATGATGAAATAAACACAGTTTGTAAACTTTCTGTACATTAAACAGACATTACATTTTAAAACTAACTTGTAGAAAGAATCATTATTTTTAATTTGTCATTAGAATGTTGAAATAATACCATGTAGTTTAACTCACGCTGGGCTATTTACTAATGTGAGAATTGTGGAGAATTAAAAGTGAATTTAAAATTTAAAGGGACACTATAGTCACCAAAACTACTTTAGCTTGACAAAGCAGTTTTGGTGTATAGATCGTGCCCCTGCAGTCTCACTGCTCAAATTCTCAGTTATTTAGATGCTAAATCACTTTGTTTACATAGCCCTAGTCACACCTCCCTGCATGTGACTCACACAGCCTTCCTAAACACTTCCTGTAAAGAGAGATCTAATGTTTACACTTCCTTTATTGCAAATTCTGTTTCATTTACAATTTCTTATATCCTAATCTGTTGATGGGTTGCTAGACCTTGTAGGAGCCTACTATGTAGGTTTAAACTTATTCAGGTAACTCAACGAACATGCAACAGTGATTTCCCCAAAATTTCAATTTGCAAACACCAGACACCAGACTCTGAGCCCAGTATTAAATCTGAGCCCAGTATTCATTCTGGAGAATTATTCCCTGATTCTGCCTATTACACAGACGCAGCTTAAATTGCTTAAAGGTCATATAACATTGCATTTGATCTCGAACTTTATTTGGTTCTCAGGTTCCTATTATCGTCTTCTATGGTTTGACATATTAGATTTATCCTTAACAGTAAATTGAAAAAATTACACAAGAAAAAGCTTTAAAACGTTCCTGACATCATAATAAACCATCTTGTAGTTTATTTTAGCTCGTCTAACGGTGATTAAGGCATTTGGCAATCAGGGTTTTTCACTAGAATGAGAATTGTAAGAAATTTAAAGTAAATTTTAAATGTAAGGCTAAAGTACCCGAACTGGAAACATTGTCCAAGTTCTCAGTACCGGTACATTGGCTTTAAAGGGATACTATAGTCACCAGAACAAATTGAGTTTTGGTGTATAGATCATGCCCCTGCAGCCTCACTACTCAATGCTCTGACATTAAGGAGTTAAATCCCTTTGTTTATGTTTATGCCGTCCTAGCCACACCTCCCCTGGCTGTGACTGACACAGTCTGCATGAAAATAAAATGGTTTCACATTCAATCAGATGTAACTTACTTTTAAAGTTATTTTTTTTTTAATTACTGCTCTGCAGGTGCCTACTCTGCTTACACTTACCCGGCTCAGTGTTCCTGCTCCTCACTGCCCCTCGCATGCGCGCCATCTGTAGTGGAGCCGGGCGCAGGACTATGACGTCATATTCCGGCACCCGGCATCACTAACCAGCGCTAGGGAGTGTGTGTGTCTGTCAATGAATATGTGTGTGTGTCTGTCTGTCAGTGAGTATGTGTGTGTGTGTCTGTCAGTGAGTATGTGTGTGTCTGTCTGTCTGTCAGTGTGTGTGTGTGTCTGTCGGTGAGTATGTGTGTGTGTCTGTCGGTGAGTATGTGTGTGTGTGTGTCTGTCTGTCAGTATGTGTGTGTGTGTCTGTCTGTCAGTATGTGTGTGTGTGTCTGTCTGTCAGTGAGTATGTGTGTCTGTCTGTCAGTGAGTATGTGTGTGTGTGTGTGTGTCTTTCTGTCAGTATGTGTGTCTGTCTGTCAGTGAGTGTGTGTGTCTGTCTGTCAGTGAGTATGTGTGTCTGTCTGTCAGTGAGTATGTGTGTCTGTCTGTCAGTGAGTATGTGTGTGTGTCTGTCAGTGAGTATGTGTGTGTGTGTGTGTCTGTCTGTCAGTATGTGTGTGTGTCTGTCAGTGAGTATGTGTGTGTGTGTGTGTGTGTGTGTGTGCGCGGCCCACATAAACTTAAACCTTGTTTATGTGGCCCGTGCCACACTTTGAGTTTGACATGCTTGGTGTAAAACAAAGAGGATAACTTAACACAGACACCAACAGTGCAATGTGTCAAAACAGAAGCTTTATTTTACAATGTACAATTTCCACCTGACATAGAGGAAGATTGTGAGACATGTATAAGAGACATAGGCAGGAGGACAGCGATGTGGATTGAGATGGAAAATCTGCAGGGAGGAGAATTAATTGGTTGAACCGGTGGATATAAGAGACTCTGGAAGTATTGGCACCAGTAGTTGGAGGGTGACAGACGTGATAAGGCTGATGTCAGAGAGGCTGGGGCGCTATGTTCATCTTGTTATTTATCATGGAGTGCAGACACAGAGAGCTATGTAGGCAACACCCCAGTATTAATCTTAATTACGCAAGGAAAATGTTCTTAAAAGACACAGGATGCCTGTGTGTGGACAGACAGAGGGTTCTGCTATTAATGGAATGATGGAGAAAGGTTAGCCTGGCAATAAGACCCGTTACGGGTAGTAAGGGGCAAGATTGGCACATGTGACACCAATAAAGAATGGGCTGCAGTAGTCAACACAGAAAAGAATAAATAATAAAGAATTTAAATTACAGACAGCTGGAATTTTCTATGTATTCCTCATGTATAAATTATGCATAAACACCCCTAAAAGGGTCTCAATGGATCTAGGGTGTGCTGTGAAGACAGCCATTGTCTGCCCCCAATCTATACGCTTGTCATCGCACAGAATTCCGGAGTGTGTATAGATACAAAGTCAGTTTAATTTCAGGGGGGGCGGGAGGGCAGTTAAGCAGAACGTCGGAGTTAGGGGAAAATAAGCACAAACATTTATTTAGACAAAATGAAGGAACAATCAGATATTCAACTGCCATTTGGAAAGGTAATTTCCTCCGGGAGCTGTCTGTTAAACGCCATATTGATTTACAACGTCCAAACAATGATGTACACCACACAGCAGTTCATTATACAGGACAAAGCTTGGTTCAGAAATGCAATTAGGAATCCAGGCAGCAATTTCATCTCATTTTAAAAAGTCCGGAACAACCTCAAAAGGAAAATCAGAGGAGGATTTAACCTGATTGGAGCTGGAGTTAATTAGTTCAGAGCCCCAAACAACCACACTCCACAGGTTGGCTCAAAAATCTGTTTGTGCCGGGAAGCTGTGCCTCCACACCATAGAGAGCCATCCTCTCATTCCTACTTGCTCACTGGTTATAAGCAAGTGATACATTTTGATGGCAAAAACATGTCATCCTCAGCCACGTCAACAACTCTGCACCATCAGCATGTAGCTCACACCAAGAGCAGCTCCTACCAGCCCCTCATACAGCTGGCACAGAGGCCTCAAAATACGTCAAAACAAAAACGGTCATTTAAATGGCTTTCTATGCCTCAAAGGAAATATTGTGCACACCTCCGAACATTTCAAACGGACAAACAGGGACATTTTAGTTTTATGGCTGTGAGTCGGGGTGTGGAATTCCACAGACTGATTTCTAAACACATTTATTAAGGAGCTTAATGGGACACATCTCAATAAATAATACCCACTCCCCGTCCCCTGCTGAAATAGAGTAAAACTCTGCTATTTCAAACACATGGTTTTAAAGAGATTAGTGCAGAGCGACACTTTGTATTGCATTGGATTGGCTGAGATCAACGGTTTCAGCCAACGTGAGGGAGCCAGCCACGGGGAGCGGCACAATAAGAGAGAAACGGTAAATACAAGTAGTACTTATTAATTATCCCTGCAGGTCACCAGACCACTACTGAATCTGTATTCCTAACCCTAGAGTGCTCCATTACTGGGAGTGTTATTGCTGTGGAGCTCTGTTATACACTCCGACACATTACTGGGAGTATTATTGCTGTGGAGCTCTGTTATACACTCAGACACATTACTGGGAGTATTATTGCTGTGGAGCTCTGTTATACACTCAGACACATTACTGGGAGTATTATTGCTGTGGAGCTCTGTTATACACTCAGACACATTACTGGGAGCATTATTGCTGTGGAGCTCTGTTATACACTCAGACACATTACTGGGAGTATTATTGCTGTGGAGCTCTGTTATACACTCAGACACATTACTGTGAGTATTATTGCTGTGGAGCTCTGTTATACACTCAGGCACATTACTGGGAGTATTATTGCTGTGGAGCTCTGTTATACACTCAAACACATTACTGGGAGTATTATTGCTATGGAGCTCTGTTATACACTCAGGTACATTACTGGGAGTAATATTGCTGTGGAGATCTGTTATACACTCAGACACATTACTGGGAGTATTATTGCTGTGGAGCTCTGTTATACACTCAAACACATTACTGGGAGTAATATTGCTGTGGAGCTCTGTTATACACTCAGACACATTACTGGGAGTATTATTGCTGTGGAGCTCTGTTATACACTCAGGCACATTCCTGGGAGTATTGTTGCTGTGGAGCTCTGTTATACACTCAGACACATTACTGGGAGTATTATTGCTGTGGAGCTCTGTTATACTCTCAGACACATTACTGGGAGTATTATTGCTATGGAGCTCTGTTATACACTCAGGCACATTCCTGTGAGTATTGTTGCTGTGGAGCTCTGTTATACACTCAGACACATTACTGGGAGTATTATTGCTGTGGAGCTCTGTTATACACTCAGACACATTACTGGGAGTATTATTGCTGTGGAGCTCTGTTATACACTCAGTCACATTACTGGGAGTATTCTTGCTGTGGAGCTCTGTTATACACTCAGGCACATTCCTGGGAGTATTGTTGCTGTGGAGCTCTGTTATACACCCAGACACATTACTGGGAGTATTATTGCTGTGGAGCTCTGTTATACACTCAGACACATTACTGGGAGTATTATTGCTGTGGAGCTCTGTTATACACTCAGACACATTACTGGGAGTATTATTGCTGTGGAGCTCTGTTATACACTCAGACACATTACTGGGAGTATTATTGCTGTGGAGTTCTGTTATACATTCAGACACATTACTGGGAGTATTATTGCTGTGGAGCTCTGTTATACTCTCAGACACATTACTGGAATTATTATTGCTATGGAGCTCTGTTATACACTCAGGCACATTCCTGTGAGTATTGTTGCTGTGGAGCTCTGTTATACACTCAGACACATTACTGGGAGTATTATTGCTGTGGAGCTCTGTTATACACTCAGACACATTACTGGGAGTAGTATTGCTGTGGAGCTCTGTTATACACTCAGTCACATTACTGGGAGTATTATTGCTGTGGAGCTCTGTTATACACTCAGACACATTACTGGGAGTATTATTGCTGTGGAGCTCTGTTATACACTCAGACACATTACTGGGAGTATTATTACTGTGGAGCTCTGTTATACACTCAGACACATTACTGGGAGTATTATTTCTGTGGAGCTCTGTTATACACTCAGTCACATTACTGGGAGTATTATTGCTGTGGGCTCTGTTATACACTCAGACACATTACTGGGAGTATTATTGCTGTGGAGCTCTGTTATACACTCAGACACATTACTGGGAGTATTATTGCTGTGGAGCTCTGTTATACACTCAGACACATTACTGGGAGTGTTATTGCTGTGGAGCTCTGTTATACACTCAGACACACCAACAATATGGAGCTCCTAGAAAAGAAGGACAGAGGGATTTGTGCCCTAAATAGGGACACTTGGGAGGTATGCATTACATATTTCTAATCAATCCAAAGTGTATTCTAGTCATATTTTTCTGAGTAACAAATCCAACTATTCTCAGCCATCCCACAATGTCTGCTTTGGCAAAAACTAGGAAATCAAATTGTTGTCTATCGTCTAGAAGAGAGTTCTCCAAACTTTGCTCATCCAGATGTTGCTGAACTACAACTCCCATGATTCCCTGGCTATCTATTTCATTCAAAGAATTATGGGTGTTGTAATTCAGGAACATCTGAAGATCCAGAGCTTGGAGATCCATGCTCTAGAGCAGTGATGGCGAACCGGTGGCACGCCGGGCCCTCTCTGTGGGCACGCGGTCATAGGTTTGCCATCACTGCAGAGTAGGCACCTGCCTGCCCGAAACGGCAGGCGACTACTCTGCTTCCGGGTCGGGAGGCAGGGGGAGGGATCTTTGAAGCAGCTCCCCTGTCCTCCCGCGAGCAAGCTGTGTGGAGCGTTGCCGCACGTTACCATGGCAACGCTCCACACAGCATCGCGCGGGAGGACAGGGGAGCTGCTTCAAAGATCCCTCCCCTGCCTCCCGACCCGGAAGCAGTACTTACCACCACCGGACCACCAGGGATGGCTGTGTCCCCCCCTCCTTCATTAAAGGTAAGAAGGGGGGGGGGGGGAAGATAATTTAATATACTTTTTTTTTTTTTTTTAAACATTTACCCCCCCCCCACACACACAGTACCCCTACCCCCCAGCAGTACCCCCACCCCCCAGCTGTGCCCCTTCCCCCCTCCCACACACAGTACCCCTACCCCTCCCCCCCCCACACACAGCACTGCTGAATACACACACACAGACTGCTGAATACACACACAGACTGCATTGAGGGGTGTAGTGTATGTGTTTGTGTGAGGTGCTGTGTGTGAGGGTTGCTGTGTGTGTGTGTGTGTGTGTGAGGGGTGCTGTGTGTGTGTGAAGGGTGCTGTGTGTATGTGTGTGTGTGTGTGAGGGGTGCTGTGTGTGTGTGTGTGAGAGGGGTGCTGTGTGTGTGTGTGTGTTAGGGGTGCTGTGTGTGTGAGGGGGGTAGGGGTACTGCTGGGGGGTAAGGCTGCTGTGTGTGGGGGGGTAGCAGTGCTGTGTGGGGGTAGGGGTACTGCTGGGGGGTAGGGGTGCTGTGTGTGGGGGTAGGGGTACCGCTGGGGGGTAGGGGTGCTGTGTGTGGGGGGTAGGGGTACTGTGTGTGGGGGGTAGGGGTACTGCTGGGGGGTAGGGGTTCTGTGTGTGGGGGGGTAGGGGTGCTGTGTGTGGGGGGGTAGGGGTGCTGTGTGTGGGGGGTAGGGGTGCTGTGTGTGGGGGTAGGGGGGTAGGGGTGCTGTGTGTGGGGGGTAGGGATGCTGGGGGGTAGGGGTGCTGTGTGTGGGGGGAGGGGTACTGCTTGGGGGTATGGGTGCTGTGTGTGGGGGGGTAGGGGTGCTGTGTGTGGGGGGGTAGGGGTACTGTGTGTACCCCTACCCCCCAGCAGTACCCCCCCCCCTAACACACAGCACCCATACCCCTCAGCAGTACCCCTACCCCCCCACACACAGTACCCCTACCCCCCAAACACACAGCACCCCTACCCCCCACACACAGCACCCCTACCCCCCAGCAGTACCCCTACCCCCCCACACACAGTACCCCTACCCCCCCACACTCAGCACCCCTACCTCCCAGCAGTACCCCTACCCCCCCACACAGCACCCCTACCCCCCAGCAGTACCCCTACCCCCACAAAGCACCCCTACCCCCCACACACAGCACCCTTACCCCCCAGCAGTACCCCTACCCCCCTCACACACACAGCACCCCTCACACACACACACACACACACACACACAGCACCCCTCTCACACACACACACACACACAGCACCCCTCACACACAGACACACACACACACACACAGCACCCTTCACACACACACAGCACCCCTCACACACACCCCCACACACACACACACAGCAACCCTCACACACAGCACCTCACACAAACACATACACTACACCCCTCAATGCAGTCTGTGTGTGTATTCATCAGTCTGTGTGTGTGTGTGTGTGTGTGTATTCAGCAGTCTGTGTGTGTGCGTGTATTCAGCAGTGGGTGTATGTATTCAGCAGTCTCTGTGTGTGTACTCAGCAGACTGTCTGTATGTGTATTCAGCAGACTGTGTGTGTGTGTATTCATCAGTCTCTATATTCATAAGTCTTGTGTGTGTGTGTATTCAGCAGTCTGTGTGTGTATGTATTGCATTTGTTGGAGATACTAATAAATATAAGCTTAATTTTATCTATTTACATCATTATTTAAAATTTGTATCATTGAACTCTCTGTTGTTGTGTTCTTTTAAACAAAAGTTGTTAATTAGTTCGGACAACACTACGAGTTCTTTCTAAACGTAAACCTCAATATTCAGGTTTAATTGCCGTGTTGGCACTTTAAGGAAAAAAAATTGGCATGTATTGCGGTTTGGGCACTCGGGCTCAAAAAGGTTCGCCATCACTGCCCTAGAGTGACCTCTGCTGCTGTTCCCTCCAGGATTAATGTATTGATACTTTACGCTGACCATGCTAATTGACATAATAATTTGTTAAACTTAATGATGCATTAGCATTAAAAGGTTGTCCGTATTTAATTAGCTGTAGCAAGACTTATCAAAGGAAACATTTGTCACAGCTGCAGGACACTGGAGCATCCAGTCTGGGCTGTTTCTCTTCCGCCCTGCAAATTGTCTAAATATTGTTCCACAATCTCTGCTGTAAATAAATCGAGATCTCAGATGGACACGTCAATCCTTTCACCATATGAGAGTATTTAACCAGAACCTTGGGGGGGACACTGGACTAGTTTCGAGAAAATCATCAAATCCCATCCAGCCTGAGTAACACACACCTGTGACAATGACACCTGTGCTGGGGACATTATTTGAAGAATCCTCTTAATTCGATGACACCAAGTGAAGCTACTAAAGTCTGCAAAGCCATACACACATGTTGGCAGGATAATAAGATGGTGAGACTTGTTATCATTTCAGTGACGGAGGATGTGTCTGGTTTTATTTACTTGTGATGGAAGGCTTATTTTAGTTCAGTAAAAGTCAGTGTTAAGATCCCACCTTGAATAGACACTGCGAGTTTGGGCACCAGTTCATTCATAATACAGACAAAAAGCTGGAAAAGTACTTGTACCCTCGCCAGGTGCTTCAAAATGATCTTCACTAAAAAGCTCGTCACAATGTGTCCCAGAGGATCGAAGACATCTCGCAAGCATGTAATAATTTATCATGAAGGGATTGGCCAAGAGTGGCAAAAACTGTCGCTATCTGTGGAACTACTGGACACGTTAACTCGTCAGCACTTTTATATTAACTGAATCCCCAGTTCTTAGAGCAGTGATTCCAGCCAGGAGTGGCATAATATTTCATAGAAAGCAACAGACGGTTTTAGGATCTGCCCCTTCATGCTGAGCTAAGAATCTGCCCCATTCACGCTGAGAATCTGCTCCTTCATGCTGAGCTAAGAATCTGCCCCTTCATGCTGAGCTAAGAATCTGCCCCTTCATGCTGAGCTAAGAATCTGCCCCTTCATGCTGAGCTAAGAATCTGCCCCATTCACGCTGAGAATCTGCTCCTTCATGTACAGAGTCTTCTAATTGTCACATCAGGAGAATCTGCCAATTCACCCTGAAATCCTAAGAATCTGCCCTGTATTACATATATATATATATACACAAACACACTCTCTCTCTCTTCCTCTCAGCTTGGTTACATATTACCTCTATATACAGCTTGGCTACATATTACCTCTATATACAGCTTGGCTACATATTACCTCTATATACAGCTTGGCTACATATTACCTCTATATACAGTTTGGCTACATATTACCTCTATATACAGCTTGGCTACATATTACCTCTATATACAGCTTGGCTACATATTACCTCTATATACAGCTTGGCTACATATTACCTCTATATACAGCTTGGCTACATATTACCTCTATATACAGCTTGGTTACATATTACCTCTATATACAGCTTGGCTACATATTACCTCTATATACAGCTTGGCTACATATTACCTCTATATACAGCTTGGTTACATATTACCTCTATATACAGCTTGGTTACATATTACCTCTATATACAGCTTGGTTACATATTACCTCTATATACAGCTTGGCTACATATTACCTCTATATACAGCTTGGTTACATATTACCTCTATATACAGCTTGGTTACATATTACCTCTATATACAGCTTGGCTACATATTACCTCTATATACAGCTTGGCTACATATTACCTCTATATACAGCTTGGCTACATATTACCTCTATATACAGCTTGGCTACATATTACCTCTATATACAGCTTGGTTACATATTACCTCTATATACAGCTTGGCTACATATTACCTCTATATACAGCTTGGCTACATATTACCTCTATATACAGCTTGGTTACATATTACCTCTATATACAGCTTGGTTACATATTACCTCTATATACAGCTTGGCTACATATTACCTCTATATACAGCTTGGCTACATATTACCTCTATATACAGCTTGGTTACATATTACCTCTATATACAGCTTGGCTACATATTACCTCTATATACAGCTTGGCTACATATTACCTCTATATACAGCTTGGTTACATATTACCTCTATATACAGCTTGGCTACATATTACCTCTATATACAGCTTGGCTACATATTACCTCTATATACAGCTTGGTTACATATTACCTCTATATACAGCTTGGCTACATATTACCTCTATATACAGCTTGGCTACATATTACCTCTATATACAGCTTGGTTACATATTACCTCTATATACAGCTTGGCTACATATTACCTCTATATACAGCTTGGCTACATATTACCTCTATATACAGCTTGGCTACATATTACCTCTATATACAGCTTGGCTACATATTGCCTCTATATACAGCTTGGTTACATATTACCTCTATATACAGCTTGGCTACATATTACCTCTATATACAGCTTGGCTACATATTACCTCTATATACAGCTTGGTTACATATTACCTCTATATACAGCTTGGTTACATATTACCTCTATATACAGCTTGGCTACATATTACCTCTATATACAGCTTGGCTACATATTACCTCTATATACAGCTTGGTTACATATTACCTCTATATACAGCTTGGCTACATATTACCTCTATATACAGCTTGGCTACATATTACCTCTATATACAGCTTGGTTACATATTACCTCTATATACAGCTTGGCTACATATTACCTCTATATACAGCTTGGCTACATATTACCTCTATATACAGCTTGGTTACATATTACCTCTATATACAGCTTGGCTACATATTACCTCTATATACAGCTTGGCTACATATTACCTCTATATACAGCTTGGTTACATATTACCTCTATATACAGCTTGGTTACATATTACCTCTATATACAGCTTGGCTACATATTACCTCTATATACAGCTTGGCTACATATTACCTCTATATACAGCTTGGTTACATATTACCTCTATATACAGCTTGGTTACATATTACCTCTGTGGCGAAACCAACCTCGCCACTGGGCCCTGGAGAAGCCTGTTTGCTAGCCTCCTACCTGCTGACTATGGCCCCTGGGTTATTTGGGGCATATTGTACTTTATATTGCTGCTACTGGCCCTTTTAAAATCATCGATGGACATATTGGGACTTTTTGGGATTGTGGCGAAACCGACCTCGCCACGTGTCCTTGGAGGGGGCTGATTGCCCGCCTCTTGCCTTTGGACTATGGACCAGACTTTATGGGAATGTGATACCCCAGATAGCTATACCATGGAGCCTATTCATATAATGAAAGACTATGGGAAAGACTTTAGCTCCATGGCAATTGTACTGTGTGAGTAGGATCTGCGCGCTATTCGGTAGTTTTGTGCGCGCAGATCCCAGCTATCTGGGGATAGGTGAAATGTCTGTGTGTTATGTGTAAAAGGTGAATTTATGTATTTGAAAGTGTTTTACTGTCTTTGTGTCCCCATGTGCTTAATGGAGTCTGTCTCTGTGATGGGAGATAATTGAATTACTTCTCCAGCACAGAGAAGGCCCTGTAAACCTGGAAAGCTAGGGGTTTTAAAAGATACTTTTAGTAACTTTTGAACCCCTGGTCTGATCCATGCCATTTTTTAATATGTTGTTCCCCTGAATGGATTGATTGTGGATATGTAATTTTGTGTGAATGTGATGTATGGTTTTGAAGTTATAAATATTGTGTGAAAAGTATATTTTAAACTGTATGAATAATGGGATTATGTGTCACACTAAGGGGAGGGGATGTGTGGGAGGTAACATCTATGTCATTGGTTATTTTATGCCTCCCCCTGGGTGTGGCCTGTATGTGTGAGTTGGAAATAAAAGCCAGGCTGGATGAGCCAGTCCAGAGTTCCTGTTTTAACCTCAAAGTGATGTGTCGTCTCATTATTGGGGGAAGGATTGATTGTATGCTGTTCCAGTTGACTGCTAGGAGTACAGGCCTATTCGTATGGTTCCTATTCAATGGTCTACAGCATTCATACGCTTGGGAGAATTTAAAGGTTTCTCGGATTCGGTGATTATGGTGTCTGCCAGAGTGCTTGGAGTCCTCAGGAAGCACTAGGAGCATCCATTAACGGAGGTACCCAGTCGGGGTGCCAGGTGATCCGTTACAACCTCTATATACAGCTTGGTTACATATTACCTCTATATACAGCTTGGTTACATATTACCTCTATATACAGCTTGGCTACATATTACCTCTATATACAGCTTGGTTACATATTACCTCTATATACAGCTTGGCTACATATTACCTCTATATACAGCTTGGTTACATATTATCTCTATATACAGCTTGGCTACATATTACCTCTATATACAGCTTGGTTACATATTACCTCTATATACAGCTTGGTTACATATTACCTCTATATACAGCTTGGTTACATATTACCTCTATATACAGCTTGGTTACATATTACCTCTATATACAGCTTGGCTACATATTACCTCTATATACAGCTTGGTTACATATTACCTCTATATACAGCTTGGCTACATATTACCTCTATATACAGCTTGGCTACATATTACCTCTATATACAGCTTGGTTACATATTACCTCTATATACAGCTTGGTTACATATTACCTCTATATACAGCTTGGTTACATATTACCTCTATATACAGCTTGGTTACATATTTCCTCTATATACAGCTTGGTTACATATTACCTCTATATACAGCTTGGCTACATATTACCTCTATATACAGCTTGGCTACATATTACCTCTATATACAGCTTGGCTACATATTACCTCTATATACAGCTTGGCTACATATTACCTCTATATACAGCTTGGTTACATATTACCTCTATATACAGCTTGGTTACATATTACCTCTATATACAGCTGGGTTACATATTACCTCTATATACAGATTGGTTACATATTACCTCTATATACAGATTGGCTACACATTACCTCTATATACAGCTTGGTTACACATTACCTCTATATACAGCTTGGCTACATATTACCTCTATATACAGCTTGGTTACATATTACCTCTATATACAGCTTGGCTACATATTACCTCTATATACAGCTTGGTTACATATTACCTCTATATACAGCTTGGCTACATATTACCTCTATATACAGCTTGGTTACATATTATCTCTATATACAGCTTGGCTACATATTACCTCTATATACAGCTTGGTTACATATTACCTCTATATACAGCTTGGTTACACATTACCTCTATATACAGCTTGGTTACATATTACCTCTATATACAGCTTGGCTACATATTACCTCTATATACAGCTTGGCTACATATTACCTCTATATACAGCTTGGTTACATATTACCTCTATATACAGCTTGGCTACATATTACCTCTATATACAGCTTGGCTACATATTACCTCTATATACAGCTTGGTTACATATTACCTCTATATACAGCTTGGCTACATATTACCTCTATATACAGCTTGGTTACATATTACCTCTATATACAGCTTGGTTACATATTACCTCTATATACAGCTTGGTTACATATTACCTCTATATACAGCTTGGTTACATATTACCTCTATATACAGCTTGGTTACATATTACCTCTATATACAGCTTGGTTACATATTACCTCTATATACAGCGTGGTTACATATTACCTCTATATACAGCTTGGTTACATATTACCTCTATATACAGCTTGGCTACATATTACCTCTATATACAGCTTGGCTACATATTTCCTCTATATACAGCTTGGCTACATATTACCTCTATATACAGCTTGGTTACATATTACCTCTATATACAGCTTGGTTACACATTACCTCTATATACAGCTTGGTTACACATTACCTCTATATACAGCTTGGTTACATATTACCTCTATATACAGCTTGGCTACATATTACCTCTATATACAGCTTGGCTACATATTACCTCTATATACAGCTTGGCTACATATTACCTCTATATACAGCTTGGCTACATATTACCTCTATATACAGCTTGGCTACATATTACCTCTATATACAGCTTGGTTACATATTACCTCTATATACAGCTTGGTTACATATTACCTCTATATACAGCTTGGTTACATATTACCTCTATATACAGCTTGGCTACATATTACCTCTATATACAGAGGTGGGATATATAAGTCAGTAAGTGTTAGAAGCAGGATAAATGGGTGAGTGGAAAGACCTGGGTGACTGACAACGGCCAAATAGTGATATCTAGATACTGCTGAGGAACAGCTTGTTGTTGTTATGGTATGTAAAATCATAGAATTCATAGAGGGTGTACTTTCTTTTTTCCCATGACCGTACACATATCCAGAATTTTTTATCTCTCTGTTTAGTGAAAAACTGTCCGATTCTCCTCCAGGAATGGGGATGTTATTAGTGACACAGTGGCTGCTCGGTACTCTGCTTAACAAGTCATTTAAAATGATACGATCTGCACACCGGCCATTACTGCACTCCCCTCTCTGTAGTGAAGGTGATATGAAGCGGATAGAAGCTCATTAACATTTTATTTATTTATCCCCGGATAGGCGGGCCAGTATAATAAGGTTTGCTGTCACATTACTGTCTGTCTGAGGGTAACGAGGGCAGCAGGGCAGCGCACCCTTTCACTGCTGTAACGACAGATGAGTCACACGCTCCGTATTAGCCCTAGTCACAAATGGATCTCAGTAACAGCCCATATACTGCCTTTAACCCCTTAAGGACCAAACTTCTGGAATAAAAGGGAATTATGACATGTCACACATGTCCTTAAGGGGTTAAATGAAAACAATTGCCCATGTGTAGGGTATTTGCCCCTTATTGATTGAGAGCTAAGGGTGCTCTGTCTTCAATGGCAGTTAAACACTTTAACCTTTACGTAGGAAGGGCTGGTCGTGAGATGGACACAACCGGGGTGTGATAGACCTAGTCCTCATCGACAAAGAACCAATAAAAAGCAAGCTCCTGGGGCAGACTGCTTTCAGTCGAATCACATATCAGATGTAAAGCACGTATCTGTTAGTGTTTGGAATGTACAATAAAAACCTGGCTTGTGGCTGTTTTTAATACTGAGGTTAGACTAAGCTAAATAACAAGGTGTGAAAGAAAACAACTCATCTGGCTGGCGATCTTTTCCCCCTCAATATCTGTCAACGACTGAAGATTGTTAAACAACTTAAAGCAAAAAAAATATATAAAAAATCTACGACTTTGAACTGACGACGGAGAATTATTCATACAGGAGCAACAGAATCACTGAATATTTCATAAGAGCAGAACAGCTGCCTCTCTCCGCTTCACTGATAAGGGTTCTGATTAGCAGAAATAGGTCTAATACATAACTGGGATAACAGGTCTGTCATTTGTGACTGTGTGCAGTCATTCTGCGGCAAACTTTGACCTTCCTTGACTCGTGTTCTGCTGGTATTTCTCTGATTCGGTGCTTGTTGGGCTCCCGTATGGATGTGATAGTTACTGAATGATTCGCCAGTGTCGATATCCCCGTGAAGATCTGTAATCCAAGGATGCGGAGACACCGTACTAATCATGTGTGCAATCCGTCAGAGCATATTATTTTACATTATCGGTGATCAATACCACCAAAGACAGAATCTTGTATTTTGAGGCGACTAGACTATGGTTGGCTGGCTGAATGTGAGCAGAGTCCATGCCTTTTAGTCTCGGCTGTTGATACCAATCTGTGAATGATTTATAACCCACATATTGTATACAGAAACAGAACACAGACCCAGTCTTGTTTCCCATAATAATCCCCACTGAATTGCACTTTTTTAGGCAAACTAGTTGATTTGGAAAAATTCAAGTTGCTTCAAGTTCGATTGTTTTGGCCACTTTATATAATAACCCAACAGTTTGCATGGACACTATAGGCACCGAGACCACTTCCTAATCTCACTGACGTGGTCTGGGTGCAGTGTCCCAGTCCCCTTAACCCTGCACCTGAACACATTGCAACAGAAAAAAGAGAGAATTGGAAGCAAAGGTATGCACTCATAAGGGGTTAACCCTTAGCGGACTACAGCAGTAGTAGAAAAGAAAAGAGAGAGTGTGAGTGCCCTTAATTATAAAATATAACTTTTACTAGTTTAGTTAAAAAGATGTTTCCTGGCTACATGTATCCAGACAAAAATGACAATAGTAATAAAATAATAAATATATACTCAATGTGGTAATAAGTTACCTTAAGGGTGAGTGGACACCAAACTTACTGGTAAATAAGCTACACTCTAGTAGATCGTGGAAAGGAGGTCCTGTTCAAAAGTTTTCAGGAACAATCTCCTAGTAATGTGCAAAAAAAACTTTAGGTTTTGGGCAGTAAATTGGTAAATAGTAGAGTTGTAGCAATACAAATATATACAAATATATAAGAAAGGGGAAATCCTTAGAGTAAATATTCGCTACATATACAGGAAATATGATCTGTAAACCATGCTTTGCAACAGGCGTCTAATATATATGTAGCAGAAAGGTAGCTGTAGAAAACACAAAGTTACATGATTCTCCTGTGTAAATACAAGCAGGAATAAATCAGTAGCTTGTGCAGACAAAGCTGTGTCCGCAATGACAAATTAGCCACATTCAAAAGTGCTTCGGACCGTTTTTGGCACTTTGAATGTGTGACAAATTAGTGCCTAGAGAGAGGTTCAACAGCACTAATAATGTAACTCCTTCTGTGGGGTCGGAGAATGATGTCAGAGTGGATCCTGAATGCGTCCACAATTAACCCCCCCACTATTATAACTGGAGTTGGGCTCAGGATCCTTCAATCTGTGGAAAGAAGGGAGAAGGTATAAAGTCTAGGCACAGACTGGTACTGTTGCCGGACGAGAATATAGCTGAGAGCCCCTTGCCCCTAACGCGCGTTTCGCCCGCAGCTCATCAGGGGGGCAATGAAAACATTGCAGTTTTAGAGAAACTTAAATGTCTAAATTAGAGAGTTAAGTCTGCCTCTAGTGGCTGTCTACCAGATAGCCACTAGAGGCGCTTCCTGGAATTTCACTGACCAGGAAACGATGTTGGACAATATCACAATATACATGATGACATCCACAGTCTTCTAAATCCTTATAGGAAAGCATGGCTTTAATGCTGATTATTATGGCTTCAATGCTTTCCTATGGGGAAGGCCTAATGCACTCGAAACGCTTGCCACGCACACACTCGGCCCCCCATCAGATGACGTCTGAGGAGGAGACGGAGCAAGTGCCGAGGAATCTGGATGCTGGAAACCAGTCATTGCTCATATGTAACCCTTTAATAGCAACTTTGTATTCCTAAAACAATAGTGTTAAAATTACCTTCTGAGATTCCCTGTCATATGGCAAGAGTTTAACAGGGCAAAAATGAGTAAAAGTATATAAATATTGTCTTCTGCTCTTTGCATGTCAGGGGTTAAATCCACAGCCTCCCGCTCCTTAACACATATAGGGGTTGGCACCCTTATCGTCTGTGACGCCAGACACACCAATTAACAAGTCAGGCAATGCACTCATTCCTGGTGAGATTGTCACATTTGGATCAAAATGCTAAAGAAAAATCACAGGTCTCAGATCTGACATATCCCCATGCCAAGTCCTCACGCAAAACATTGTCAAACCCTGACAAAGCTCTTTACACATAATAATCTGCACTCTCTCATCTCCCAGCTCCGAGACAAACACAGGGAAGATATAGATATAGATATAGATATATAGATATATATATATTCTCTCTCTCTTGGCTCCTCTAATAGTGGCCTGGGAATCTGAGGTAAACGAGAAAAGAAACAGGTTGCACCAAAACGATATACTTATAGATTATACAATTTTTGATACTAACAAATAAACTATTATAAATTCACTATTCCAAAGATAGTACTTGTTGAGTGGTGAATCGTTGAACAAGGGGCCGTCTGCTGGCTCAAATGTATTTGCTTATAGAAATATAGTCTCTTATTGTAGGATATTGAGAATAGGCCCAAACAGGATCTTTATAGGAACCTCAATACGTCTTGTGAGTTTTAAACCATGCACATCATATATGAAATACAAAAGAAAATAGGATCCAATAGTGCCATTCGGTTGAGATAATCTTGGTGTATGTATAAAAGAGGTATACAAAACACTCACAAACAGGGGCGGGGCCTGACTCTCAAAATGGCTGGACGTCTTTGCCAGGAGCTCCGGTAAACCTGAGACTACTATAAGGTGATCCGTGCTGACACCAGAATCGAGAGCGGGAAATGCCTAAAGCAACACAAACCCTGCTGAGCCTGCTGCTGCTCCGACCGGCACATTATGAAACCGGCCTGGCAATCATCAGAGGTGCACAGCTTACCGTCTGGGGGAGACGGCCAATCCCCCAGTGGTGGTTGCGTGCTCACAGCGATAGCATTGCAGCCCGGTCACCCCACCTCTGGACCGGTGGGGGATATCCCGATCCCCACGGGGACGAAGTACCTCCTCAAAGCAGCGGACCCTGAGCGGCGCACACGCACCCAGTGCGGCGGCGCTACCAAGATAGCCGCCAAGCCACAATCAAAGCAGAGCCACCTGGGTCAAACGGTCCCAGAATGGAGGGAAGCTTTTGAGGCCAGGTTTGACACAATCTGCCAGGCGTTCTGGCATAAAAGCAATTTCGAGATCATACCTGCCAGCCTCTCCTGCCAAGAGGGTGTCCAGCGCTATCATCCCAGCTAACCGCTAATCTTCTGGGCTGGGAGCCCACCAGGAGTTCTCTCCAAGCCGTCCATACACCCAAGGGGAGGTCCGGCACAAGCAAAACCCGTGCCCACATCCAACCACCGAGATTGGGAGGATCCATGGACATAACGCAAGGCCCATAGCCGAAGAGGTGGGAACTTGGGACACGGTGGGATCACCCATACAAGACGGCAAACTCGCGCAACGCATATACCCCTACATTTATGTGCATGCCAGTATGCCCCCTATTGCAAAGCCCAGCCGATAACCTATTGCACATTCTAATCTTGTATACCCCTGAATGGTACTTATTGTCAGTTTGAAGCTATTGTTTTGTTATTTGTTTTACTCTACCTAGATAACATAGCTACTATTTCTGGTGTTACCTTTTCGACCAAAAAAATAAAAGTGCTGTATATCTTGACTTTTAGCAAGTATAACATCTGTCATGTCATTCATCAATATTGATTTGTGTACTTAACTCTGCATTAATATAAAACATCACAAACAAGGAGCTTCCAATTAGCTCTTAGTGAAGGGTTAGAGCGGTATGATCATCGCTCACGGATATAGCTGGAAAGGGGCATTCCTCTGTATTTTTCAATGGATATAAAATATAGAAATAAGACAAATGGTGCTCTCTGTTTCAAATGTAAAACACAATCAATAAGTAGAAATAAAATGTACTCACATTCAGGGGAGCATATATATATGCTCATTGGTAACAGATTGGGTGTTATAAAAATATAAGAAGAAATTGAATGGTAAAACTAAATAAAATATTACCAAACAAACAAAAGGTAAAAAAAAACTTGGCAAACTTTAAAATCACAACATGTTTCTCCCAAATGGCTTTTTCAAGTGATGGTGGTGGAGGTCCTGCATGTAGCCCTATTAATAGGTCATATGAAACTACTGACAAATTTGAAAAAGGTCACATGACTAGTAAAACACATGTGATTCATTTATAATGAACATATATTGTTCTTTCTGTAAATCTACGTTATCATGCTTCCTATGCAGGGATGTACATGTACACCTGTCTGAGTGCAGTACTGAAATATATAGACACACACACGCACGCACACACGCACACGCGCACAAAAGCAACCGTCATGGAAAAAAATCATTGTGTGGGTCAGCGTGCCACGTGGGGAAGGGTAAAAATGTCTTAAATTGTCACGTTACAACCAACTACTTCAAGAGGTTCTCCAATATGTTGGCTCATTAAACAATAATCCGAGTTGCCAGAGGTGTAGGAATACTTGGTAACATTTAGTAACGCTACAATGGATCAAAACTGTGTCTGCCATTAGAAACAAATATTACCAAGACTAAAATATTTAGAAATTAGGCAAAAATAGCATGATTAGGCAACAATAGACCACACTCGTTTTAGCTCGTATTTGTCAAAGTCAAACTTTTCTAAAACCCCATGTTTGCATTAAGTCAATGGGGACACTGACATCGGGCTGACAAAATACACGGGAGCTGCTGTAACACGGTTTAATGTGTGTTTCCTGTGAGCAGCGCGATTTGTATTTACTTCTAATAAGTATAATTCCTACAGGGGACAAAGCTATGATGCTCATCTGCATGAAACTACCCAGAATTCTTATTAGCAAAGCAAAATGATTTGAGATGTTATTAAAGGAACACTATAGTCACCAGATCCACGACAGCTTAATGTACGGATGTACAGTATACAGTTTAATGTACGGTATATAGCTTAATGTATGGTATACAGCTTAATGTACGGTATACAGCTTAATGTACGGCATACAGCTTAATGTACGATATACAGCTCAATGTACGGCATACAGCTTAATGTACGATATACAGCTCAATGTACGGCATACAGCTCAATGTACGATATACAACTCAATGTACGGCATACAGCTTAATGTTCGATATACAGCTTAATGTACGGCATACAGCTTAATATACAGTATACAGCTTAACGTTCGATATACAGCTTAATGTACAGTATACAGCTTAACGTTCGATATACAGCTTAATGTACAGTATACAGCTTAATTTTATAGTATACAGCTTAACATACAGTATGCAGCGTAATATACGGTATACAGCTTAATGTGCAGTATACAGCTTAATGTACGATATACAGCTTAATGTACGGCATACAGCTTAATGTACAGTATACAGCATAATGTTCGATATACAGCTTAATATACAGTATGCAGCGTAATGTACGATATACAGCTTAATGTACGATATACAGTTTAATGTATGGTATACATCTTAATGTACAGTATACAGCTTAATGTACGATATACAGCTTAATGTACGGATGTACGGTATACAGCTTAATATACAATATAGAGCTTAATATACAGTATACAGCTTAATGTACGGTATACAGCTCAATGTACGGATGTACGGTATACAGCTTAATATACAGTATATAGCTTAATATATGGTATACAGCTTAATCTATCATACAGCTTAATGTAAGGTATAAAGATTAATGTACGGTATACAGCTTAATGTATAATATACAGATTAATGTATGGTATACAGGTTAATTTATGGTATACAGCTTATTGTATAGTATTCAGCCTAATTTATGGTATACAGTTTATTTTACGGTATGTAACTTAATGTACAATGTACAGCTTATTGTATAGTATACAGCTTAATGTATAATATACAGATTAATGTACGGCATACAGCTTAATGTATAATATACAGATTAATGTACGGTATGTAGCTTATTGCACGGTATACAGTTTATATTACGGTATATAACTTAATGTACAATGTACAGCGAATTGTATAGTATACAGCTTAATTTAGTGGTTCTGATGTGTATTGCCTGACCATGCAGGCTGAGCACTCTAAATGCTGCCTTTTCAGAGAAATGTCATTGTTTCCATTACTGCCTAGTAACACCTCTAGTGGCCGTCATTTAGATGGTAACTAGAGGTGCTCCCTGGTCCAGTGTTGCAGTGTGCAGCACTGGCGTTCACCGTCTCCATGTTCTGCATGAAGGCGCTGAATGTTCCCATAGAGATGCATTGCTTCATTAAGGAGATGCTGATTGGCGTAGCACAGCCTTTTGCCGTGCATGCGCAGTAGCCCCCCAATACTTTCCTATTGATCATCAAAACAGCCGTGTGGGGCCTGCAGGCACGGCATGGGAGAAAAGGTGAGTAAAATCACCTTTAATTTCTGGATAGAGGGGGCAAGGACCTCATGCTGCATTCCAACACCATGGTGTCAGGAAGACAGGTTTCTATTCCTGACACTATAGTGCGCCTTTAAAAGAGGCTCGTGAATGCATGAGAAACATTCAAACACAACAAATGTCAAAAATGGAGAATAGAAAGCTTACTTTATGGAGAGGAGATAAAAAATCAAACCACAAAGTAAAATAAAATCTTTAACATAAAACGATATTGTCTCTGCATTAATGTGACAGACCATTCAATTACGTTTACTGTGGCCACCGTTCTTCTGGTTACTGCCGTGCATTTCTTCGCTATTACGCTGATGAATTCTGCATTTCTACATATTTATACTTTCACTGTTTTGCTTTAAGGGATTTCTCATGGAAGGTTTTTCAGATTCCAGTTTTGCAGACAGTGTTGCATATGTATGAAAAACCTTATCTCCTTTAAGTCAGGGATATTATTGTAGCAGTAAGAATTTCGAGAATAAATCACTGGCTATTTAAATAGTGAAGCCATAACCTTCAGTGTATCAGGAGACAAATAATGGACTGTGTAAGGGTTAACGCTGACTTTAAATCTCACTCTTCACCGGTCACTAAAACCAGTCAACTATTAATAATTCACTAATAACTGAGGAACCGGATCCCCAACATCCAAATATTGACAGTTATCTACCATGAGAGACTGGCCATTCAACATTTCAACAGTTAAACAATCCAAAGCATTGACTGATTTTAGTGATTATTTTCTGTAGATCCTAGTGCTCTCTGTGATACTGTCTAATCAATATGGTATTATAGCTGCTGGAGACATGCATTGGGAATATTCTACCAGTTTCATCTCAACACTAAAACCCAATGTGGAAATAACTTAATATTTTTCTCATTTTGTAATTTTGCAGGACAATATGTCCTTCGGTTTCTCTTCCTCTCACTATGCTCTCTCATTTCAGGCAGACAGATATAGATATATATATAAAATCATGTATTTATAAAGAGCCAACACATTCCATAGCGCTGTACAATAGGTGGACAGACAGGAACATAGGGTGCTGAGGGCCGTGCTCAAACCAGCTTACATTCTAGAGATATATATATATATAAGTTGGTTAATCACTGCTGGACATAGACCACAAATGTGGTATTCCAGCACTGAAAGACCAACTGTAGTACCGTAGAGAGACTCCAGGGGTCTCCAGGGGCTGAACCCCAAGGGGCCCAAAAATTAGAAAAAACACACAGAATATTAGTCACCATGCCATAAGGCAAACTGTGGCTATCTGTGTAAACCTGGACATACGGTATATAAATAGTCTAGAAGGAAATCATGAAAGATACTTAGTACAGAATAAGGAGGTATTCCTATAGGATGCAAATATAAACAAGTAGATACAGTAATATTATATTACCCCTGGGTGAAATAATGATATTACCAGTATATCCTTAGAAATTGATAGAAGTACTGGGCTTTATTAAGACTGGCCCTTAACAATTCTATACTATTAGGTATCTGGATCTAATATAGTCACCCACATAGGGAATAAATGAGACTACCACTTGAAGATTAGCCTGGTGTAGTATAGGCACCCCCTAATATAAAATTAAAACCAACTATACAATGTGGTAGAATATTCCATACAATAATTAGAAAGAGCGCTCCAAGAAATTATCATCAACAATATATAAAGTAAAAAGTAAAGTATACGGGGGGCGTGGCTTGGAGGCCGAGAGGAATGGCAGCTTAATCTGAGAGCTCCCCGCAGGCTTATCTTAAATCCTCGTCCATCCACTCCCTACAAACACAAAATGGGCAAAACACATCGCTCATCACACGCTGGTAAGCCCGCAGACACAACCAAGGGCACCCCGGCGTCCACATTGCACAAATACCTGAAAACCCCGGCGGACCTGGCTTCGCAGGCCTCGACGGATTCCGGGACCTCGTGGGCCTCGCGCCCTCATTCCCCAACCGCAGATCCCTGCACGGACATCACCGACACCAACCCCCACCCAGAGCATACACCGGACTGGGTGACTTTAATCCGGGCACTACCAACCAAGGCAGACCTCAAGGAGGCGAACTCTGAGCTCCGAAACTCCATCACGGCAGAGCTCCACTCCCTCCGAGAAGAACTACAGGGCCTGCACCAAAAGGTATCCCAGCTGGAAGCGGATAGTGACCATCTGACTGCCACACAAAACGCCACTACAAATACCCTGAAGGTACATGAGGCACAACTACGCCAGATGGCCCTACACCTCGAAGACCTAGATAATAGGGGACGCAGACAAAATATCAGGGTGAGGGGGATCCCGGAAGAACTGGATCAAACTACCCCGATCCGCGTAACACTAATGGGGCTATTCAACAGGCTCCTTGGAAGGCCTGAAACCACGCACATCGAATTTGTGCGGGCACACAGGGCCCTGAGACCTAGGGGCCCCCCGGAGTCCCCTCCCAGAGACACAATCTGCTGCCTAGCGAGCTACCAACTAAAGGAGGACATCCTGAGGCAGGCCCGAGAATCAGACCGGGTCTTGTTGAACGGCACACCCCTACAACTGTACCCTGACCTGTCGCCAGCAACTCTGGCCTACAGAAGGACACTTAAACCCCTGACTCGTGTCCTACAATCTAACAAAATACGCTACCGATGGACTTATCCCTCAGGACTACAAGCTTCCACTCCCAACGGCTTATTTGTGGTGAGAACCCCAGAGGACCTAGCAGACCTGACTACTGAACTGCAACTACCGCCTATTCAGCTCACATGGCCAGACCCGATGTCATTCTACTCCCTCCACCCAGGAATGGTCTCACAACCCCGCAGACAACGGAGAACCAGAGCCCAGACCATACGCCAATCAGGAGCAACCTCTTAAGCCGAGAGACATTTCTACCTCTGATCCTAACTGCAAGTATTTACTACGCTCCATGAACTCAGAGACTAAGACCACCCATGCACCACATACGAGACTTTTTCCTTTTGTTCCACTAGACTCCACTTGATTCATTACAACAAGTAACGGGGGGGGGGGGGGGGGAAGGGGGGGGGGAGGGGGGAGGGGGGGGCGGGAGGGGGGGGGGATGGGGGGAGGGAAGCTACATGCCCGGAGGCAGCCTGGGACCCCGCTAGAGATACAATTCCGTGTGAGACAGGTAGCTCACACCCGAGTAAGCCTTAACCGGCCCACCATCACCACCCCCTAGTCCAGACGCACGACCTAAGTCGACTTTAACGAACCCCCCCCCTGGTGGAGGGGTGAGGGGGACGTCCCGGGCTGGACCGTACCGCAGAGGCGACACCGCCCTGCGAGGAACCGGTGGGGGAGCAGAGGTGGGGGCCGATGCTGGTGCGGCACACCCGGGGCACGACCCCCCTCCTGGACAGCAACAGGGGAATTAATTCAACACTAACACCAGAAGGTTCGCCCTGTAACAGCCTAGGACCCCGCTAGAGATAGAGACAGGTAGCTCACACCCGAGCAAATCTTAATCGGCCCACCATCACTACCCCCTAGCCCAGACACACGTCCTGAGACGACTTTAGCGAACCCCCCCTAGCGGAGGGGCGAGGGGGGCGTCCCTGGCTGGACCGCGCCGCGGAGGTGATACCGCCCTGCAAGGAACCGGTGGGGGAGCAGAGGCGGGGGCCGATGCTGGTGCGGTTCACCCGGGGCACGACCCCCCTTCTCGATAGCAACAGGGGAGTTAACTCAACACCAAAACCAGAGGGCGGAGGACGAGTACAGGGCCTACCTCGAACTAGGGATGGGTGCGAGACGCTAAAGAATGCTAACTTGGAATCTGAACCCACCCCCGACAACCGCTAAAATCACGAACGGGGTACCCCCTCCCACCCACACCATGAGAGTCGCATACTGTCCTAACCTCCTCACAAAACAAGGGAACAGAATAGGACTTACACCCGTAGAGTTGCATGGGAAAACCGAAACCAATCCTGAGGAATGGGGAAACGGGACTTTTTCTTAGGTAGATAAACTGTTCAATATATGCTTGCCTAATAAGTTCATTTAAACTGTTATAATTGCTTAATATGTTATTTCAAATATTATTGTTTGTTGATGCTCACTGATCTACCCACCGGGCCACACGCCACACCAATACCAAACGCCCAAAGAAACAAACCCTACCCACTGAGGGCCTCAGGCCAATGCGAGTTTAGGACGAGGATGAATCTAACACCCACTCACCCACCACATACATTTGAAGCCGTAGGGGGGCTGGAGGTTCCAGGTGAGACCCGACACACGAGAGCCAGGGGTGTGAGGGCACGGGAGGCCACACAACCCCGGGATTCCCGGGCGGGACTCACACGGAGACCCTCGACCTCCTCCGTTTTCCCCAATAGGAAGAGAGCGCCCACAGACAGGTGGACGGGACTTGGTGGACCACTGGTGGACCCCACCACTCCTTGTCCCCCGACGCTCGACCCTTAAACAGCCACCACCGAGTGGCTGCTTGGTTCACTGTACATAGTTTCCCCGCCTAGATCCCCTTTCCCTTCCCGCCCCATACCTGTCCTCCCCCCCCCCCATCCCCCTCCCTCCTTCCCCTCCTCAACCGGACGACCCTACTGACCCACTACACACACTGACCGGACCCGACACAGACAAGTACACACATCCCACGATGACCGACAGACCACTACTGCCTTGCGACCTCACTGTCCTCTCCATAAACGCCAAAGGGCTTAACAAACCGGAGAAGAGGTCTGGGGCACTGCGGGACTTCCACTCGCAGAAAGCATCTGTAGTAATGATACAGGAGACCCACTTTAGAGATGGGGACAGGCCCAAGCTGACTAACCATCACTTCCCAACAGGATACTACAGTGACTTCCACGAAGGAAAATCCAGGGGGGTGGCGATACTATTTAATAAGAAAATACCGTTTGTGGAGAAGGCAAACATGACCGACAGGGAAGGGAGATTCCTTTTTGTAAAAGGCACAATATCCGACCACCTCTACACCTTTGCCACTTTGTACGCACCAAACTACAAACACCACCACTACCTTAAAAGCACTCTGCGGAAGCTTCACGCTTTCACAGAGGGGGTCCTCATAATAGGGGGCGACTTAAACGTTGCCATAGACCCAACCTGGGACAGCTCCACGGGCACCTCCCACCTCCCCAGACAACACCTTAGAGCAATAACCTCCCTACTGAATAGACACAGACTAATTGACTGCTGGAGGGCACACCACCCGGACGAACGGGACTATACATTCTACTCCCACCCCCACCGGACATACACTCGCATAGACTACTTTCTCACCACACACTACCACCTCTCCTTAATACGAGACGCAAAGATTGGAGTAGCGACCTGGTCAGACCACGCTCCAGTCCTTATCACCCTCCGATCCCCGCTCCTTAGACCCGCAATGACCAAATGGAGACTGAACGAATACCTGCTATCACGCCAAGACATGACCACGCACTTTGACAGAGTTTTGACCGAATACTTTCAGGACAACGCACCAGAGGACACCTCACCGACAATTAGATGGGAAGCACACAAAAGCGTCATACGGGGACACTTCATACAAAAGGGCGCAGAACTCAAGAAACAACGGGAAGCCCGAATCACGGAACTCATAACAGACATACATCAACACGACACGCTCCACAAACAAAACCAATCCCCGGCCCTTCACACACAACTCCTACAACTGCGACGAGACCTGACCTCCCTGATCCAGTCCAAACACCATAGAGAAGCCCTCAGACATAGAGCCTTTTTCTCCCTACACGGCAATAAGAGCGGCAAGCTCTTAGCCAGGATGCTGGCGAAACGACGCCAAATGACTTACATCAATAAAATACGAGACAAACAGGGAGTGACGCGCCGCCTACCATCCGAAATCATGCAAACGATAAAGACTTACTACTCAGAACTCTACTCGCTTCCCCGACCGAAGTCGGAGACGGCGGCCGCCCACCTAAAAGACTCCATCCGACAATATCTGACGACCCATAAACTACCCGTACTAGACCAACAGGTGGCCGACCAGCTCGATGAACCTTTCTCAGTTGAGGAACTGTCGAGGGCGATTAAAGGAACTAAACCTGGCAAGAGTCCGGGCCCCGACGGCCTGCCTCTTTGCTACTACAAGCACTTCGCAGACAAATTATACCAACCTATGCTGGCCTCCTTTAACTCGATTGGAGAGGGTCACCATTTCCCCAAACAGGCGTTGACAGCGCACATTACTATCATTCCAAAGGAGGGCAAGGACGCGGAGCACTGCGGGAACTACAGGCCCATCTCCCTCATCAACTGTGACATTAAATTGATGGCGAAGATGCTTGCCGGTCGCCTGCAGCCACACATTCCCACACTAGTGCACCCCGACCAAGTCGGTTTTGTCACAGACCGTGAAGCGCGAGACAATACCATCCGAACCCTTGCCCTTATGCACAACAAGACCTGCGACGCCGGAGGCCTTCTCCTTCTGTCCACGGACGCGGAGAAGGCCTTCGACAGAGTGGGATGGGAGTACCTATTCCAGATCCTGGGCCAAATAGGTCTGGGACCCCACATGCAGGACTGGATCACAGCCATGTATGATGGGCCCACGGCTCATGTCATAGTAAACGGGGCACTGACGGAAGAATTCCCGATACACAACGGCACCCGTCAGGGTTGCCCACTTTCCCCACTGCTCTTCGTCCTTGCCCTGGAACCCTTTATGATAGCCATCAGAGAACACCACGACATAACGGGCATACGCACAAGAGACACACATCACAAAGTGGCCGCATACGCGGATGATCTCCTCTTTTACGTTACGAAACCGGAGATATCTCTCCCCAACATCCTGCAATCCTTCAAGACATTCGGACACATCTCCAACCTCAGAATAAATTACTCCAAATCCCACATACTGAATGTAGACTTACCTGACAACAGAACTACCCCCATCCGCTCCAGCTTCCCATTCCAATGGGCAGAACACAAAATACGTTACCTAGGCACATGGCTAACCAGACAGAAAGAAGACATATACAGAGAAAACTTCCCCCCTATACTGAACACTTTCAAAAGGGAACTAGCCGAATGGTCTCACCCACATATATCGTGGCTGGGAAGGGTTCAGGTAATTAAAATGAACCTTCTCCCACGATTACTCTACCTATTCCAGACACTCCCCATAACAATCCCTAAAAGATTCTTCACCGCCTTACGCACACTGACTAGCGTGTACATATGGAACGGGAAAAGACCACGTCTCAAGTACCAGACCCTCACTCTACCCAAGGAGAGGGGGGGGCTGGCCATCCCCGACTTCTACCTATATTACACGGCTGGCCACCTGCGGAGGGTCCTAGACTGGACCAAGACCAACGTCCACAAACAGTGGAAAACGGTGGAAGAGACTGAGACAGCGGGGCCGGTGTCGACCCTACCATGGTGCTCCGGAGGGGGCCTGGGTCGGGGATGCTCCTCTCTGGCGCAACATACCCTACGGGTATGGCACAGAGCGTCCCGGGTACATGGCCTCACCCGACACCCCTCACCCTTGCTACCACTTATCCATGACCGAGACTTTCCACCCGGGCTGGACCCAAAGGCCTTTAGAGACCTCATACATAACCCAATCCCCAGACTACACCACATACACACACATAACGGACGGAAAACACTCACACAACTGACGGAACGCACACACCCCACATTCATGCAAACTTTTAAATACAAACAACTTTCGAATTACATTAACTCACTGCCCGGAGGACAGAACCACGCTAGGGAACCGACCACCTTCGAGGACTACTGTATCCAACCTGACCCCCTTCCCCACAGCATATCAATCCTGTACTCACTGCTACAGAGGGAGACCCCCACAGAGACCCCAGCCTTTAAGGGAACATGGGAAACGATCCTGGGGAAGACATTTACAGAGACAGAATGGGACAAAATTTGCTATCTAACACACCACTGCTCCACCTTTTCGAAGACGCAAGAGACGGCATTTAAACTATTGAGCCATTGGTACCGCACACCACACAGATTACATGCCATAGACCCCTCACACTCCGACCTGTGTTGGAGATGTGGAGAGGCTACAGGCACCACACTACATCTATGGTGGGACTGCCGTAAGATAACACCATTCTGGAAGTCTATTCACGAAATCTTGTCAAGGTTGTCAGATGCACCACCTCCGCTGGACCCAGCGGCGATGCTGTTACACCACACGACAACACCCAGATCTAGGTATAAAAAATCCCTGACAATTAGGATCCTCAACGTAGCAAAGCAGATCATCCCTCAATACTGGAGACAGGACAGACCCCCACCCCTAAAAGCCTGGTTCAACCAAATGGAGGACCTCAGGGCTATAGAAGAACTCCACTCAGGAGCCACCAATACCACTGGGAAATATATGGAGACCTGGACGCACTGGATAGTAACCACTATACAGACAGACTTCACCACTCATCTGGAGACGGGAGACTCACACGACGGGACGGACTGACTCCACCACCCCACCCACCCAACCTACCACGGAGCCTCATACCCCTCCCACCCTCAGAATCCCCCCCCATCCCCTGCTTCCCCCCCCCCCTCTAACAATTCCCACATCCTCCATTAAGGCCGTAGGCAACTGCCCCGACAACACAGAGTCACGTATGATCACTGTACGACGGCTCAGGCAGCCACGCAGACACACAAAGCTCACCTACAATGACTGAGAGACGTTTTGAACATTTGGTTACCTAACCCCCTTACCCTATGAACCGCAGATACATTCGTTTTGTATTTAAACACTATGACAACTACTAGGGTTAACCTAATATGCAGTTAAACCCAGAGGGACGCACGAATGTTTTACCAAAAACTTAACCAAGGTTCACTTTTGATAGGACCTGCGTGTCCACCACTGTCGGGGGCCTGCGTGCTCCACTTCCAACCTATACTTTATAGCACACGTTGTGCTTTGTTTGCTTACCTCAAAGAGACCTGCGAGTCTCGATTTATATATTGTTTACAACGCTTGAGACCTGCGAGTCTCACATTGAATATATGAAAATGACAATAAAAATATATTTACAAAAAAAAAAAAAAAGTAAAGTATACATACAAAATAGTTGTCTCCAGGGAGCTATAGGTATATTCATAAATTAAATATGACCATATAGTTGAGAGTAATTTTAGAAAAGGAAAATGATAGAGTATCAAAAATAGAACATAGATATCATGATGCTTAGAATGCTCAATGACATGTCTATGAATAGATTATAGGATAAAGAGCAGTCTTTTATATAGAGGACGGATAGCAGCCTATATTTGGTATGAGTCAAGTGCTTCGAAAAATAGGTAATGCCTCCCTCCCTAGGTATAGACCTTAAACTGCTCAAAGGTAGCTCAATGTAATCTGGTATCTACTCAAATAAAACAAAAGTGAAACCAAAAAAGTGCCATAACGTGCCTAGTGAAAACCATCCATAAGTGAATATATAAAACCGCCTGACGCGCATTTCGGTGCTATCTAGTGAAGCACCTTCGTCAGAGGAAAACCAGCAAATGCTGGGAGAGTCTATTATATGCTTGAGTCCTCATTGTTGCCATCATGGTTCCTCCAATCAGACCGTTGTCTCCTAAGTGGGCGTATGTACGAAGTTCCCGCGCCAAATTCATATCGTGGGCGGGGCTGGCATGGTCATGTGGTGTAGGCGGGACGGAGCCCGGACGTCACTTCACCAAGCTCCGCCTACTTATCACCCACATGTTAACAATTCTATACTATTAGGTATCTGGATCTAATATAGTCACCCACATAGGGAATAAATGAGACTACCACTTGAAGATTAGCCTGGTGTAGTATATGCACCCCCTAATATAAAATTAAAACCAACTATACAATGTGGTCGAATATTCCATACAATAATTAGAAAGAGCGCTCCAAGAAATTATCATCAACAATATATATAGTAAAAAGTAAAGTATACATACAAAATAGTTGTCTCCAGGGAGCTATAGGTATATTCATAAATTAAATATGACCATATAGTTGAGAGTAATTTTAGAAAAGGAAAATGATAGAGTATCAAAAATAGAACATAGATATCATGATGCTTAAAGAGGCAGGGTCAGGGCTTGGTTAGCAGTCAATTCATATTTGTCCAATAAACGGGAGGAAGAAATCAATGTTTGCATTATTAAAGAGGACCAGGTTTATATATACAATTTAAAATAACTTAAAGGAAAACCTCCAAATATATAAACAACTATAATAAACCATAATGTTACTAGAACTACTGATATAGATTGTTTTAAGCAAACAAATATGTTTGAATGTCTATCTGTTCCTGTCCAAATCTGAGATGATTAAATTGCGTATACGCAGAAGTAAATTCACACTGACACATGGAGTTCAGGTTAAAAGAACTTCGAGAAAATTTAATGGCATCTGGTTAAAAAGCGGTCTCGCAGACCCTTATAAGAGCACTATTACATCATCATTGAATATCAATATAACAACAAATAAACATCATTAATTGGGTTAAGTGTTAAGTGGCTATGTCAATATCCACCCATCAATATTATTAATTGGCTCAAGTACTAAGTGGCTGGCTAAGTGTCCTCCCACCAGGAGGTGGCGTCATCTTGGACACGGGTGTGGACACGATGGTTCAGGCGCCATCTTGCTTAGCACGAGGCTTTACTCGATGGGAGGGGGGCTTTAGGCGCCATTTTGAGTGGTTAGTGATGTTATATTCGAGGTCAGGTTCAAGGCTTTTTAGTGAATGGACATTTCATTAGAGCAGTTTCTCATGATCTAACTATGATATACTTTGTTTCATATTACAGGAACTTGATAATTCCGGTGTTAGTCATATCCTTCTAGAAAATACATACAATACATTCTCATTCTAATATTCTAAATGCTGTTAGGAAAATCTGTCATATAATGGAGTTAATGAGAAATTTAATAAAGGCTTTAATAATTCTATAACACTACTAGTTATTATACAGGTGTGACATGTCAGTGCAAGTTGGTAGACTTAAATGAATAAATCATAATGTATACTAAATATACAAGGAAATACAAATATGAAACCAGTTAGTCAGAGATGAATGGTGTAAATGAGAAACCCTCATTGAGACCCATAGGTGGAAGGGTTTTCAGTCTATATATCCAAAGACTTGGACCAAAGGGAGGCGATCTTAATAAAAAATTACTCCAAAGAGAAAGTCTTTGGATATATAGACTGAAAACCCTTCCACCTATGGGTCTCAATGAGGGTTTCTCATTTACACCATTCATCTCTGACTAACTGGTTTCATATTTTTATTTCCTTGTATATTTAGTATACATTATGATTTATTCATTTAAGTCTACCAACTTGCACTGACATGTCACACCAGTATAATAACTAGTAGTTCTAGTAACATTATGGTTTATGATAGTTTTTTATATATTTGGAGGTTTTCCTTTAAGTTATTTTAATTGTATATATAAACCTGGTCTTCTTTAATATTGCAAACATTGATTTCTTCCTCCCGTTTATTGGACAAATATGAATTGACTGCTAACCAAGCCCTGACCCTGCCTCTTTAATTTGACATAGGATGTAATTATTCTGAATTTGCCCTGGCTTCTTGGACACTAATATTTTAAACAAATTGTGATTTGAATATCCTCTAAATTCTCAACTGTATACATCTGTTGTAAGTACCCATTGTAATCACTTTTCTATATCCTTATATATGGGTACTTTAATAATGATATATATGGAGATAATTCCAGTATTTGTACCCCGTTCGACACTATTACTTTTGTGCTATGTTGAGTTTTTATGTGGTTTATAAGGGTATATACTATCATTTTCCGAAACAATTGCAGTAGCAATTTACATTTACTTTGTATATTGGTAGTATACAAAGTAACCGCTTGTTTACTATGCCGGATAAGATAGTAATTCGGAAGTCTCAGTGGGCGGCGCTATGTTTCAACATGTGGGTGATAAGTAGGCGGAGCTTGGTGAAGTGACGTCCGGGCTCCGTCCCGCCTACACCACATGACCATGCCAGCCCCGCCCACGATATGAATTCGGCGCGGGAACTTTGTACATACGCCCACTTAGGAGACAACGGTCTGATTGGAGGAACCATGATGGCAACTGTAACGGACCGTTTCAGCAGACAAGGGGTTAAATCCGTTTAGGCGATAATCCCCTTTTCTAGAGACAGGCACAGCTACTGCAGAACATCAAACTCCTGATCTGGATACGAAATACCACTCCGAACTGGAACAGCTGAACAAGAAAAGCATACAATCCGCTTACACTCTTGGCAGTCAGCTTACAATCCAATTCCCCCCAAGAACGAGACGACACTTCATTTTGAGGGTTAAACAGGAACTCTGGACTGGGACACCCAGTCTGGCTTTTATTACAATAATCCACATACAGGCCACACCCAAGGGGAGGAATAAAATAACCAATCCGAGATATGGTACAACCCACACATCCCCTCCCCTTAGCCTGAGAGATAATCCACTTATTATACAGTTTAAAACATAACTTTTACACAATATCTGTAACTTCAAAACCATACATCCTATTCGCATAAAAATACATATTCACAATCAATCCATTCGGGGGAACAACATACTAAAAAATTGCATGAATCAGACCAGGGGTTCAAGAGTTACTAAAAGTATCTTTTGGGCCCTGGCTTGCAGCATGGCACAATCTGGCTCAAACAGAAGTAAAACATCCCCCACAATGCATCCCGGCTTCCTCCCTTCTGCCCTGGAGATAATTGGAGAAGTAATCCAATTATCTAGGACTAGAGTCAGACTCCATTAACCACATGGTTACAAAAAGACAGTAAAAGACATAAAATTACATACTGATACATTTAACACATAAAACACACATTTCTACATATCCCCAGTTTAACTGAACACATAAATACCTACATAATATTTAAGACAGTATTACTGTGATATGTTACAAAGTCTTAAAGGGACATTAGTCCCAAAAGTCCCAATATGTCCATCGCTGATTTTAAAGGGCCAGTAGCAGCAATACAAATTATTACATGCCCAAATATAGTGTTTATAGAGCAATATGTCCAGGGGCCGTAGTCGCAGGGCAGGAGGCTAGCAACCAGGCTTCTCCAGTTCACAGTGGCGAAGTTGGTTTCGCCACAATTCTCCCTTTACCAATTAGACTAACAGGGTATCTGACCTCCTGCCGGTCAGTGCCCTGGTTAGTCCAGCAACCCACCCACAAAACAGAAACAGCAGGGCAGCCCACCCACAATAAACAGTTACTACACCTGGGTGAGGGAGAATTTTGTCCAGGTTCAGGTGCCTCACCACGGCTGTGTGGGGGACTGATAGGCTGCCTTGGTGGGTTGCTGAGGGGGCAGAGACCAGCGGTACTCTGTCCTGTTGCCAGCACTACCACAGGGTTAGTCTGGTTGGAGCCTGGTTGCTGGAGACCGATTGTCTCCCCTTTGGATATATGGCTCTGTGGCTGGGGAACAGGACCGACCGTCCCTACCCCTGGTGCTGCAAGTGCAGAGACTACGGTCCCATCTGCACAGATGTGGGGCTTAACATCTCCCCTTGGTGGGTTAGGCTGCCGCTGGAGAGAGGGTGTCACAAGCTCCTCTCTCTGGATGGTAAACTGCCGCTGGGGAGAGGGGTTAGCAGGCTCCTCTCCCTGCCACTCTCTCTGCTGGTGGAAAGGGGGACCAGCTGTCTCCCCTTTCATTCTCTTGTCCGGCTGCTGGGGTGCGAGACTGACTGTCTCTGCTCCCTGCAGGACACACTGCCGCTGGGGAGGATGGACGACACCATCAGCTCCCTGGGGTACACACTGCCGCTGGGGAGGAAGGACGATACCTTCTGCTCCCTGGGTTACACACTGCCGCTGGGGAGGATGGACGACACCATCAGCTCCCTGGGGTACACACTGCCGCTGGGGAGGGAGGACGCTGCTCTCCTCTCCCTTCACTTCACACTGCCTTCTTGGCATATCACTTTGCTGCTGGGGGGCAGGAACAACTACCTCTGCCCCCTGTAACTCAGCCTGCCGCTGGGGAGGAAGGACGGCACCTTCGGCTCCCTGGGTTACACACCGCCGCTGGGGAGGATGGACGACACCATCAGCTCCCTGGGGTACACACTGCCGCTGGGGAGGAAGGACTGCACCTTCTGCTCCCTGGGACACACACTGCCGCTGGGGAGGATGGACGACACCATCAGCTCCCTGGGGTACACACTGCCGCTGGGGAGGGAGGACGCTGCTCTCCTCTCCCTTCACTTCACACTGCCTTCTTGGCATATCACTTTGCTGCTGGGGGGCAGGAACAACTACCTCTGCCCCCTGTAACTCAGCCTGCCGCTGGGGAGGAAGGACTGCACCTTCGGCTCCCTGGGACACACACGGCCGCTGGGGAGGATGGACGACACCATCAGCTCCCTGGGGTACACACTGCCGCTGGGGAGGGAGGACGCTGCTCTCTTCTCCCTTCACTTCACACTGCCTCCTTGGCATATCACTTTGCTGCTGGGGGGCAGGAACAACTACCTCTGCCCCCTGTAACTCAACCTGCCGCTGGGGAGGAAGGACTGCACCTTTGGCTCCCTGGGACACACACGGCCGCTGGGGAGGATGGACGACACCATCAGCTCCCTGGGGTACACACTGCCGCTGGGGAGGGAGGACGCTGCTCTCCTCTCCCTTCACTTCACACTGCCTTCTTGGCATATCACTTTGCTGCTGGGGGGCAGGAACAACTACCGCTGCCCCCTGTAACACAGCCTGCCGCTGGGGAGGAAGGACGGCACCTTCTGCTCCCTGGGACACACACTGCCGCTGGGGAGGATGGACGACACCATCAGCTCCCTGGGGTACACACTGCCGCTGGGGAGGATGGACGACACCATCAGCTCCCTGGGGTACACACTGCCGCTGGGGAGGAAGGACTGCACCTTCGGCTCCCTGGGGCACACACTGCCGCTGGGGAGGATGGACGACACCATCAGCTCCCTGGGGTACACACTGCCGCTGGGGAGGAAGGACTGCACCTTCTGCTCCCTGGGGCACACACTGCCGTTGGGGATCTGGGCCGGAATTTAATAGTTCTACATAGTCCATCTCCAGCCCTTGTTCCATGGCAGCGAAACGGCGGAGGTCTTGTCCCAGTCCAATAGATCTCGGGCCCTGTAACATCTCACTCCGGTAATGCATGATAGCTCAGTACCGTGACTCTGCTGGACTGCCGAAGTCGACGTCTTCTGTTAGGGCCTTCCACAACAGGCCAGGGCTAGTGTAGTGATCCCCCTCCGGCAGGATGCCCTCTGCCCTCCACGTCTCTGGCTGGACAGTGTACCACCACAGTGCCCGGTATGAGACGTCCAGGCTCAGTTCCCTTTCCACGAGGTACTCAAGTTGTCTTACCCGCTCCCCTCCGGGTTGGTCCCCCAGAAGCGGCATCCGCCAGGCCATTTGTTCCTCCAACAGGTATGCGGTACCAGGAAAGCGCTGCTGCCGTTGATACTGGACTTCTTCCCGGGCATCATACCATAATCTTATCCGGGCATTATCTCTCCATTCTAATTCACTCTCTTCCTCAGGTGTGTGTGTTGCCCAGGTGTGCGTGTTGCCCATTTTCCCAAAATCCTTCGTAGATAGGGGCGCAGTACGGGTACTGGCGTTGCCCTCACTTTGTAATCCAGGAATGGATGTTGTCTGTAGCTGTCCCTCTGGTTGTAGGAACGATCCCGCCGCTGCCACCAATTGTAACGGACCGTTTCAGCAGACAAGGGGTTAAATCCGTTTAGGCGATAATCCCCTTTTCTAGAGACAGGCACAGCTACTGCAGAACATCAAACTCCTGATCTGGATACGAAATACCACTCCGAACTGGAACAGCTGAACAAGAAAAGCATACAATCCGCTTACACTCTTGGCAGTCAGCTTACAATCCAATTCCCCCCAAGAACGAGACGACACTTCATTTTGAGGGTTAAACAGGAACTCTGGACTGGGACACCCAGTCTGGCTTTTATTACAATAATCCACATACAGGCCACACCCACGGGGAGGCATAAAATAACCAATCCGAGATATGGTACAACCCACACATCCCCTCCCCTTAGCCTGAGAGATAATCCACTTATTATACAGTTTAAAACATAACTTTTACACAATATCTGTAACTTCAAAACCATACATCCTATTCGCATAAAAATACATATTCACAATCAATCCATTCGGGGGAACAACATACTCAAAAATTGCATGAATCAGACCAGGGGTTCAAGAGTTAGTAAAAGTATCTTTTGGGCCCTGGCTTGCAGCATGGCACAATCTGGCTCAAACAGAAGTAAAACATCCCCCACAATGCATCCCGGCTTCCTCCCTTCTGCCCTGGAGATAATTGGAGAAGTAATCCAATTATCTAGGACTAGAGTCAGACTCCATTAACCACATGGTTACAAAAAGACAGTAAAAGACATAAAATTACATACTGATACATTTAACACATAAAACACACATTTCTACATATCCCCAGTTTAACTGAACACATAAATACCTACATAATATTTAAGACAGTATTACTGTGATATGTTACAAAGTCTTAAAGGGACATTAGTCCCAAAAGTCCCAATATGTCCATCGCTGATTTTAAAGGGCCAGTAGCAGCAATATAAATTATTACATGCCCAAATATAGTGTTTATAGAGCAATATGTCCAGGGGCCGTAGTCGCAGGGCAGGAGGCTAGCAACCAGGCTTCTCCAGTTCACAGTGGCGAAGTTGGTTTCGCCACAGCAACAATGAGGACTCAGGTATATAATAGACTCTCCCAGCATTTGCTGGTTTGCCTCTGACGAAGGTGCTTCACTAGATAGCACCGAAATGCGCGTCAGGCGTTTTTATATATTCACTTATGGATGGTTTTCACTAGGCACGTTATGGCACTTTTTTGGTTTCACTTTTGTTTTATTTGAGTAGATACCAGATTACATTGAGCTACCTTTGAGCAGTTTAAGGTCTATACCTAGGGAGGGAGGCATTACCTATTTTTCGAAGCACTTGACTCACACCAAATATAGGCTGCTATCCGTCCTCTATATAAAAGACTCTTTATCCTATAATCTATTCATAGATATGTCATTGAGCATTCTAAGCATCATGATATCTATGTTCTATTTTTGATACTCTATCATTTTCCTTTTCTAAAATTACTGTCAACTATATGGTCATACTTAATTTACTACCTATAGCTCACTGGAGACAACTATTTTGTATGTATACTTTACTTTTTACTATATATATTGTTGATGATAATTTCTTGGAGCGCTCTTTCTAATTATTGTATGGAATATTCGACCACATTGTATAGTTGGTTTTAATTTTATATTAGGGGATGCCTATACTACACCAGGCTAATCTTCAAGTGGTAGTCTCATTTGTTCCCTATGTGGGTGACTATATTAGATCCAGATACCTAATAGTATAGAATTGTTAAGGGCCAGTCTTAATAAAGCCCAGTACTTCTATCAATTTCTAAGGATATACTGGTAATATCATTATTTCATCCAGGGGTAATATAATATTACTGTATCTACTTTTTTATATTCGCATCCTATAGGAATACCTCCTTATTCTGTACTAAGTATCTTTCATGATATCCTTCTAGACTACTTATATATGTCCAGGTTTACACAGATAGCCACAGTTTGCCTTATGGCATGGTGACTAATATTCTGTGTGTTTTTTCTAATTTTTACATTCTAGAGATAAAAAATACTGCTTTAAAAGTCTATGCAGGGGAGATGGCACCTTTATTTTTCTCATAGAATAATTTACTAGACTATTAAACCTTAACAAAGAAAGGTTATATTAATAAATACAGCAAACCATAGTCTACAAATACACAGTTTGTACTTTTTTAAAGGAATTTTACCAAATCATTATTAAAACAAACAGCTCTGGGTCTGATCAAGCAAATTGAGCACAAAATCTTTTTAGGCAGAAAAACAAAATATCAAATCTAAGAAATGCGTTTCAGATGAATTCAGAGAAATATGTTTGAAGTAGACGTGAAATAAATGTTATTGAAATATCTTGAAATTGAACTGTTTTAAAAATGCCAATGCATTCCGACTGCTTATGTTCAAATAATTAAAAGTTCATTTTTTTACTCGTCTGCATTATGAATATTAATTCCATCTAAATTGGGCAGCAGTGAGATTTCCCCGGTACCTAGCGCTATTGCCCAAAGTTGGGGGCCTGCGTATTATTCAGATAGCAAGAGAGACAGAGGCACCATGAGACAATTACATTTTATCAAACTATACACAAACAGTTTCTCAAAAACTGGGAGGATGGTGCCCAAAATAGCCACTATGAAAAGCTGTAATACAATAAGTTGTGGTTAAAGTGCTCCTTTATACGTTGATCTTGTAACAAAAAAACACATTTAAAGGAGCACTGTAGGGTCAGGAACACAAACATGTAGTTCTGACCCTATAGTGTTAAAAACACCCTCTAGCTCCCCTGGGCCCCTTATGCCTCCCTAAAAATAGCAAAATCTTACTGTATTCAAGCCTGAAGCTGTAACTCTGTATGCTGTTAGACTCAGAAAAAAACAAGCAGTCTGCTGACATCATTAGAAGTGGTAGCCTGATCCAATCACAATGCTTCCCCATAGGATTTCCTGAGACTGTCAAGGAGGCAGATCAGAGGCAGAGCCAGCACAAGTCAAACACAGCCCTTGCCAATCAGCATCTCCTCATAGAGATACATTGAATCAATACATCTCTATGAGGAAAGTTCAGTGTCTCCATGCAGAGGGTGGAGACACGGAATGTCAATCACACTGTGCAGCACTGCCCCAGGAAGCACCTCTAGCAGCCACCTGGGGAGTGGCCAGTGAAGCTATCACTAGGCTGTAATGTAAACACTGCATTTTCTCTGAAAAGATAGTGTTTACAGCAAAAAGCCTGAAGGTAATGATTCTACTCACCAAAACAAATTCAATAAGCTGTAGTTGTTCTGGTGACTATAGTGTCCCTTTAAGGAAGTTTGAACACATATAACCTTTGCAGAATTTGTCTGAATTTATTATTACTGCCGTCTATATCAGTCTGGGGACTGAGGTTAGTTTATTCTGATTTGTGCATGATTGGGTCCTGCCATGATTTAGAATTCCTGCTGTTTTCTCATTGGATGAAACAATAAGGAGTCAAGCCGAAGACAGCTTCTGTGGCTCTCACAATCAGCTTTGTGTAAACTAAATGAATTAAGCAGCCGTGATCCATTTTACGAGATCCAGGATGCAGCACCCCAGGCGATACTCCTGCTATTTACATGTGGTGTGATCTGATCATAGGAAATAAATTATACACGCTTCCCGGTCATGTAATGAGAATTGTCACTTTGCTTATTAGTAGCTGATGAAAGATGGGTTCATATTTTTCAGGATTTAAGAATAACCTGAAAGTATGTATTTTGTTTAACCTCTTCACTGCCACAATTAAGATGTGGAAGACAGCACACAGCCCACGCGAAATGAAACCCAAGGAAATTCAACCTCTCTGTCTGAAAAGGACAGCAAATCTCTCCAGCCTCAGCCAGGCATTGCTAATTGCAGATTGTGTATTCCTAACCTTTCTCCACGTTCACCAAAGATTCGTTGCATTACTACTCCACACCTTCCAAGTGTCCCTATTTAGGAGGGACAGTCTCTATTTTGCCCCAAATCACTCTATACCTTTTTTATGCCCCAATGTCTCTCTTTTCTAGGAGCTCCATGTTGTTGGTGTGTCTGAGTGTATAACAGAGCTCCACAGCAATAATACTCCCTGTAATGTGTCTGAGTGTATAACAGAGCTCCACAGCAATAATACTCCCAGTAATGTGTCTGGGTGTATAACAGAGCTCCACAGTAATAATACTCCCAGTAATGTGTCTGAGTGTATAACAGAGCTCCACAGTAATAATACTCCCAGTAATGTGTGAGTGTATAACAGAGCTGCACAGCAATAATACTCCCAGTAATGTGACTGAGTGTATAACAGTATAACAGAGCTCCACAGCAATAATACTCCCAGTAATGTGTCTGAGAGTATAACAGAGCTCCACAGCAATAATACTCCCAGTAATGTGTCTGTGTGTATAACAGAGCTACACAGCAATAATACTCCCAGTAATGTGTCTGAGTGTATAACAGAGCTCCACAGTAATAATACTCCCAGTAATGTGTCTGAGTGTATAACAGAGCTCCACAGCAATAATACTCCCAGTAAAGCCATGCAATAAGTCGTACTTTAAGACATACTTTAAGACATTCAATAAGCCATACTATAAGACATACTATAAGACATACAATAAGCCGTACTATAAGACATACTGTAAGACATACAATAAGCCGTACTATAAGACATACTATAAGACATACAATAAGCCGTACTATAAGACATACTATAAGACATACAATAAGCAGTACTATACGACATACTATAAGACATACTATAAGACATACAATAAGCTGTACTTTAAGACATACTATAAGACATACAATAAGCCGTACTATAAGACATACTATAAGACATACAATAAGCCGTACTTTAAGACATACTATAAGACATACAATAAGCCGTACTATAAGACATACTATAAGACATACAATAAGCCGTACTATAAGACATACTATAAGGCATACAATAAGCCATACTATAAGACATACAATAAGTCGTACTATAAGACATACAATAAGCCGTACTTTAAGACATAAAGTCCATTTTCGGGCCTTAGAATGGACGGACTTAACGTACCAGAGAATAGTCAGAATACTTGCCGAGGTCGGGGACACAGAATGAGACTCCACGATGAGGGAAAACCAAAAGTCAAGGATACCAGAATACAGGGAAGTCAAAACAAAGCCAAAGTCAATAACCAGAAATAAAAGCTCAGGAACACACTCTCGGACAACCACTAAGGGAAACCGCGACAAGGCAATGAGGAAAGGCAAAAAAGGAGTTTAAATAAGTCTCCTTTAAATCCGATTGGCCGTACCCGGCCTATGACACCAGAACGTGCGTGTCCTTCGCGTGAAGTCACACACACGTTGAGGTCGTCAATACCGTGGCCAGACGTGGGGCTACAAATTGGTATGGATCCGCAGCGGCCAGCATCTTTCAACATGCCACAGCAATCAGACACACCGGCACAGGGCCGCCGACCTGCATCCTCACGGACACCACAAGGTGAGGATGAACATGTGACAGTGCACTGGGCAGATAAGATGGGTCATGATTGGCAAAGGAGACAAGTTATGGTGGGCAGAGGAAATAATTCATGATGGGCAGAGGAGATTGGTCATGGTGGGCAGAGGAAACCGGTCATGTGGGCAGAGGAGACAGGTCTTGGTGGGCAGAGGAGAGCGGTCATGACAGAGGAAAGAGGAGACCAGTTATAGAGGGCAGTAGAGAATGGCGATGTTGGGTGGACAAGACAGGTCATGGTGGGCAGAGGAGACAGGTCATGGTGGGCAGAGGAGACTGGTCATGACAAGAAAAGAGGAGACAGATCTTGGAGGACAGAGGAGAGCGGTCATTACAGAGGAAAGAGGAGACCAGTTATAGAGGGCAGTAGAGAGTGGCGATGGTGGGCGGACAAGGCAGGTCATGGTGGGCAGAGGAGACAGATCATGGTGGGCAGAGGAGAGCGGTCATTACAGAGGAAAGAGGAGACCAGTTATAGAGGGCAGTAGAGAGCGGCGATGGTGGGCGGACAAGACAGGTCATGGTGGCAGAGGAGACAGGTCATGGTGGCAGAGGAGACAGGTCATGGTGGGCAGAGGAGACTGGTCATGGTGGGCAGAGGAGAGCGGTTATGACTGAGGAAAGAGGAGACCAGTTATAGAGGGCAGTAGAGAGTGGCGATGGTGGGCGGACAAGTCAGGTCATGGTGGGCAGAGGAGACTGGTCATGGTGGGCAGAGGAGAGCGGTTATGACAGAGGAAAGAGGAGACCAGTTATAGAGGGCAGTAGAGAGTGGCGATGGGCGGACGAGGCAGGTCATGGTGGGCAGAGGAGGCAGGTCATGGTGGGCAGAGGAGAGCGGTTATGACAGAGGAAAGAGGAGACCAGTTATAGAGGGCAGTATGGAATGGCGATGGTGGGCCGAGGAGACGGGTCGTGGTGTTTAAAGAAGAGGAGTCATATCTGCTGGCAGATTCTTTATAACTTTCGCAAACAGCAGCTGGATTTATCAAACAATCCTAAAAAAATATATTATTTCATTTCAAACAATCACAGATTATGCAGAATCTAAATCCCTTGCCGTTACAGAGATTATCAGCGGTTGATGGAAAATGTTTAGAAACTAAATCTTATTACAAAAATCATAAAATACTTTGCTTAAGGATTGACCCCAAATCTGTAATTCCACAGATATATTCCATGTTTCAAACAGGCTTCATATAGATTACATTTTATGTACAGGCTCCAAAAACTATGCCCAGAAACATTACTAAATTGTACTACTTTCCCCCCCAAATATAGACCTTTAATTCATTGCTAAAGAAGAGGAGCGGGGGCAGTGGGCCATAAAGGACATGGGGCAGAAGGGCATTGAGGAGCGGGGGCAGTGGGCCATAAAGGACATGGGGCAGAAGGGCATTGAGGAGCGGGGGCAGTGGGCCATAAAGGACATGGGGCAGAAGGGCATTGAGGAGCGGGGGCAGTGGGCCATAAAGGACATGGGGCAGAAGGGCATTGAGGAGCGGAGCAGTGGGGCATAGAGGAGCAGGGGTAGTAGGGCATTGAGGAGTGAGGCATTGAAAAATGGGGGCAGTGCGACATGCAGGGGCAGTGGGGCACTGAGAATGCAGCAGTGGGGCGTTGAGGAGGGGGCACTGGGGCATTGAGGAGGGGGCACTGGGGCATTGAGGAGTGGTGGACGATATAACAGTAAAGTAAGGCATCTTGGTTTTTCTTCTTCTGCATTTATAGAGTAAGTGTTTCTAATTGATAATCCATTATTCACAAGCTTGATTAACTGGTGAATTGATGGATTGCAGATTGATTGAGTTATCCATTTTATTACCGCATGGCAAGTCATGGTCCTCCCTGCATACCTACTGGCAATGGAAAGGTTAACAAGAACTCAGGAAACAAATGTCAAACAGAATACAATCAACACTGATTAACAGAACAATAATTAAAATACTGCATCAACCAAAACATTTAAATAAAGCATTGTGTGGGCAAAAAATCCCCGGCGCTAACCTTTCAAGTGAAGCATTGTACGGTAATTGAGTTAAATCGCTGATTAACAAAATAATTAGGAGAGACAGGAGAATTTTTATTTTTTTGTCGCACAAATGGATTTTGATTTAAAAGCCTGCTTTTTGTCATTTTCCTTCCATTGTGATGCTTTCAGACAGCCCTTTGACTCTCATTTATTACACAATGATCTGCGCACTGGCTGAGCAGCAACATGTAATATGCTGAACAGGTGCACAGCTGGGGAGCCCACCACACTGACAGACGCAGAGCCAACCACACGCGCACAGCACCAACATGAATGCAGAGCACGCCAGCAACGGAGGGAGAGGGGGGGGGGGGGGGGATACAGACTGCATATTGCACTTGGAAAGATCTGGTAAAACACATAGACAAACTGGCCCTGATTAGATTGGAAATCATTTATATCACCAGCACATGCATGAACAGAGATGTATAAGCATATTAGACAAGGGAGAGAGAGCACTGCTATAGAGAGAAATCTCTGGGGTACAGGGATTGTTTGAAAATTAGTGTAACTGCACGTGTCTATATTTGTGTTTTATAGCGCCAGCATATAATGCAGCGCTGTATAATAGGAAAAACAAGACAAACAATTCTAACAATACAAGTTAGACATACTAAAACAGCAGGTAAGGAGGGCCTTGTTCATATGAGCTTACAATCTGAAACGTAGCTCTGGTGACTTGTCCGTGTCCTACCATATACAGGTAAAGTTTTGGAGGCTACTATAGAATTCAGCCTAAAATTTTCAAACTGTATGTTTAGGGACTTTAAAAAGATATTATAGTCGCCCAGACCATCACAATGAAGTGCCCTTTCAGACACTGGCATGTTTCCATTGCAGAGTTAAATCCACCTATAATGGTCCTCATACTGACAGCCCCTAGAGGCGCTTTCGTGGTACCAACTGAGTGAAACTGCCCATAGGAAAACACTGATTCTATGGTTTCCTTTGGGGAAGTGTCAATGCTCTACCATGACGATGCGGGAGGATGAGAGGCGAGCATCACTGATGGACTATAAACGTTCTGTCTATTAAATTTAAGGCCACTGTGGGGGGATCTGGACAGAGCTAGGGGCAGGGAAACTAGTGATAGCATTACAGTTTACATATAGAGTTCATTTAAGGTTTAATTGGACGCTTTATAACGATAATGTTTTTATGCCATATTAAATATTTTACTAATTTTGGAGTAACCTACTTTGGGAAAACAGACAAACCCTAGAAATATATATATATTTTTAGTACTATAAAAGTTTACACGCCCAGCATTATAAATGTTTACATGCCCAGTACTATAAAAGTTTACACGCCTTGTACTATAAAAGTTTACATGCCCAGTACTATAAAAGTTTACACGCCCAGTATTATAAATGTTTATACGCCCAGTACTGTAAAACTTTACACGCCCAGTACTATAAAAGTTTACACGCCCAGCATTATAAAAGTTTACACGCCCAGTACTATAAACGTTTATACGCCCAGTACTGTAAAACTTTACATGCCCAGTACTATAAAAGTTTACACGCCCTGTACTGTAAAACTTTACACGCCCAGTACTATAAATGTTTACACGCCCAGTACTATAAATGTTTACACTCCCAGTACTATAAATGTGTACACGCCCAGTATTATAAATGTTTACACGCCCAGTACTATAAAAGTTTACACGCCCAGTACTATAAATGTTTACATGCCAAGTATTATAAATGTTTACACGCCCAGTACTATAAATGTTACACGCGTGTACAAGTTTACACGCCCAGTACTATAAACTATACACGCCCAGTACTATAAAAGTTACATGCCCTTTACTGTAAAACTTTACACGCCCAGTACTATAAATGTTTACATGCCCAGTATTATAAATGTTTACACGCCCAGTACTATAAAAGTTTACACGCCCAGTACTATAAATATTTACACGCCAAGTATTATAAATGTTTACACGCCCAGTACTATAAAAGTTTACACGCCCAGTATTATAAATGTTTGCACGCCCAGTACTGTAAAACTTTACATGCCCAGTACTATAAATATTTACACGCCCAGTATTATAAATGTTTACACGCCCAGTATTATAAATGTTTGCACGCCCAGTACTGTAAAACTTTACATGCCCAGTACTATAAATATTTACACGCCCAGTATTATAAATGTTTACACGCCCAGTATTATAAATGTTTACATGCCCTGTACTGTAAAACTTTACATGCCCAGTTCTATAAATGTTTACATGCCCAGTATTATAAATGTTTACATGCCCAGTATTATTAATGTTTACACGCCCAGTACTATAACAGTTTACATGCCCTTTACTGTTAAACTTTACACGCCCAGTACTATAACTGTTTACACGCCCAGTATTATAAATGTTTACACGCCCAGTAGTATAAATGTTTACACGTCCAGTACTATAAAAGTTTACACGCCCAGTACTATAAATGTTTACACGCCAAGTAGTATACATGTTTACACGCCCAGTACTATAAATGTTTACACGCCCAGTATTATAAATGTTTACACGCCCAGTATTATAAACGGGTCCGGCAGCACAGCCAGAGCAACATGATTTCTGCCATATTCCAGTGATATCTTGCAAGGCCCCTGCAACATATCACTCTGTAGGTAAAAGCCCCTCACCCGTTTCTCTTCTCTCATCCAGTTCTTGCTGCCAGGTCAGACACATTACTGGGAGTATTATTGCTGTGGAGCTCTGTTATACACTCAGGCACATTACTGGGAGTATTATTGCTGTGGAGCTCTGTTATACACTCAGGCACATTACTTGGAGTATTATTGCTGTGGGGCTCTGTTATACACTCAGGCACATTACTGGGAGTATTATTGCTGTGGAGCTCTGTTATACACTCAGACACATTACTGGGAGTATTATTGCTGTGGGGCTCTGTTATATACTCAGACACATTACTGGGAGTATTATTACTGTGGGGCTCTGTTATACACTCAGACACATTACTGGGAGTATTATTGCTGTGGAGCTCTGTTATACACTCAGACACATTACTGGGAGTATTATTGCTGTGGAGCTCGGTTATACACTCAGACACATTACTGGGAGTATTATTGCTGTGGAGCTCTGTTATACACTCAGACACATTACTGGGAGTATTATTGCTGTGGAGCTCTGTTATATACTCAGACACATTACTGGGAGTATTATTACTGTGGGGCTCTGTTATACACTCAGACACATTACTGGGAGTATTATTGCTGTGGAGCTCTGTTATACACTCAGACACATTACTGGGAGTATTATTGCTGTGGAGCTCGGTTATACACTCAGACACATTACTGGGAGTATTATTGCTGTGGAGCTCTGTTATACACTCAGACACATTACTGGGAGTATTATTGCTGTGGAGCTCTGTTATACACTCAGACACATTACTGGGAGTATTATTACTGTGGGGCTCTGTTATACACTCAGGCACATTACTGGGAGTATTATTGCTGTGGAGCTCTGTTATACACACAGATACATTACTGGGAGTATTATTGCTGTGGGGCTCTGTTATACACTCAGACACATTACTGGGAGTATTATTGCTGTGGAGCTCTGTTATACACTCAGACACATTACTGGGAGTATTATTGCTGTGGAGCTCTGTTATACACACAGACACATTACTGGGAGTATTATTGCTGTGGAGCTCTGTTATACACTCAGACACATTACTGGGAGTATTATTACTGTTGGAGCTCTGTTATACACTCAGGGTCATTAGGAGAGAAAAGAGGGACAGAGGGATTTGGGCCCAAAATAGGGACTGTCCCTCCTAAATAGGAACACTTAGGAGGAATATGGAGAGGCGATCAGTTGAAATGGTACATTGGTTCAAAGAGCAAAATGGTTTAAAATTGAAATATGATTACAGGACAACAGTTGACTATATGGCTCCTTGGGGAACCTAGAAAGGCAACCCTTCTGATTTGTGACTGTATTATTGTCGGTCCTGAATGGGTTAACGTTTGGAGGGATGATAACGTAACGAGATAATGTGTGACAGCGGATGTGAGATTGGGTTAAGGTCCAATTCTCTGTCTCCGTAAAAGCTATGTACAATTAAGCAGTGCGCCGATTTGTTTTGAACAAAGTGTACAATCCGCAGGGTTACAGTGAAACCACCAATTATCACGTTGTGGTAAAAGCGCAGCAGTTGTACTTTCTCTTCCACTTGACATATGAACTCAGTGATCAGGAAAATGGGGACAGAAGGTAACAGACATCTGTCTGGCTCCACTGCTGCAAATCTCATTCTCCAGCACCTACCAAACGGCAAGGGCCAGATGGAGCCCAATGCGCTTAATGCCAGGCATTGGCAGGAACATGTCCGTGCTGCGGCTCAGGGCTGGGGCTCACTGGCTCCAAGTATTAAACAAAAGACTAGGTAACGGCAGATAGATGGCCCCGGGACAGTTATAGAGTCATTATGGCTGCACTTTATAAACCGGGCTACGTACACGCTGTTCATTCTTCCCATTAGAGACCCATAATAAGACTATTGGAGGTATGTACTAAGCTAAGATCTAGTGATAAACTGATTGGAACAAGGCTTGCGGCAGGAATATCTCCTCCATGGCATTGGTTTATATATCATTAACAATCTGCTGTGCTTCCTATTATACAGAACATATAACAGCAAGGATATTTTATCTGTATTATAACGGGATATTTTAATATATAGTCACCAAAAATATCTACATAGAACAGATAGTGTCTTCCTACACCCTCTGCATGACGGTCCAAAGCTATGATTAGTACTATTTGTTGACAGGGTACCTACCTGCCATACCGACCACTGCCTCTGTGCGGTATAGTGGTAGGTCTGACACCCAGCACCATGTCTATGCTTATCTATATCATGTGATCTAGTGGGGGGAGAAGGAGGTCTGACGCCTAGCACGTGTCTATACTTATCTATATCATGTGATCTAGTGGGGGGAGAAGGAGGTCTGACGCCTAGCACGTGTCTATACTTATCTATATCATGTGATCTAGTGGGGGGAGAAGGAGGTCTGACGCCTAGCACGTGTCTATACTTATCTATATCATGTGATCTAGTGGGGGGAGAAGGAGGTCTGACACCTAGCACCATGGCTATACTTATCTATATCATGTGATCTAGTGGTAGGAGCAGGAGGTCTGACGCCTAGCACGTGTCTATACTTATCTATATCATGTGATCTAGTGGTAGGAGCAGGAGGTCTGACACCTAGCACCATGGCTATACTTATCTATATCATGTGATCTAGTGGTAGGAGCAGGAGGTCTGACACCTAGCACCATGGCTATACTTATCTATAGCATGTAATCTAGTGGTAGGAGCAGGAGGTCTGACACCTAGCACCGTGTCTATACTTATCTATATCATGTGATCTAGTGGTAGGAGCAGGAGGTCTGACACCTAGCACCATGGCTATACTTATCTATATCATGTGATCTAGTGGTAGGAGCAGGAGGTCTGACACCTAGCACCATGGCTATACTTATCTATATCATGTGATCTAGTGGTAGGAGCAGGAGGTCTGACACCTAGCACCATGGCTATACTTATCTATATCATGTGATCTAGTGGTACGAGCAGGAGGTCTGACACCTAGCACCATGTCTATATCATGTGACCGGGGGTGGGGGGGGGACCTTGACCCCACACGTCTATTTCTAATCACCCCTTTTAATGGAAGAACATACCTCCTTGGTTGGTGGGCATGGACCCTGATTAAAGGCACCCAGACCACTTCTTCCCATTCAAGTGGTCTGGGTGCCAACTCCCACTACTCTTAACCCTGCAAGTGTAATTATTGCAGTTTTTTATAAACTGCAATAATTACCTAGCAGGGTTAACTCCACCTCTAGTGGCTGTCTACTGGACAGCCACTAGAGGGCACTTCCTGGATCATAGCACAGGAAACCTGTGCTAGAGCGTCGCTGGACGTCCTCACGCTGTGTGAGGACCTCCAGCGTCGCTCATTTCCCCATAGGAAAGCATTGAAAAGCATTTTCAATGCTTTCCTATGGGGAGCTCTAATGCGCATGCTCGGCATTGCCGCACATGCACATTAGGTCTCCCCGGCCGGTGGGCGGGATCAGTCTCGGATTGTTTCCCTTTAAGCCATTCTGGAGATGAGCTACCTGGTTAGATATTTGCCAGTCCGGTTTAAGATTGCTCAATCTTCATTACTGTCTTCCAGTAAAGCGCTGTGGATCGTGTTATACGCTATATAAAAATAAACAATGCTCTAACAATCTTATTTACAACAACTAATACATCCTTGGTCTCTATATGTCTTCATCCGGAGAGGACATGACTGTACTTATGATGAAAGGAGAGTTAGGACGCCTGGTGGTGTGTGTCACAAAGCGTACACTGAGAATCAAAGGAAATGGGAAACCCATACGGGACAGAAACAGACGTATTACTGAGAGGCCAAGCAAAAAGCACTTTAGATAAAGCCTTTTTATGGTGAAATGTGTCAAGTGTCTCCTAATATTGTTTTATAGCTATTTTACTTTAATTTTATCTTCTCTTTTATCAGTAAAAGTACTTTTTTATTGGACCTGTTTTGCTTCTGGATTTCCTTAACATCTATGTCCTTGGTGGGGATGGTACCACCTATGCCTGTTGGATAGAGCAAGCCTTATCTGCTCTACTAAACGTGAGTAGTTTTTATCCATTTAATTTTTCTAGCACTCCAAACAGTGTGCACTATTTTGGTTTGTCTTTTCATTTTAACTATATCATTGGAGAGAGACCACCACCACCACCGACATCCACGAGTGGGGATTATACCACTTCAAGCTGAATCTGCAGAGCTGCTTTCGAGGCTCTGGAACATATGAGTGCATAACTATTATTATTATTATTTTATTAAATTTGGATTTTACATTCTGCACCCTATATCTTTTATTAAATGTTTTAATATATATCTACAAGAACCACCACTACTGAAAGAATCTAACACATCGACTGTTACTCCACCATATCCACAGACGGGGATTGTTCCGCCCAAGCCCCCCAAGTTAGGGCTACATTTTAGCTCTGAAAAAGTGCCAGCTAAGAGTGTGCTTAATTTTATTTTACTTTATATTGTAACTGTGACATACTTTACTATGCACTTTGCTTTCTCCCTTGTTTTTACAACATATACTCCAAGGACATTCTGTGGTGCTGCACTATCATCTGTATTTTCAAAGTAAAAAACTAGCCAAGGTCAGGATTACAGATAGACGGAAATATGCTAAACAAGCAAGGTTAGGATTCCAGAGGAACTCATGTATCAAATAAACTAGCCGAGGTCAAAAACAAAAATGCGACAGACTTAAGGAATGCACTAATCGCGTACCAAGGTAGAAACCACAATAGGGCACTGAATGAGGGCCTAAACAGGATATATAGGATTGCTTATAGTCTGATTGGGACACGTCATCCCTGCGACTATAAAACGTATGAGAACGAGTTTGCCTAGTTGATATGGACACTTCCGAATAGGAAGTGATGTTCTGGGAACAAATCGGCATTTATGGACAAGCCATTTGAGCGGGCAGCATCCAAAGTGTTATGGGAAGATAGGCTGCGCGGTCGAACTGTGAATTCGATGTGCGTGACCTGCGAAGACGACTGAATGAACGCCATTGATTGGGTTAGCGTGGCTCCCACCACACACGACACTCACTTGTTTTCACTTGTCTATGCTTCCTTTGCGTATCATTTTCCTGATGTTTTTTGTAATTTTTTTTTTTTTTTAAACTTAAAATTCTTTAATCACAAAACTAAAACCGCTTTATCAGATAATTTTAATTTACCATTCCAGAAAGGGCATCATTTAAAACCCTATCTCTCAAAGATAATTTAAACCACTGCAGTTCGAAATTTGCAACTCAATTAACTCTGAATTTCCTTTGGGAAGTTCCATATAATATTAGATACCAATACAATCATAGTTCATCGAGGCTACTGAATTCCCAGTTAGAATTAATGGTGTTACCTCGAAGTGTTCACAAGACCATTTACCCCTATTATTGTTATAGTATAGATTTCCCTCTCCAGTTCAGATTTAAAGGCAATTTTCCTTTAGCCACTGCTAAGCAACCCGTATACATAGCAACAGAATATTTCAACTCTTAATGTATCGAAGTGTTAAATTCATTGATTGCCAACCTTTTAATTCCCTATTCCACCAATGACTCCCCGCACCGTTCATAATGAATTATCCTACCTAGGAATCGATGGCATTGCCTTTTAAAAATCAGCATATTACCTGAGAGAGGTGATTTCTGCAGCCTATTAATTGCATCACTGTGTATAATTGCCTGGCATGGCAGGTATCGATCTCTGCAAGTGACAGTAACACTGTGTCATAGCAACAGGATTATAGAGGAATTATTTTTTTCCACCATGTAGAATTGTCAGGATCATTGTTCATAATCAAAATGTTCTTTATTGTGTGTGTTAAACAGTCATGATACTTAGTGCAGCAAAATAAAGAAAGAAAGACAAACCCGCAGATAAAGTCTAATGAAACCAATAGGTGCACGACCCAGAGAATCATGGGACATGTAGTCCAGGGCAGCAGTGACGGACCATCTCACAGTCTATTCTCTAGGAAACACATAGTAGACAGGCAGAGGCCGATTATCAGTGTCTCCAATGTGCAGCTGTACTCATGGGACAGTATGGCACACTCTCACAAGTCAGAATTGGCCATGGATTCACCTACGCTGCACCTATTTTGCCCGTAACCTGTCTAGCTCCACACATATCCTCTCTGGAAAGGCCGTTACCTTATGAATTCTACCCATGCTTTGCCTCCATGGGGTTTAGTTTTTACCTTTTTGTGAAAATAAGTGAATGTGGTTTATACAATGTTATAAACAGGTGCAAAACTGAGACTTGCGTTCGATCACTCTATTGCTTTGCTAATCCGTCCATCGTGTAACTGGCATTATCTTCAAATTGTGACATAACCATAGAGAGCCATAAATATCCCCTTTTGCTCTCATGCACAAGGTCCATCTCTATATAAAACATTAATGGGCAAAGATAAAAATATAAGCCACTGGATCATGCTCACTGTTAGAGATTGGGACATTATGTGTAATGACAACACACATAGCCGCATCCATCCATGACAAAGCTGCTCTCACAGGACAGAACAGGAGTGTTTCTTAAGAAGGAAACTAGATTTAACCCACTTAGATTGCGAGCCTGTCTCACACTCGAAACCCCACCAGACATGCATATATTCGAGAGAACCTAAACCCGTCTCTGATCCTTGAAGGCCAGGTTCATGGCTGGATTCATGGTTAATTGTTGGGTTTATGGCTAGGTTCATGGTTAGGTTCACAATTGAGTTTATGGGTGGGTTCATGGTTGGGTTCACTGTTGGATTAGCGGTTGGGTTCACAGTTAGGTTCATGGTTGGGTTCACAGTTAGGTTTACGGTTAGGTTCACAGTTGGGTTCAAGGCTGTGTTTTAGGTTCACTGTTCAGTTTAGGCTGATGGTTGGGTTCACAGTTTGGTTTTAGGTTCAAGGTTAGGTTAATAGCTTAGTTCACGGTTAGGTTTGCTGTTAGGTTCACTGTTGGTTGGATGAACGGTTGGTTTGCTGCGACCTGGGACTCAGATGTAAAATGGCCCTGAGTTAGTCCAAATACTGAATGTATAATAAGAAATAATGAGAAAGTAAAAATGAAACTGATTTAAAATTTAATGTCAGACCTTCAATGAGACTGGGCAGGCTTTTTTATGAGCTTGTTTAGTACAATATTAAAGGTTTACTTCAGCTAAAACTAGTCTTTTAATAACACTATTTTTGGTTAGGATATCCCTTCCTATTGTGGTTCTTCCTAAACTTATTAAAAAAAAACACACAAGTAAAGCAAAAAATGACCTCCTTTCCAGTGCCCAGGCCAACTTCACCCTCAACGAAAGGATGAAAGGAGAAGACATGGGAAGGTATGGGTGACGTGGAGGGGTGGGGGTGTCGCCATTGGCCACCTGTCGACAGCATGCTCTGAGCTGACATTGTTTCGGGATTGTTAATGACACCCAATTATGCTTCCAGAGGTGAAAATGCTGCATGTACAGAATACAGGCACCACGACCACTTCAAATCACTGGAATGGGCATGGTGCTTGGAGTGACTTTTTAATATTATTCCATCCAGTCATCTGTTATACCTTCACAAAAACACAGGAATCTGTCTGTCTGTCTTGCTATCACTGAGCCATTGAGAATAGCGTGTAGTGAGTGCTTATACTGCCCCTTGTAATGTGGATTCACAGTCTCTTTGGGGTAAATATTTTCCTGTATAAAGTTACTCTCACTCAGCGGAAGGCAGCTCGTTCTGAGATAGCTCAGTAAATAGTGCTCCAACTGCAATAACTCGGAGTCATAATGGTCAGTGTAACGGATCCACTGGCACCCCGACTGGGTACCTCCGTTGAAAGATGCTCCTAGCGCTTCCAGAGGACTCCAAGCACTCCACCAGACACCATAAGCACCGCAGGCTGCAGCTATCTCCCTTCAGAACGAAGCAGGAACAAGCTCTTACAAGAGCTCAGTGATTATAGCAAGGGAATATGCCTAGCATAGCAATCCCTTGTAGCAGATTCCCCCAATAAGAGACAGGACTCAAGTTGAGGGTAAAAATAGAACTCTGGACTGGCTCATCCAGCCTGGCTTTTATTTCCAACTCACACATACAGGCCACACCCAGGGGGAGGCATAAAAGAACCAATGACATAGATGTTACCTCCCACACATCCCCTCCCCTTAGTGTGACACATAATCCCATTATGCATACAGTGTAAAATATACTTTTACACAACTTTCATAACTTTAAAACCATACATCACATTCACATAAAAATACATATCCACAATCAATCCATTCAGGGGAACAACATATTAAAAAATGGCATGAATCCGACCAGGGGTTCAAAAGTTACTAAAAGTATCTTTTGTTCCTTTCTGGCTGGCAGAAAAACATCCCCACAATGCACCCTGGTTTCCTCCCTTCTGCCCTGGAGTTAATTGGAGAAGTAATCCAATTACCCAGGACTAAAGGCAGACTCCATTAACCACATGGTTGCAAAACAACATAAAACACTTTAAAATACATAAAGTCACATTTACACATAACACACAGACATTTCACCTATCCCCAGATAGCTGGGATCTGCACGCACAAAACTACCGAATAGCGCGCAGATCCTACTCACACAGTACAATTGCCATGGAGCTAAAGTCTTTCCCATAGTCTTTCATTATATGAATAGGCTCCATGGTATGGCTATCTGGGGTATCACATTCCCATAAAGTCTGGTCCATAGTCCAAAGGCAAGAGGCGGGCAATCAGCCCCCTCCAAGGACACGTGGCGAGGTCGGTTTCGCCACACTTCTCCCCTTTACCCCCCAGACTAACAGGGTACTTGACCTCCTGCCGGTCAGTGCCCTTGTTAGTCCAGCAGCCCACCCACAAGACAGAAACAGCAGAGCAGCCCACCCACAATAAACAGTTACTACACCTGGGTGAGGGAGAATCTTGTCCAGGTTCAGGTGCCTCACCACGGCTGTGTGGGGGACTGGTAGGCTGCCTTGGTAGGTTGCTGAGGGGGCAGAGACCAGCGGTACTCTGTCCTGTTGCCAGCACTACCACGGGAGTAGTCTGGTTGGAGCCTGGTTGCTGGAGACCGACTGTCTCCCCTTTAAATACACCGCTCTGCTGCTGGAGACCGACTGTCTCCCCTTGAGTTACACCGCTCTGCTGCTGGAGACCGACTGTCTCCCCTTGAGTTACACAGCTCTGCTGCTGGAGACCGACTGTCTCCCCTTTAGTTACACAGCTCTGCTGCTGGAGACAGACTGTCTCCCCTTTAAATACACCGCTCTGCTGCTGGAGACCGACTGTCTCCCCTTGAGTTACACCGCTCTGCTGCTGGAGACCGACTGTCTCCCCTGGAGTTACACAACTCTGCTGCTGGAGACCGACTGTCTCCCCTTTAGTTACACAGCTCTGCTGCTGGAGACAGACTGTCTCCCCTTTGGCTAAACAGCCCTGTTGTGGGGGGGCAGGACCGACCGTCCCTACCCCCTGTGCTGGAAGTGCAGAGACCACGGTCCCATCTGCACAGGTGTGGGGCTTACAGTCTCCCTCTGGTACATTAAGCTGCCGCTGGGGAGAGGTGGTAACCAGCTCCTCTCCCATTAGAACACTCTGCCGCTGGGGAATGGAGACTGGGCTCTCTATTCCCTGTACATTAATGATCCGCCGCTGGGGAGAGGTGGTAACAATCTCCTCTCCCATGCATACTTCCCGTCTCTGCGGAGGGAGACCGACTGTCTCTCCTCCCAGTACAGAGTCCTGCTGTGGGGGAAAGGGGGATGGGCTCTCTATTCCCTGCTGGATACTCTGCCGCTGGGGAATGGAGACCGGGCTCCCAATTCCCAACAAATCACACTGCCGCTGGGGAGGGAGGATGGCTCCTTCAGCTCCCTGTAACTTGGGCGCAGAGACCACGGTCCCATCTGCGCTGGTGTGGGGCTTACGGTCTCCCCTTGGTGGGTTAGGCTGCCGCTGGAGAGAGGGTGTAACAAGCTCCTCTCTCTGAACTGTAACCTGCCGCTGGGGATCTGGGCCGACTGCCCAGCATCCCTGTAGGGCCAGTAGAGAGACCTCGATCCCATCTCCACCTGCCATCTGTGGGTCTCTCCAGGACCAGTCTATGAGGTCTGGTTCTGCTTGTCGGGTAGGTTGGAGCTGCACGAAGCTGAGCAGGTGTTGGTAGTCCTGCTCCAGCTCCCACTCCCTTGTTACCAGGTGGGTCATGTCTTTGCTCACCTCGCATTCGTCAGCCCAGACATACATGCCCATCCGGTAGTCGTAGATGTCCCAAAACCTAGACCCCTCCGTGCTGCCAAGATCAATGTCGTCCTCCAAGGCATCCCATAATAAACCCGGGCCATCATAATCATCCCCCTCCGGTAAGTCGTGCTCGGCCGTCCAGGGGGTAAGTCGAATGGTATGCCACCAGAGGGCCTGGTATGCGTTGTCTAGCCAGATCTCTCGCCATACCAGGGTCTCTAGTCTTGTCACCCACTCATCCAGGGGCTGCTCTCCCAATAGATACATGCGCATCGCCACACGCTTCTGTAGCCGCTGCTCATCACTGGGGAGACTCTCACCTCGCCGCCACTGGGCGTCTTCCAGGGCATCATACCAGACTTCCTTTCTGTCTGCATCCCTGTAGTCCGCGGCCGCCTCCTCCTCCTCATCATGGAACGCTGTCCAAAAACTAGCTGATTCCATCCTGCTGTAGCCAGGGGCGCTGTACGGATACTAGCGTTGCCCTCAATTTGTAATTCCAAACGTTACCAGTGTCTCTGAGCTGCTTCTCCTCGCACTAGGACGCCATCCCACCGCTTGCCACCAATGTAACGGATCACCTGGCACCCCGACCGGGTACCTCCGTTAATGGATGCTCCTAGCGCTTCCTGAGGACTCCAAGCACTCTGGCAGACACCACAATCACCGAATCCGAGAAACCTTTAAATTTCTCCCAAGCATATGAATGCTGTAGACCATTGAATAGGAACCATACGAATAGGCTTGTACTCCTAGCAGTCAACTGGAACAGCATGCAATAAATCCTTCCCCCCAATAATGAGACGACACATCACTTTGAGGGTAAAACAGGAACTCTGGACTGGCTCATCCAGCCTGGCTTTTATTTCCAACTCACACATACAGGCCACACCCAGGGGGAGGCATAAAAGAACCAATGACATAGATGTTACCTCCCACACATCCCCTCCCCTTAGTGTGACACATAATCCCATTATGCATACAGTGTAAAATATACTTTTACACAACTTTCATAACTTTAAAACCATACATCACATTCACATAAAAATACATATCCACAATCAATCCATTCAGGGGAACAACATATTAAAAAATGGCATGAATCCGACCAGGGGTTCAAAAGTTACTAAAAGTATCTTTTGTTCCTTTCTGGCTGGCAGAAAAACATCCCCACAATGCACCCTGGTTTCCTCCCTTCTGCCCTGGAGTTAATTGGAGAAGTAATCCAATTACCCAGGACTAAAGGCAGACTCCATTAACCACATGGTTGCAAAACAACATAAAACACTTTAAAATACATAAAGTCACATTTACACATAACACACAGACATTTCACCTATCCCCAGATAGCTGGGATCTGCACGCACAAAACTACCGAATAGCGCGCAGATCCTACTCACACAGTACAATTGCCATGGAGCTAAAGTCTTTCCCATAGTCTTTCATTATATGAATAGGCTCCATGGTATGGCTATCTGGGGTATCACATTCCCATAAAGTCTGGTCCATAGTCCAAAGGCAAGAGGCGGGCAATCAGCCCCCTCCAAGGACACGTGGCGAGGTCGGTTTCGCCACAGTCAGTTCCAGAGAAGTCCCAGCCACCTGACTTCCTCTCTGGGTCAATAAAATTATCTCTGGTAATATGGAAATGTTAAACAATCAGTAGTCCCTTCCTGGCAGATTTATTTTATTCTTCCCACAGTTACCAAGATTTGTTCAGAAAATGAAATGAAAATGAAACATTTTTGCAGCCACTTATTTTCCACAAATCGTCCCATGGAAATCACTAGAATCGATGCTCCTGTGACGGACCGCCTGGCACCCCGACTGGGTACCTCCGTCGGTCGATGCTCCTAGTGCTCACCGAGGACTCCAAGCACTCCACCCGACAGCATCAACACCACCGTCCCCATGTCCAGCGTTACAGCTTGGCTGGGAACGCGCCATCCTCCACCCACCCTGGACCCAAGACCAGGATCCAGCTTCCAGTGGGTGAACCTCTCCTACTCCAAAGAGCTAGTGATTATAATCCCAGAGTACATAGTGATATAGCAATCCCCAGGGTACATACAGCCGTTTCCCTCACACATGAGATTCTATGTTGAGGGTAAGCAGGAACTCACTTTTAATGGAGGCACACTGGCCTTTTATGCAAGTTTCCCCAACAAGGGTGACACCCACGTGGACCTTGTTGTGCACAGGGACACAAAGTTAACAAACCAATAAAAACAGTTGTACAGTGAGACAGTGGTGTATCCTGGTTTTGTGCTGCCCTAGTTATAGTGCAAATAATCGTATAACAGCCACATCCATTCAGGCTGCTGCATTTCAGTATTCAAACTGAAGGCTATGGTCATTGTAACTACTTATTCCTCTCTTTCCGTTTCAGTAGAACACTCTATAAAGTGTATTTTACAGCAGGAAATTAAACAGTGATGAAAGTAAATATGATTAATATGATTGGCACTACACATATAGTATCATTTAATTGACATGTAGTGTTTTGTATATAGATCACTGGCTGAGATGATCATAGCACCCAGTGCAAGTAGAACTCACTTCTAATTCTGCACGTTGATACATTTTGATGATAAAATAAAGGGGAACAATAAGCAGGAACGGTTTCCATGGTAACTGCTTTTAGGACTCTAGGAATTCTCCTCGTAAAACTGTTTGAGGATTTGTGCCAGGATTACAATATCCCAGCATGCAGAATGGTAGGACAGGGCTTATTACATAGAATGTGACGGCAGATAAGAACCATTCGTCCCATCTAATGTGCCCAGTTTTCTTAATACTTTCATTAGTCCCTGGCCTTATCTTATAGTTAGGATAGCCTTATGCCTATCCCACGCATGCTTAAACTCCTTTACTGTGTTAACCTCTACCACTTCAGCTGGAAGGCTATTCCATGCATCCACTACCCTCTCAGTAAAGTAATACTTCCTGATATTATTTTTAAACCTTTGTCCCTCTAATTTAAGACTATGTCCTCTTGTTGTGTTAGTTTTTCTTCTTTTAAATATAGTCTCCTCCTTTACTGTGTTGATTCCCTTTATGTATTTAAATGTTTCTATCATATCCCCCCTGTCTCGTCTTTCCTCCAAGCTCCATGTTAAGATCCTTTAACCTTTCCTGGTAAGTTTTATCCTGCAATCCATGAACCAGTTTAGAATGGGTCCTTAGAATTCCCCAGACTGAACAAGAAACAACAAAATAACCCCCCAATATCGGCGGGACACCAGTGAGTGGGGTGAAAGAGGGCAGGTCAAGAACACTGACCACACAATCCTACAGAGCCCGGTTTTAATTAATTAAATAAAAAATTGATTTTTAAAAAATGGAAGTAAAAAAATGTAATACAAATAATTAAAGTAATGTAATATCCACCTTTAATGTGAATGCACTTGCAGCAAGTATTCTGGCTTTGCAGATTCTGCAGTGAGTTCTGCCCAGACCAGAAAGCACCGACCTTTTTCAGTCCTCATATTGGTACATTAACCCATGCAGTGCCATCCACAGCGAGTGGACAATCAGTAAGCAAGACCCCATGTGACTGTTCTTGCTGCACAGATGGTTGGGATGTGTGGGTGATAGAGATGGTCCCAGAGAGCCTCATATAAGCAATAATAATATTAATAATTTAAGCATTGACCCATTCTAATTTAATTTTTAACCTTTTTTACCCGTGTTGTCTGATGTTTGTCTTTTTCCTGGAAATAGCAAGAAAACTGAACTGTCTGAATCTGGAAGTTTGGGTTATTATCAACATTTATGATCCCACTGTACTGTTAGTTTCTGGCCAGGTTTGAGGTATTCCACAAATTAAGCAATTCTAAGGCAATTAATGAATAACCCCAGGTATGTCGTGGTGAACTGACAACAAAACTACAGACTTTGTTTAAAACATTCGTGATCTGTAGAATTTCTCCATAAATCGCAAATTGCAACCTGTATGGTACATCTTACATCTTAAATAATAACCTGTGATAATAAATCTGCAATTCTTATAACCCTCAGCCAGTAGACTGCAGGAGAAGGATGATGGTGAGTGGAGTCCCCTAAGGGCTATTTGCCTAATGAATGACTATACAATTCTATGTAAGCTGTCAGTGGGAACCTCTATTCTGAACATTATCGATCTGGCATATCTGACTGTATCGTTTTATCTCACTCAGTGAGTTAATTAGATCAACATTGATAGAGCATAGTCTCTTACAGACGAATAGCAAGCCCACCCACTTTATTGACTTTCTGCACATGTCCATCAATTAAATTCTGGCTATCGCCACGAAAAAACACGTGAGAGCATTGTACTGTTTAGGATATTCAGATTTTATTTTTAGATCAGTTTGAAACTAATAAAAGCAATTAAACCCATGGACATAATTATCAATTCTCCATAATAAGAAAACACTATTAAGGCCATTTGTATTTTTACGCAGGATATCCGTATGTTTCATTTGTACATTTAACATGATGGCGTAGATCCAAATTTAAAAGCCAAAAAAGATGGAAAATAACTTTGGCTTTGAATAGGAACAAAGGGGATTTACTTTTTTTGAAGGGAAACTATAGTCCCAGATAAACAAAGTTGTTTTCCTGGCGCCATAGCTCCATATAGTGCCCCCTTACAGGAACGATAGGTTGAAGAGGACCCTGCTGAAACGAGCTTACATTCTATAGGAGGTGGGGTATAAAACACACTGGGACAGGACGTTGGACGCATAGCAGTGTCAGGCAACCGAAAGTCGCCTAATTACCCAGAAGTCCATCATTACCCAGAAGTCCATCTAGTGGTAATACTAGAGGTGGAGTTACTGTTCCAAAGCAATTATTGCAGTTTATAAAATACTGCAATAATAACCATTGCAGGGTTAAGGGAGCTGGGACACTGCACCCCCCAAGCCCCTCCACGTGTCACATTTCCTCTCAACCCAAGGGGTGTAGCTGGGTCAGACTGTTCTGAGAAATTTTAGGTGACTTTCGAATAATGTAAATTAGACATAGAACAATGTATCTTGTTTACACAGACTGGTTTCTAAACACATTTATTGTATGTTAACCCCCTATGGATTGAGGCAATGCACCTAGGTATTTATATTACCTACATTTAAGGGTTACATTGTATGTGACCCCATATATTGTATATATTGATTTTAAAACGTCAGAAAGGGCTTTCTTTTTATATCCGATATGTATATGTAACAACATTATGGGCCAATAAAATAATAAAAACAGAAAACAAAACAGAAAATAAAAAACATTTTTACACATCCAGTGCAAACCTTAAGATTCACATACCAGTCCTGATTGTTAAATGCCTAATAAGTGTAGGACGTATATATTTTTGGTAAATAATCGCTATACATTGGTTTGCCATATCCACCATGTTTTTTTGTCATCATGTTAATTGGCAGCAAAATGTTGCCCTGTATTAGAGATATTGTAAATGCTGCAGTATTCCTGATTGATTTATCACCTGATTTACAACCTGCAGCACATGACGTCTACATACAGTAGGGCAGCACTTTGTTTGTTGCCAATCAATTTGTATAAATGTGAGCTGGAAAACATGGTGGACACAGCATCCCTAACTATAGGCACCCAGTTACTTATCTACCAAACCCCTTACTCTAAGCTTGCACTAACACCATAAACCTAACCAATTCTTCCCCCCGAACCTTAAAGGGACACTCCAGGCACCCACACCACTTCTGCCCATTGGAGTGGTCTGGGTGCCAACTCCCACTACTCTTAACCTTAAACTGCAATAATTACCTTGCAGTGTTAACTCCACCTCTAGTGGCTGTCTACTAGACAGCCACTAGAGGTCACTTCCTGGTTTCTAGCACAGGAAACCTGTGCTAGAGCATCGCTGGATGTCCTCACGCTGTGTGAGGACCTCCAGCGTCACTCATTTCCCCATAGGAAAACATTGGAATGCATTTTACAATGCTTTCCTATGGGGAGCGCTAATGCGTATTGCCGCGGATGCGCATTAGGTATCCCTGGCCGGTGGGCAGGATCAGTCTCGCCCACCGGCCGACGCAATGCAGAGGAGGAGTGGCGCGGAGGAAGAAGCAGCGACGCGGGACATCGTTTTCACCCCTTCAGCAACCGGGGATTGGGGGGTGGGAGGGAGAGGGGACCTGCAGTGCCAGCACTGGAGTTTCCCTTTAACCCTACACTGTCCCTAAACCTAAAACAGCATTAGCCCTTATATCAACCAAACCCCAGTCCTACCATATCCCTAACCCTAAGGAAACCCTCTGATACAGAGATCTGTAAATGAGTTTCCTATATAAAATAGAGAGTGGTATGTTGCTGACTAGTGGCAGACTAGATGGGCCAAATGGTTCTTATCTGCAGTCACATTCTTTGTTTCTATTTCCCCGTAATACTGCATCATACATGCTTCCTTGCTGGTTACACTGTGATTGGTACGTCCAGCACCAATCACAATGGGCTTGGGGGCAAGTAAGGAGAACCTTTCAGGGTCTGTTCACACCCTGGGCAGCCTGAGTAGCCTGCAGCCTCAAAATAACCTAGAATCCTAAAATGGATTTAAATGGATGTATGCAGTGCTCACTTTGAGCGCTGCATTCAGCCATTGGTCAGTCTGGGGCCACTAAAAATGGTATTAGCTGACAGAGAGGAGACACAGGTGTCTGTTGATACATGTGTTTTCTTGGTGTGAGCAGAGATTTAACCCTGCTCACACAGCATTGCAGCAATGGGCATTGAAATGGTTGTAGCAGCGCTAAATTTGAGTGCTGCATACAGCATAGCTCTCAATTTTGAGCCCAACTGATAGATTGATACCTGGACTCCCTGGTGTGAGCAAGGACCTAACCCTGCTCCTACTTAAACTACAGCACGTTCCATGCTGTCCTAGTATTAAAGCCCACTCTATAGGGCAGCATGGAATGTCCTAATGTAAGGAAGGTATTAAAGACACATTACTGGGAGTATTATTGCTGTGGAGCTCTGTTATACACTCAGACACATTACTGGGAGTATTATTGCTGTGGAGCTCTGTTATACACTCAGACACATTACTGGGAGTATTATTGCTGTGGAGCTCTCAATGCTGGTCACACTCAGAGGGAACAGAAAGCAGAATAAATTCCAACCGTTTCATTATTCATTCCACTGATAGCGAGGGAGTTATTGTTACTTTTTATGATGATGTTATTCTGAATGGTGTGTAAATGTATTTAGTTTATGTGAACTTTGTTCTGTGCATCTGAACCACATTTTCAGGTAATTGACCTATTCTGCATAATCTCTCAGTTTCTGTGTGACAGAATGTCCCATGGGTAGACCCTGTACTTACTCCATCTCATCCCGTATGGCGGGCTCTCCATCTAAACCCCAGCCTACTTACCCCTCAGGAGCCTGGATGTTCAGCGGACTTTACAACTTCATTTGACTTTATTAGTTTAAGATGTTAGTTTTTGGGACAACCTGTAGAGGAAGCTTATTATAAGCTGTATTATATATTATCACCCATTGTCAGTTATATTATAAGCTGTATTATATATTATCACCCATTGTTAGTTATATTATAAGCTGTATTATATATTATCGCCGATTGTCAGTTATATTATAAGCTGTATTATATATTATCACCCATTGTTAGTTATATTATAAGCTGTATTATATATTATCGCCCATTGTTATATTATAAGCTGTATTATATATTATCGCCCATTGTTAGTTATATTATAAGCTGTATTATATATTATCACCCATTGTTAGTTATATTATAAGCTGTGTTATATATTATCGCCCATTGTTATATTATAAGCTGTATTATATGTTATCGCCCATTGTCAGTTATATTATAAGCTGTATTATATATTATCACCCATTGTTAGTTATATTATAAGCTGTGTTATATATTATCGCCCATTGTTATATTATAAGCTGTATTATATATTATTGCCCATTGTCAGTTATATTATAAGCTGTATTATATATTATCGCCCGTTGTTAGTTATATTATAAGCTGTATTATATATTATCGCCCATTGTCAGTTATATTATAAGCTGTATTATATATTATCACCCATTGTTAGTTATATTATAAGCTGTGTTATATATTATCGCCCATTGTTATATTATAAGCTGTATTATATATTATCGCCCATTGTTAGTTATATTATAAGCTGTGTTATATATTATCGCCCATTGTTATATTATAAGCTGTATTATATATTATCGCCCATTGTTATATTATAAGCTGTATTATATATTATCGCCCATTGTTAGTTATATTATAAGCTTTATTATATATTATCGCCCATTGTTAGTTATATTATAAGCTGTATTATATATTATCGCCCGTTGTTAGTTATACAATAAGCTGTATTCTATATTATCGCCCATTGTTAGTTATATTATAAGCTGTATTCTATATTATCGCCCGTTGTTAGGTATATTATATGCTGTATTATACATTATCGCCCGTTGGTAGTAATATTATATGCTGTATTATATGTTATCGCCCATTGCTAGTTATATTATAAGCTGTATTATATGTTATCGCCCATTGTTAGTTATATTATATGCTGTATTGTATGTTATCGCACGTTGTAAGTTATATTATAAGCTGTATTATACATTATCGCCCATTGTTAGTTATATTATATGCTGTATTATATGTTATCGCCCGTTGTTAGTTATATTATAAGCTGTATTATACATTATCGCCCGCTGTTAGTTATATTATATGCTGTATTATATGTTATCGCCCGTTGTTAGTTATATTATAAGCTGTATTATATAGTATCGCCCATTGTTAGTTATATTATATGCTGTATTATATGTTATCGCCCGTTGTTAGTTATATTATAAGCTGTATTATACATTATCGCCCATTGTTAGTTATATTATAAGCTGTATTATATGTTATCGCCCATTGTTAGTTATATTATATGCTGTATTATATGTTATCGCCCGTTGTTAGTTATATTATATGCTGTATTATATGTTATCGCCCATTGTTAGTTATATTATATGCTGTATTATATGTTATCGCCCGTTGTTAGTTATATTATAAGCTGTATTATACATTATCGCCCATTGTTAGTTATATTATAAGCTGTATTATACATTATCGCCCATTGTTAGTTATATTATATGCTGTATTATATGTTATCGCCCATTGTTAGTTATATTATATGCTGTATTATACATTATCGCCCATTGTTAGTTATATTATAAGCTGTATTATACATTATCGCCCATTGTTAGTTATATTATATGCTGTATTATATGTTATCGCCCATTGTTAGTTATATTATATGCTGTATTATACATTATCGCCCATTGTTAGTTATATTATATGCTGTATTATATGTTATCGCCCATTGTTAGTTATATTATAAGCTGTATTATACATTATCGCCCATTGTTAGTTATATTATATGCTGTATTATATGTTATCGCCCGTTGTTAGTTATATTATAAGCTGTATTATATGTTATCGCCCGTTGTTAGTTATATTATAAGCTGTATTATACATTATCGCCCATTGTTAGTTATATTATATGCTGTATTATACATTATCGCCCGTTGTTAGTTATATTATATGCTGTATTATATGTTATCGCCCGTTGTTAGTTATATTATAAGCTGTATTATATGTTATCGCCCATTGTTAGTTATATTATATGCTGTATTATACATTATCGCCCGTTGTTAGTTATATTATATGCAGTATTATACATTATTGCCCATTGTTAGTTATATTATATGCTGTATTATATGTTATCGCCCGTTGTTAGTTATATTATAAGCTGTATTATATGTTATCGCCCATTGTTAGTTATATTATATGCTGTATTATATGTTATCGCCCGTTGTTAGTTATATTATAAGCTGTATTATATGTTATCGCCCATTGTTAGTTATATTATATGCTGTATTATATGTTATCGCCCGTTGTTAGTTATATTATATGCTGTATTATATGTTATCGCCCGTTGTTAGTTATATTATAAGCTGTATTATACATTATCGCCCGCTGTTAGTTATATTATATGCTGTATTATATGTTATCGCCCGTTGTTAGTTATATTATAAGCTGTATTATATAGTATCGCCCATTGTTAGTTATATTATATGCTGTATTATATGTTATCGCCCGTTGTTAGTTATATTATAAGCTGTATTATACATTATCGCCCATTGTTAGTTATATTATAAGCTGTATTATATGTTATCGCCCATTGTTAGTTATATTATATGCTGTATTATATGTTATCGCCCGTTGTTAGTTATATTATATGCTGTATTATATGTTATCGCCCATTGTTAGTTATATTATATGCTGTATTATATGTTATCGCCCGTTGTTAGTTATATTATAAGCTGTATTATACATTATCGCCCATTGTTAGTTATATTATAAGCTGTATTATACATTATCGCCCATTGTTAGTTATATTATATGCTGTATTATATGTTATCGCCCATTGTTAGTTATATTATATGCTGTATTATACATTATCGCCCATTGTTAGTTATATTATATGCTGTATTATATGTTATCGCCCGTTGTTAGTTATATTATATGCTGTATTACATGTTATCGCCCATTGTTAGTTATATTATAAGCTGTATTATACATTATCGCCCATTGTTAGTTATATTATATGCTGTATTATATGTTATCGCCCGTTGTTAGTTATATTATAAGCTGTATTATATGTTATCGCCCGTTGTTAGTTATATTATAAGCTGTATTATATGTTATCGCCCATTGTTAGTTATATTATATGCTGTATTATACATTATCGCCCGTTGTTAGTTATATTATATGCTGTATTATATGTTATCGCCCGTTGTTAGTTATATTATAAGCTGTATTATATGTTATCGCCCATTGTTAGTTATATTATATGCTGTATTATACATTATCGCCCGTTGTTAGTTATATTATATGCTGTATTATACATTATCGCCCGTTGTTAGTTATATTATATGCAGTATTATACATTATTGCCCATTGTTAGTTATATTATATGCTGTATTATATGTTATCGCCCGTTGTTAGTTATATTATAAGCTGTATTATATGTTATCGCCCATTGTTAGTTATATTATATGCTGTATTATATGTTATCGCCCGTTGTTAGTTATATTATAAGCTGTATTATATGTTATCGCCCATTGTTAGTTATATTATATGCTGTATTATACATTATCGCCCGTTGTTAGTTATATTATAAGCTGTATTATACATTATCGCCCATTGTTAGTTATATTATATGCTGTATTATATGTTATCGCCCGTTGTTAGTTATATTATAAGCTGTATTATATGTTATCGCCCATTGTTAGTTATATTATATGCTGTATTATACATTATCGCCCGTTGTTAGTTATATTATATGCAGTATTATACATTATCGCCCATTGTTAGTTATATTATATGCTGTATTATATGTTATCGCCCGTTGTTAGTTATATTATAAGCTGTATTATACATTATCGCCCATTGTTAGTTATATTATAAGCTGTATTATACATTATCGCCCGTTGTTAGTTATATTATATGCTGTATTATACATTATCGCCCATTGTTAGTTATATTATATGCTGTATTATATGTTATCGCCCGTTGTTAGTTATATTATATGCTGTATTATATGTTATCGCCCGTTGTTAGTTATATTATAAGCTGTATTATATGTTATCGCCCGTTGTTAGTTATATTATAAGCTGTATTATATATTATCGCCCATTGCTAGTTATATTATATGCTGTATTATACATTATCGCCCATTGTTAGTTATATTATATGCTGTATTATATGTTATCGCCCGTTGTTAGTTATATTATAAGCTGTATTATATGTTATCGCCCGTTGTTAGTTATATTATAAGCTGTATTATATATTATCGCCCATTGTTAGTTATATTATAAGCTGTATTATATGTTATCGCCCATTGTTAGTTATATTATATGCTGTATTATACATTATCGCCCATTGTTAGTTATATTATAAGCTGTATTATACATTATCGCCCATTGTTAGTTATATTATATGCTGTATTATATGTTATCGCCCGTTGTTAGTTATATTATAAGCTGTATTATATGTTATCGCCCATTGTTAGTTATATTATATGCTGTATTATACATTATCGCCCGTTGTTAGTTATATTATATGCAGTATTATACATTATCGCCCATTGTTAGTTATATTATATGCTGTATTATATGTTATCGCCCGTTGTTAGTTATATTATAAGCTGTATTATACATTATCGCCCATTGTTAGTTATATTATAAGCTGTATTATACATTATCGCCCGTTGTTAGTTATATTATATGCTGTATTATACATTATCGCCCATTGTTAGTTATATTATATGCTGTATTATATGTTATCGCCCGTTGTTAGTTATATTATATGCTGTATTATATGTTATCGCCCATTGTTAGTTATATTATATGCTGTATTATATGTTATCGCCCGTTGTTAGTTATATTATAAGCTGTATTATACATTATCGCCCATTGTTAGTTATATTATAAGCTGTATTATATGTTATCGCCCGTTGTTAGTTATATTATAAGTATGATCTGCTCCCATGCCCCAGGGCTGAATACCCTACTGGGAGCTTTCATTCCGCAGTCGCTCTGACCGAGGTTATTTTGCCCAATAAAGGATCACAGGAGAGGAAGCGTATCTCATTATATTTTGTCCTGTTCCTTCTCCCTATCCCAGTGTAATCTGCTTTCCGTGACATTTTGCCCAGAGTTGCAGGATACTGTTACTGATGAATGTCCTGTGGTGATTTGTATCCTGTTGCCGCTGCTCTGTTACCGTTTCCAAGCCGTGAGATAATATATCCATATGATAATTTAACCTTTGATTCCACTGCTACCCACAATGCAATGCTACACTGAGCAGCAATATTAAACTCTCACAAGAGAAAACAAATTAACAGGGAGAGCAATCTCTGTGAACAGACATACAGTAAAACAGACCTTCTTTAATCTAAACTGCCTTCATAATAAGACTCTGCTTTCTATTCGTGTGGCCTCCCAGAGTAACCTCTACCTCACATACTCTTGCTCTCTCCTATAGGGCAGCACTCTACTCTCTCCTCCAGCTCTGCCTCACTCCCACCTTGTTTGATTGCTATTTCAAGCCCTAATGTGTTTTATACCCCACCTCCTACAGAATGTAAGCTCGTTCTAGCAGGGACCCCTTCAACCTATCGTTCCTGTAAGTTTATTTGTAATTGTCCTATTTATAATTAAATCCCCTCTTATAATATTGTAAAGCGCTACAGAATCTGTTGGCGCTATATAAATGGCAATAATAATAGTCTAAAATATGATTTTTGTTATTCTGAGGGGATGCCGGCCAGTCCAGCAAACATGTGGTTTTACTGACACGCAGAGTAGCAGACGTGAGTTGTTACTGACACGCAGAGGAGCAGATGTGTCTTGTCACTGACACGCAGAGGAGCAGACGTGTCTTGTCACTGACACGCAGAGGAGCAGACGTGTGTTGTCCTTGACACGCAGAGGAGAAGACGTGTGTTGTCCTTGACACGCAGAGGAGTAGACGTGTGTTGTTACTGACACGCAGAGGAGCAGACGTGTGTTGTTACTGACACGCAGAGGAGCAGACGTGTGTTGTTACTGACACGCAGAGGAGCAGACGTGTGTTGTTACTGACACGCACAGTATCAGACGTGTGTTGTTACTGACACGCAGAGGAGCAGACTGTGTTGTTACTGACACGCAGAGGAGAAGACATGTGTTGTCCTTGACACGCAGAGGAGTAGACGTGTGTTGTTACTGACACGCAGAGGAGCAGATGTGTGTTGATACTGACACGCAGAGGAGCAGACGTGTGTTGTTACTGACACGCAGAGGAGCAGACGTGTGTTGTTACTGACACGCAGAGGAGCAGACGTGTGGTGTTACTGACATGTAGAGGAGCAGACGTGTGGTGTTATTGACATGTGGTGGTACAGCTGTATGGTAGTGTAGACAGGAAGTTCTGCAGATGTGTGGCGGTGCAGACTTATAGTTTGGAGACATATAATGGTGCAGACGTCTGGTAGTGCAGACATTAGACATGTGCAATTCGTTTCGGTCTGAATTTAAATTCGGACGAATTTCGTCAATTCGGACATTCGGATACTTCCGAATGTCCGAATTTCGGAAGTGCCGAACCGAATTCCCGAAGTGCCAAATTTCGGAAGGGCCGAAGTGCTTCGGATTTCTGAAAAGTGGCAAAACAGGAGAGGGAGGGAAAATTAAGGGAATGATTACAGAAATCTAACCTTACTCCTAACCCTAGCCCTAAACCCACCCCTAATCCTACCCCTAACCCTACTAGGGGTAGGGTTGGGTTAGGGTTAGGGCTAGGGTTAGGAGTAGTGTTAGGGAACTGCCGAAGTCCTGAATTCACAACTTCTCAAAGTGCTGAACAAAACCAATTTTTTTGCCCATGCACATCCCTAGCAGACGTGTAGTTTGGAGACCTGTAGTAGTGCAGACATGTAGTTTGGAGACATGTCTTGGTGCATGCAGTTGGTTTGTAGCATTGTATGATTCACTTTTAAGTTTATGATTCTGTCTGTTCGGAGCTCTATAAAGCACTGCTCTGTTTGTGACATTCTAGATAGAGTTCTGCAGTGTGCACAGCACTCTGCGTAAAGCACTGCTGTATATATGACATTCTACATAGAGCTCTGCAGTGTACACAGCACTCTGTGTAAAGCACTGCTGCACATATGTAAATGGTAGAATGACGCAATCTATCTACCCCTGGAGAGTACGTCTAGGCTCGCAGGGGTGAATAACGTTAATGGCCTGGGCTAGCAGCATAGAATTTTATATCTGAAGCCCTGATAATATGAATATTATAATCTATACAAAGTTATTATCAAGCTAATTTTGTGCATCACTCAATTAAATTAGACGGTTCTCTCTGGAGAGATATATAATTATATACAGTTACACATAGATCGACAATTATACGTAGATCCCCTGGGTAAATACATTTCCTCTTTCCGTTATTGCAGATCTCGCCCTGTGTTTAATTCAGAGATCTCCACTGTTCCTTAATATAAGCCCAACCACTGATGGCATTTCACAAGCACAGCTACTGTTGGTAATAAACTCTTCATTTGTCATAGGATGCTGTGACAACTGATTGCTGCCCATTTAATCCCAGTGAATTTAATAAAAGACACATTGTTAGCTTGCGTCGCTTGCTCTGCTTTTAGCCTGAGGACGCCCTCTCAGACACGGGAGATGGATCGTCTCACGTGTGTCATTTCATGGGTTAATAAGCAGCGCTGGGCTTAATAATTCAGCAGTACAGCGGGTTTTCTTCCAGTTGGAAAAGCTAGATACAAAATACATGGAGAACAAACTCCACATCCGAGTGAGACAAATTAGATTCTTTATGGAGAAGAAATACAATCCCATCTCTCCCTTTCACTCGCGTGCGCTGCCGAACACGAAATCTATGGAGGGAGAGAGGAGAAGTGAGGTTTATGTCTCAGCAGAATATGTGAATAGTATCGTACGGAATACGCAATACACGACTTGATAACACACACCTCTGCCAACACAGCCTGAATTTCCTGATTTCCTGCTTGTGAACACGTTGACCCATTTTTAATGCATTCTGGATAAAACGTTTTGACAATGGTAAAAAATATAAGATATATGCACCTCTAAAACTCCGATATAGCTCTCGTATAATGTTCTCAGCCAATCCTGGTACTGCTATTAGAAACAGCCGCACACATAATATACCATAAGCCTTTTCATACTAAGTATTATAAGTCTGAATTTACTTCCAGTTCCCCGCAGTTCTCACTTTAGTGATAACTCTGACTGTGGTCTGTTTGGAGAGAGCGGTGAAAATGTGCCAGTGTCCATTTTGGTCGGTTGGCTATTCAGCTACATTTGCGCTCGTGAATTTGAACGTTAACTTGATCGCTCATAACAAAGTGAACCACTACCAAACAGAACACGCAAACCGGTATCACCACCAAATCTATAAACAGAACACACACACACCGACATAACCAACATAGCAGGTATCACCACCAAATCTATAAACAGAACTCGAACACCGACATAACTGGTATCACCACCAAACCTAAAAACAGAACACGCACACTGACATAACTGGTATCACCACCTGTGGCGGAAGCAACCTCGCCACTGTGCACTGGAGAAGCCTGGTTGCTCGCCTGCTCCCTTTAGACTATGGCCCGGCAGTTAAAACCTTTTATTTTCCCTGCTGAAAGGCTTATTCGTGCCTTTCTGCCGGGGTGTTCGGTAGATTCAATCTACCGAACAAAGTACCGATCGATGGACCACCTGGGAACTGGAGTGTGCCGTCAATTGACCGCCCAGAAGCTGCGGTTAACCGCAGCTTAATTGATGAACGCTGGGTGGACTTTGTCCAAACTATGGACCTGAAAACGGACACTTATTTGCATGAACACTGCGGAGCCGCCAGCCTCCTTACCTCTGCATTCGGTAGTGGAACCGACTGACTGTTCATTCAGTAGTTTAACCGTATGAACAGCATCATCCCAGATAGCCATGCCATGGAGCCTATTTGTGTAACGAAAGACTATGGGAAAGACTTTGGCTCCATGGCGATTGAACTGTATGTATGTGATGTGAGCGCCATTCGGTAATAATGTGCGCTCAGATCTAAGCTATCTGGGGATATGTAGAATGTGTATGTTTTATGTAATAAATGTAACTGTATGCCATTTATGTCTTTTTACTGAAAATGTGTGTAATGGAGTTTTGCCTCTGTCCTTGGAGATAATTGGATTACTTCCCTAATTATCTCCAGGGCAGAGGGGAGGGATTGTGTAAGTCTGTGATTGGTCCTTTTACCCTTTGTGTCCCAGTCTTCCATCTGGTCCCCTAGGGGAGTGTCCACCAGGTGGGAGGCCTGCATAAAAGCCGGGCAGTTAGCCCCAGTAAACCAGATTCTGCTTGACCCTCAAAACGAAGTGTCGTCTCGTTATTGGGGGATTTGGATTGTATGCCGACTGCCAGGAGTGTAAACTGTTCGTATGGTTTTTCCTGTTTGGCTGTTTCCAGTATTCGTGTTTCCTGTTCGGGAGTTTCAGTATTCATGTGCAGTTCGGGAGATTGGTGCTTACAGTAGCTGCCTGTGTATCTGGAAAGGGGAATATCGCCTAAACGGTTTTAAGCCTCTTGTGTGCAAAACGGTCTGTTACACCACCAAATATATAAACAAAACACGCACACCGACATAACTGCTATCACCACCAAACCTATACACAGAACACGCACACCGCCATAACTGCTATCACCACCAAATCTATAAACAGAACACGCACACCGACATAACTGGTATCACCACCAAATCTATAAACAGAACACGCATACCGACATAACCGACATAACTGGTATCACCACCAAATCTATAAACAGAACACGCACACTGACTTAAGCGACATAACTGGTATCACCACCAAATCTATAAACAGAACTCGAACACCGACATAACTGCTATCACCACCAAACTTATACACAGAACACGCATACCGACATAACCGGCATAACTGGTATAACCACCAAATCTATAAACAGAACTCTAACACCGAAATAACCGGTATCACCACCAAATCTATAAACAGAACACGCATACCGACATAACCGGTATCATCACCAAACCTAAAAACAGAACACGCACACCGAAATAACCAGTATCACCACCAAATCTATAAACAGAACACGCATACCGACATAACCGACATAACTGGTATCACCACCAAATCTATAAACAGAACACGCACACCGACAGAACTGCTATCACCACCAAAGTTATACACAGAACACGCATACCGACATAACTGCTATCACCACCAAACCTATTAACAGAACTGCTCTCACCACCAAACCTATACACAGAACACGCACACCGACATAACCGACATAACTGGTATCACCACCAAATCTATAAACAGAACACGCATACCGACATAACCGACATAACTGGTATCACCACCAAATCTATAAACAGAACTCGAACACCGACATAACTGCTATCACCACCAAACTTATACACAGAACACGCATACCGACATAACCGGCATAACTGGTATAACCACCAAATCTATAAACAGAACACGCATACCGACATAACCGGTATCATCACCAAACCTAAAAACAGAACACGCACACCGAAATAACCAGTATCACCACCAAATCTATAAACAGAACACGCATACCGACATAACCGACATAACTGGTATCACCACCAAATCTATAAACAGAACACGCACACCGACAGAACTGCTATCACCACCAAACTTATACACAGAACACGCATACCGACATAACTGCTATCACCACCAAACCTATAAACAGAACACGCATACCGACATAACTGCTATCACCACCAAACCTATTAACAGAACTGCTCTCACCACCAAACCTATACACAGAACACGCACACCGACATAACCGACATAACTGGTATCACCACCAAATCTATAAACAGAACTCGAACACCAACATAACTGCTATCACCACCAAACCTATAAACAGAACACGCATACCGACATAACTGCTATCACCACCAAACCTATACACAGAACACGCACACCGACATAACTGGTATCACCACCAAATCTATAAACAGAACACGCACACCGACAGAACTGCTATCACCACCAAACCTATACACAGAACACGCACACCGTCATAACTGCCATCACCACCAAACCTATACACAGAACATGCACACCACCAAACCTATACACAGAACACACATACCGCCATAACTGCTATCACCACCAAACTTATACACAGAACACGCACACCGACATAACTGGTATCACCACCAAATCTATAAACAGAACACGCACACCGACAGAACTGCTATCACCACCAAACCTATACACAGAACACGCACACCAACATAACTGCTATCACCACCAAACCTATACACAGAACACGCACACCGACATAACTGCTATCACCACCAAACCTATACACAGAACACACACACACACCGACATAACCAACATAACTGGTATCACCACCATAACTGGTATCAGTTATAACTGGTATCACCACCAAATCTATAAACTGAACTCGAACACCGACATACCTGGTATAACCACCAAACCTATACACAGAACACACACACCAACATAAATGGTAACACCTTGCAACCCCAGATGAGATATATATATATATATAGTGTGTGTGCTTCTATATTCCTCAATCATCTGGGGTGGCAAGACATAGCCTTAGATATTATTGGTATATTTATTTTTCTAATTCAAAATATTGGTTCTTTCAGAGTAAATTAATTATACAGTAAGCATACCCACATGCAGACACAGACAAACTGACACAAGCTCATTGATGCACAGGTTCACATACACTCTCATTGATATATATACGCTCACTGACATAAAAACACAAGCTCACTGATGCACACAAATAGGCTCACTGACAGACAATCTCACTGACACACCCCGACAAGCTTATTGGTAAACAAACAGATTTAGTACAGAAAAACTCTGACATGCACAAGCTTGCTACAGACAAGCTCACTGTCACACCCACATGCTTACTACAGACAAGCACACTGGCACACAAGCTCACTCAGGAGCAGATACACACACACATACAAGCTCACTTACTAGCAGGCGCACACACACAAGTTCACTCACTAGCGGCTACACACACACAAGCTCACTCACTAGCAAGTTATAACAACTGGGGATGGCCCCCCAGACTATCCAGTATACTGTATTCCTAACTACTGGGGATGGCCCCCAAGACTCTCAAATATACTGTGCCCCTAACTCCTGGCAATGTCCCCATAGGCTCTCCAATATACTGTTGTACCTCCTAACAACTTGGGATGTCCCCCCAGACTGTCCAGTATACTGTAACACCTAACACATGGGGATAGCCCCTAGACTACCCAGTATACTGTACCCCCTAACTCCTGGGGATGGTCCCCTAGACTTAACTATATACTGCACCCCATAACTTTGGGGATGTCCCACTATAATCACCAATATACTGTACACAAGTTCACTCACTAGCAGCCACACACACACACACACGCTCACTCACTAGTAGGCACACACACACACAAGCTCACTCACTAGCAGGCACACACACACAAACAAACTCACTAACTAGCAGGCACACACACACAAACAAGCTCACTAACTAGCAGGCGCACACACAGCCATTGCTGAAGCTTACCTGGCACTGGTAAGTAAGTTGCCATTTTGTGTCCCTTGTTTCCAGCGAGGTCAGCAATGTGTGCGGGGCAGAGCTTGTGTGCGGGAGGTGGGGCTTCCATTCAGAGGCGGGGCTTGCATGCGGGGGCGGAGCATGCAGCCGGAATTAAGGTAAATAGAGCAGAGAGACTGACAGGTCTCCCACCAGCAGCCTAATTGGGGCTGCACCAGGCCACAAATCCCTCTTTACTCCCTTCGGACTGACACAGGCTGGTACAGTCGGAGGGGATAATCATTTAAATGAAATTAGCCTCATGATTTGGGCTGTCAGCCCAGCCCCAGGTGCCGCGTCCCACCAGGAAATTTCCCAGTATCCCGGTGGGACAGTCCGGCCCTGGAACACGCACACCAACATAACTGGTAACACCACCAAATCTATACACAGAACACGCACACCGCCATAACTGGTATCACCACCAAATCTATCCAAAGAACATGCACACTGCCATAACTGGTTACCCCCAAACCTATACACAGAACACGCACATCGCCATAACTGGTTACCCCCAAACCTATACACAGAACACGCACATCGCCATAACTGGTTACCCCCAAACCTATACACAGAACACGCACATCGCCATAACTGGTTACCCCCAAACCTATACACAGCACACACACCGACATAACTGGTAACACCACCAACCCTTCCTACAGAACATACACCACTGCCATAACTCATAATATCACCAAACTGATCCACAGGACCATATTAAACAATCACTAGATTGCATTAAGATCTTGATCTAATCATTGTTCAATTCCTTGCTGCTCTTATTATTGACCCAGAAAGGGAAGTCAGGCAACTGGGACTTTGCGGGAATTGACCATTATGACTAATAGTTATTGCAGTTGGGGCACTATTTACTGAGCTATCTCAGAACGAGCAGCCTTACGCTGTATGAGTGTAACTTTTTACTGGAAAATATTCTCCCCAAAAGGACTGTGAATCAACATTCCAAGGGGCACAGTGAGCACTCACTTCTTCTCAATGGCTAGATAGATACACAGACGGACAGTTTCATGTTATTTTCCCACCTCAAAGATGGCTGCCGATATCTGACTGCATTGTAGCTGCACCGTCCCAGTGTTCATTATTAGCACAAATAGAAGGCAGAGAGTGTTTGTGGGTTTTCGTGTCTGCCGATGCTCCTAAGAAGGCCCTGTGAATTTTATTGCATGCAGTTCAATGTCCATTACTCCTCCGACTAACAGCCGGTCAATATCCGCAAGCCCTGGGGAGCTCTGTGATGCATTGTTTGTAAGTGTTGCAGATTACATTATTCAGTGGACAAGCGATCCACAAACTGCATAATTTTATTACCTGCCAGCAATGATGACTATAAAGTGTCAGGTGTGACCTAAGGGGAATATCTCTGTATGCTAAAACAGCCGTGTTACAATTTAATGCACTCAGCGGTTAACCCGTATCAGTACTCGTAGCATGAGAGCCACATTACAAAGTACTGCCCAGCAGGGTTTTTAGCTCAGTTTTACTAATCACTTGTTTACTCAACAGACACTAGACACACCATGGCTGCTATCAGTTTACACAGAGCATACTTTACTGTTTACTAAATGGCAGAATCATGCATGAAGGAGTAAGAGCTCAGTCCACATCATGGCAGTCACACAAAACCAGCACAAGAACCAGGAAGTGCATCTTCCTGCTTCCTGATCGACAGCTCTAAGGGGCTGGCTTACATTTGTGAGATTTGTGCAAATCTTCAAGCATAATCATTCAAAGTTGTGATTGTGCTTAGAGTGAACCTTAAAAATAAAAAAAATTATATGGAGGGAAAGACTGACTGTAGCGGACTGGACCCTGCACCAGAGTCTGCCCCAGTTTCCTGGAGGGGACTGCCTGCTTGCCTCCTGCCCTGTGATTATGGTCCCTGGGAGATATGGCCCTTCAAGTACAATATTTGGGCATAATGGATTATGTATGACCTTACTGGCCCTTTAAGAACCATCTGGGGACATACCGTGGAGTTACTGGGTGGCCACCATTTCATGTATCAGAGGCACATGGTGAGAACAATGGATGAAGCACATGGTGAGAACAATGGATGGCGGCCATTTTAACTCACAGACACTGTTGTGACTTTTCTACACGGTGCCATCTCGCCGGTATTTGGTGCACAAAGACATCGTTCAGTAGTTTTAAACTATACAACCGGGGACACATTATACAGTAATTATTTTTTATATAGCCTGTATATGTTCTGCAGAATCTCCATTAAACTGTATCTTCCAAACTACTGAATGGATCTGGGTGAATTTTGGATATGTGGTTCACCCAGATCCCCTGAGGATATACTTTATATGGGGTTATTGCATGTTTTGGGGTCCCTGTGATATTTTTTATAAAACTGTATTCCTCTGCCTGTGATAATGAGATTACCCATTGTGTTCAGTAATCCTATTACAGGCAGAGGGGAGGATTTTGTGTGGGAGTGTCTGTGTGTATTGTACAGATTGATTGGTTGTTTTGTCCCTCCCTGTGGGCGGTCCTGTATTCTCAACAACTGTAATAAAAACCAGGCTGGGAGTGACAGCCTCAGTTCCTGCTTAACCCTCAAAGTGAAGTGTCGTCTCATTATTGGGGGAGGATTTATTGTATGCTGTTCCAGTTTGACTGCTAGGAGTGTAAACCTACTAGCATGGTTTTTCCTATTCGGCTGTATACAACATTCATATGCTCCTACGGTTCGGTGGTTTTGGTGTCTGCTGCAGTGCTTGGAGTCCTCAGGAAGTGCTAGGAGCATCCTTCCACGGAGGTACCCAGTCGGGGTGCCAGGTGATCCGTTACACTGACACTTTATGGTTAACTGCCCATCTAATTAATTTGTTGTTAATAAATCAAGCCTTTTCTAAACGATTTTGACAAAGATTTCAAGTACATTTCAGAGTTTGTCAATTCACATCGATATGCCTCTCATTTGTAGATAGTAACCTTTCTCTGAAAGTAAAAGAAAGTTATTTTTAAATCTCACATTTGTAAGAAAAAAAAATCAATTGTTGAAGAGTAACTTTTGTCAGAAACTGCGGCACAGCATATAATTAGAAGTGATTTCAGACTAGGAGAACAGGAATCGGACATGCTCTGGGTAACATTATCTTTGGAACACTTTATTTTATTTGCTTTTACTTCCTACAGTAAAATAAAAATAAGCTCTCCAAATTGCTATTTATTTAAAAAAAAAAAAAACATCAGTCCAATAATATATATTCACTAATGATTTACAGAGAGCTCGGGGCTCATTGTCTTTGGAGAACTGTGAGGTTCACTCTATAGAGATCTGCAGGGTTCAGTATTCAGTCTATGGAGAGCTGCAGGGTTCAGTATTCAGTCTATGGAGAGCTGCAGGGCTCAGTATTCAGTCTATGGAGAGCTGCAGGGTTCAGTATTCAGTCTATGGAGAGCTGCAGGGTTCAGTATTCAGTCTATGGAGAGCTGCAGGGTTCAGGATTCAGTCTATGGAGAGCTGCAGGGTTCAGTGCTCAGTCTATGGAGAGCTGCAGGGTTCAGTATTCAGTCTATGGAGAGCTGCAGGGTTCAGTGTTCAGTCTATGGAGAGCTGCAGGGTTCAGTGTTCAGTCTATGGAGAGCTGCAGGGTTCAGTGTTCAGTCTATGGAGAGCTGCTGGGTTCAGTGCTCAGTCTATGGAGAGCTGCAGGGTTCAGTGCTCAGTCTATGGAGAGCTGCAGGGTTCAGTGCTCAGTCTATGGAGAGCTGCAGGGTTCAGTGCTCAGTCTATGGAGAGCTGCAGGGTTCAGTGCTCAGTCTATGGAGAGCTGCAGGGTTCAGTGCTCAGTCTATGGAGAGCTGCAGGGTTCAGTGATCAGTCTATGGAGAGCTGCAGGGTTCAGTGATCAGTCTATGGAGAGCTGCAGGGTTCAGTGCTCAGTCTATGGGGAGCTGCAGGGTTCAGTGCTCAGTCTATGGAGAGCTGCAGGGTTCAGTATTCAGTCTATGGAGAGCTGCAGGGTTCAGTGCTCAGTCTATGGAGAGCTGCAGGGTTCAGTGCTCAGTCTATGGAGAGCTGCAGGGTTCAGTGCTAGTCTATGGAGAGCTGCAGGGTTCAGTGCTCAGTCTATGGAGAGCTGCAGGGTTCAGTGCTCAGTCTATGGAGATCTGCTGGGTTCAGTGCTCAGTCTATGGAGAGCTGCTGGGTTCAGTGCTCAGTCTATGGAGAGCTGCAGGGCTCAGTGTTCAGTCTATGGAGAGCTGCAGGGCTCAGTGTTCAGTCTATGGGGAGCTGCAGGGTTCAGTATTCAGTCTATGGAGAGCTGCAGGGTTCAGTGTTCACTCTATGGAGAGCTGCAGGGTTCAGTGTTTACTCTATGGAGAGCTGCAGGGTTCAGTATTCAGTCTATGGAGAGCTGCAGGGTTCAGTGTTCAGTCTATGGAGAGCTGCAGGGTTCAGTGTTCAGTCTATGGAGAGCTGCAGGGTTCAGTGTTCAGTCTATGGAGAGCTGCAGGGTTCAGTATTCAGTCTATGGAGAGCTGCAGGGTTCAATCTATGGATAGCTGCTGGGTTCAGTGTTCAGTCTATGGAGAGCTGCAGGGTTCAGTGCTCAGACTATGGAGAGCTGCTGGGTTCAGTGCTCAGTCGATGAAGAGCTGCAGGGTTCAGCATTAAGTCTATAGAATATATATCGTTATCTCTTTGAATGTTATCTCAGAAACATAAATCCATTCAAAGTGTCAAATCTAAATTTCTGGGACATTTTAACACACACATGTATATACAGGGTGGGCTAAAATGCAGAGTAGGATTAGGATTTGACAGGTAAATAACTTACTTGTTAATAGTAAACTTTTTGTTGCAGGTTCATATTATGAGTATTGAGAAACTCCCCATGGGTAATTTTACGAATGAACAACAAATTAACCCGAGAAAACAAGGAATTCATGCATCAACTCATCATGTCTGAGGAAGCTCATTTTCATTTAAATGGCCAATAAGCAAAACTAATTTCTGGGGTACAGAAAATCCACGGACAATTCATCAGCGCCAAATGCACCCTACCCAATGCACTGTCTGGTCCGGGGTGACCTCGCAGAAAAAGCCCAACTTTGCTCATTCAAAAGATATAATCGTAGGTATCTAGTCAAAGAAATCTCCATACGTTAAGCATTCATTTCATGTAATGTCACTGAAATTGGTTCATTAAGAAAAAAAGGTACTGACTCCTCAAGCCAAGTTCTGAATTTTGGGACGCCTTGTATATAAATGGATTTTAAATATTTTAGAATTAGATGTGTTCCTTTACTAGAATAGGCTACTGAGCCCTCTTAAAGACCAACAAACAGAAAACCAACATTGCAAAATAAAATCCAGTGCTTTGCATGTGGATAATGGACATAAATTAGATTCCATATGGCACCTGAAGACCCTAATTGCCATATGTCTGACATCCCTAGTAACATGGCTATGTGCCTAAAAGATAATGTGCTTTTGGTAATAATTAAGATAAAGTTATTTTGGTGCTAAGAATGTTCCTTCCTGGACACATTACTGGGAGTATTATTGCTGCGGAGCTCTGTTATACACTCAGACACATTACTGGGAGTATTATTGCTGTGGGGCTCTGTTATACACTCAGACACATTACTGGGAGTATTATTACTGTGGAGCTCTGTTATACACTCAGACACATTACTGAGATTATTATTGCTGTGAAGCTCTGTTATACACTCAGACACATTACTGGGAGTATTATTGCTGTGGGGCTCTGTTATACACTCAGACACATTACTGGGAGTATTATTGCTGTGGGGCTCTGTTATACACTCAGACACATTACTGGGAGTATTATTGCTGTGGGGCTCTGTTATACACTCAGACACATTACTGGGAGTATTATTACTGTGGGGCTCTGTTATACACTCAGACACATTACTGGGAGTATTATTGCTGCGGAGCTCTGTGAGACACTCAGACACATTACTGGGAGTATTATTGCTGTGGGGCTCTGTTATACACTCAGACACATTACTGGGAGTATTATTGCTGTGGGGCTCTGTTATACACTCAGACACATTACTGGGAGTATTATTGCTGCGGAGCTCTGTTATACACTCAGACACATTACTGGGAGTATTATTGCTGTGGAGCTCTGTTATACACTCAGACACATTACTGGGAGTATTATTGCTGCGGAGCTCTGTTATACACTCAGACACATTACTGGGAGTATTATTGCTGCGGAGCTCTGTTATACACTCAGACACATTACTGGGAGTATTATTGCTGTGGAGCTCTGTTATACACTCAGACACATTACTGGGAGTATTATTGCTGCGGAGCTCTGTTATACACTCAGACACATTACTGGGAGTATTATTGCTGCGGAGCTCTGTTATACACTCAGACACATTACTGGGAGTATTATTGCTGCGGAGCTCTGTTATACACTCAGACACATTACTGGGAGTATTATTGCTGCGGAGCTCTGTTATACACTCAGACACATTACTGGGAGTATTATTGCTGTGGAGCTCTGTTATACACTCAGACACATTACTGGGAGTATTATTGCTGCGGAGCTCTGTTATACACTCAGACACATTACTGGGAGTATTATTGCTGCGGAGCTCTGTTATACACTCAGACACATTACTGGGAGTATTATTGCTGCGGAGCTCTGTTATACACTCAGACACATTACTGGGAGTATTATTGCTGTGGAGCTCTGTTATACACTCAGACACATTACTGGGAGTATTATTGCTGTGGAGCTCTGTTATACACTCAGACACATTACTGGGAGTATTATTGCTGTGGAGCTCTGTTATACACTCAGTCACATTACTGGGAGTATTATTGCTGTGGAGCTCTGTTATACACTCAGACACATTACTGGGAGTATAAATAGCTGTGGAGCTCGGTTATACATTTAGACACATTACTGGGAGTATTGTTACTGTGGAGCTCTGTTATACACTCAGACACATTACTGGGAGTATTATTGCTACGGAGCTCTGTTATACACTCAGACACATTGCTGGGAGTATTATTGCTGTGGAGCTCTTTTATACACTCAGACACATTGCTGGGAGTATTATTGCCGTGGAGCTCTGTTATACACTCAGACACATTACTGGGAGTATTATTGCTGTGGAGCTCTGTTATACACTCAGACACATTACTGGGAGTATTATTGCTGCGGAGCTCTGTTATACACTCAGACACATTACTGGGAGTATTATTGCTGCGGAGCTCTGTTATACACTCAGACACATTACTGGGAGTATTATTGCTGCGGAGCTCTGTTATACACTCAGACACATTACTGGGAGTATTATTGCTGCGTAGCTCTGTTATACACTCAGACACATTACTGGGAGTATTATTGCTGTGGAGCTCTGTTATACACTCAGACACATTACTGGGAGTATTATTGCTGCGGAGCTCTGTTATACACTCAGACACATTACTGGGAGTATTATTGCTGCGGAGCTCTGTTATACACTCAGACACATTACTGGGAGTATTATTGCTGCGGAGCTCTGTTATACACTCAGACACATTACTGGGAGTATTATTGCTGTGGAGCTCTGTTATACACTCAGACACATTACTGGGAGTATTATTGCTACGGAGCTCTGTTATACACTCAGACACATTACTGGGAGTATTATAGCTGTGGAGCTCGGTTATACATTTAGACACATTACTTGGAGTATTGTTACTGTGGAGCTCTGTTATACACTCAGACACATTACTGGGAGTATTATTGCTATGGAGCTCTGTTATACACTCAGACACATTACTGGGAGTATTATTGCTACGGAGCTCTGTTATACACTCAGACACATTGCTGGGAGTATTATTGCTGTGGAGCTCTTTTATACACTCAGACACATTGCTGGGAGTATTATTGCCGTGGAGCTCTGTTATACACTCAGACACATTACTGGGAGTATTATTGCCGTGGAGCTCTGTTATACACTCAGACACATTACTGGGAGTATTATTGCTGTGGAGCTCGGTTATACACTCAGACACATTACTGGGAGTATTATTACTGTGGAGCTCTGTTATACACTCACACACATTACTGGGAGTATTATTACTGTGGAGCTCTGTTATACACCCAGACACATTACTGGGAGTATTATTGCTGTGGAGCTCGGTTATACACTCAGACACATTACTGGGAGTATTATTACTGTGGAGCTCTGTTTTACACTCAGGCACACCAACAATATGGAGCTCCGAGAAAAGAGGGACATTAGGATAGAAAAGAGGGACCTAGGGATTTGTCCCCAAAATAGGGTCTGTCTCATCAACACAGGAATACTAAGATGGTAATCACTCTACAAAACAATAAGAAATGATACAATAATTGACACTGCGTTAAGCTGCTATCCAGTGCAGTGATATTTTAGCTTTATTTAGCTAATCCTGGGAGAATGCAGCTCACCAGGTATTGTGTATATATATTTGGTTAATATTTGGGAGGACATTTGAGAAAGAAGTCCAGATCTGGAATCCCGTCTACGTTTTAGACTTTCTCACTTGAGTGCTGTAGAGGAATCTGTACTCTCACAACCTTTAAAATTAAACCCTAAACTCTAGCCTAGAAATGAACAGAAATATATAACAAATCATGGTTCTAGCCTGACGGCTGTCCTATAAATAATGTTGCAGGTGTAATATGAAGGATTTATGCTCCTGTCCATGTGAAGCTACCATTAATCGTAATGCACTATGGCGTTAACACAAGAGTATAAATCTGAATATCAGCAATTTGACACGAATGAGCTCATCCTATTGGATGACCCCAAAATTCACCACCATCTCTGTTTATTACAGCTGGATTCCGCTCCAATATTTTGCTAATTCAAATCATTTAGAAAATGTATGTAAACCATTAAATTGCCAAACTAAATAGCTCCATCTCCTGGCCCCATAATTAACCTTCCAGATATCTAGTGGCCCCCAATAAACGTAGTTCCATAGCGGTCGCGGCTAAGTACCGCTGGGACTATTCATGGGTTTGGTTAATGCGAACGGCCGCCAGAGAGCCAACATTCGGTTCTATTCGCATGAAGGGAAAGTGCCGAACCAAGGGCACCCAGGGAAAGCGATTAGTGGCAGCTGGACAGGGTAACTCCCAAACGGTGTCCCAGACCTCATAGTCGGTGGGCAGGAGGCCGGCTTCTACACTCCTCCAGGAGTCCGTGGCAAACGTAGTGGGAAGGAGTGTTTGTCACACTATTAATACTAGAATATTGAGTTGTATAATGCCTTCCTATGGGGAACTCCAAATGCGAGCGTGGCCGTTGCCGTGCATGCGCATTAGGTCTCCCCCGCCGGCTGAAGATGGGGGAGAAGCAGAGCTGGTCCCGAGCTAGTGAAGGGGGAGGTGGGATCTATTTATTTTCCTAGCACTATAGTTTCCCTTTAGTTGACTTTGAAGCCAACTAATCACAATGCTCTGACTGGCTTTATGCAAGACTACCCAGTGATGTCTATATACAGGGCCGGCATGTCCTATAGGCAACTTAGGCAGTCGCCTAGGGTGCACTGGCCTTGGGGGCGCAAGTGTTTAGCGATCCGGCACGGGGGAAGCACACAATGCTGGGGGGGGGGCAGGAGAGACCACTAAGGGACATTGGTGGGGGGGGCAAGAGAGACCACTAAGGGACTTTGAGGGGGTGGCATGAGAGAACACTAAGGGTTATTGGGGGGGGGGGACAGGAGAGACCACTAAGGGACTTTGGGGGGGGCAGGTGAGACCACTAAAGGGCACCTGGAGAGAGGAGAGTCCACTAAGACACACTGGGGGAGAGGAGGAAAGACCACTAAAGGACACTGGGGGGCCGGAAAGATGGGGGTGGGGGGAGAGACCACTAAGGGAAAGATAGGAGAGAGCAATATAGAAAGGGGTATTTCACTAAGGGACAGGAGGGCAGGGAAGATCCCTAAGGGACAGGGAAGAGCACTAAGGGACAGGAGGGGATGGGAGAGCACGAAGGAATGGGATAGGAGAGCACTAAGAGATGGTAGGGAATGGGAGAGCTCTAAGGGATGGGAGAAGATGGGAGAACACTAAGGGAAAGAAGAGGATGGGAGAGCACTAAGAGATAGGAAAGGATGGGAGAGCACTAAGGGACAGGAGAGGATGGGAGAGCACTAAGGGACAGGAGAGTGTAACGGAGCTCCCGTACTCCGACCGAGTACCCTCCGTTGATGGACGCTTCATAGCTTCAGCCGAGGACCACAAGTACCGCACCGGACACCACAACCACTGCAGACTCCGCAACCACTGTAGCTTGACTGGAGTCTTGCCATCTTCCTTCCACCCTTGATGAGCTTCTTTCCTCCAGGACCATGTGGGAAAGACCTCTTCCTTCCACCCTGTATGAACCTCCAGAATCCATGACTGTGTGAGGAAGACCTCTCCTCCCTCTCCTCCAAGGAGAGCGTAACAGGAACAGCTTTTATAAGAGCTAAGTGATTAAAACTCAAGGGCATCGCAATCCCCAGTGTGAGTATAGCTGTCCCCTGCAATCAGGAGACAAGACTACGTGTGGAGGGTCAAGAAGAACTGTCTAAAACTTTATTTTACTTGGGACTAGCCCATATGGTCATTACATTAACATTGCTATGAAAACTCAATAAAATTACAAACAGTCAAATCATAGCAGGCAACATACAGTGACTTATTATAACACAATGGCATATTTTTAAAGGAATGGGGGAGACAATAATTAACAGAAAATATCTCACGTGCCTGCAGAATTAGCAATATGCAAATCTACCTGAATATGCAAAAAGAACCAGTCTTGCTATTCAGGTAGTGCATATTGCTGTTGCTACCAACAGAGGGAGCTAGACAAGCTCCATAGCCAAATCCACCTAGTTGGTAGCAAACCTCAGCAGTACAGGAGAGCAGGCAATACATTTCACAGTACACACACACACTATAAACAATTACATTACACACACCCTGCACCTATAATGGGTACAGGGTGACTAAAACATAAGAGAAATAAAGCAACCTACATAAATAGTCTGTCTGAAGTTAGAATAGGGGCTTTAAAGCCAAATACATCAAAGAGTCATAGCCATATGGTAGGAGACTGGCCAACAGGCTTTCATAACCCAGGGAAGCAGGACAATTTGTCACACGAAAAACCAGTTACAAAAGGCAGTTTGTAACAGAGAGGGACAGGAGGGGATGGGAGAGCACTAAGGGACAGGAGGGCAGGGGACAACACTAAGGGACAGGAGGGGATGGGAGAGCACTAAGGGACAGGAGGGCAGGGGACAACACTAAGAGACAGGAGGGGATGGGAGAGCACTAAGGGACAGGAGGGCAGGGGACAACACTAAGGGACAGGAGGGAATGGGAGAGCACTAAGGGACAGGAGGGCAGGGGACAACACTAAGGGACAGGAGGGGATGGGAGAGCACTAAGGGACAGGAGGGCAGGGGACAAAAGTAAGGGACAGGAGGGGATGGGAGAGCACTAAGGGACAGGAGGGCAGGGGACAACACTAAGAGACAGGAGGGGATGGGAGAGCACTAAGGGACAGGAGGGCAGGGGACAACACTAAGGGACAGGAGGGAATGGGAGAGCACTAAGGGACAGGAGGGCAGGGGACAACACTAAGGGACAGGAGGGGATGGGAGAGCACTAAGGGACAGGAGGGCAGGGGACAAAAGTAAGGGACAGGAGGGGATGGGAGAGCACTAAGGGACAGGAGGGCAGGGGACAACACTAAGGGACAGGAGGGAATGGGAGAGCACTAAGGGACAGGAGGGCAGGGGACAACGGTAAGGGACAGGAGGGGATGGGAGAGCACTAAGGGACAGGAGGGCAGGGGACAACACTAAGGGACAGGAGGGGATGGGGAGAGCACTAAGGGACAGGAGGGCAGGGGCCAACACTAAGGGACAAGAGGGGAGGAGGGAGTTCTAAGGGACAGGGGGAGAAGTGGAGATGAGACCACTAAGGGACGGGGGAAGTGGAAGAGATCAGTAAGGTACAGGGGCAGTGTAAGACACACAGAGAGGCTGAGGAAAGGGTGAAAGAGAAGCACAGAAGGGCTGGTAGGGGAGACAGAGACACACAGAGGGGCTCAGGAGCGAGACATACAGAGTCACTTGTGAGGGAGACACACAGAGGGGCCTGGGGGAAAAGAGATACACCAAGGAGCTGGGAAGAGTAAGACATGCAAAGGGGTTGGGAGGATGTAGGAGACATACAAAGAGGAGGGATAAGAGAAATGCAAGGGGTTTGTAAGAGATACACTAATGGGGAGTGTAAGACACAAAACTGAAAAAAAAATATACAAAAAACAAAACAAAATAAATATAATAATAAAAATAAAGAGCTACTCCCTTCTCAGCCCCTATCCCACCCCACAAACCCTCTCTTTCACACAATACACATACACAATGCATCCTTACACTCACACAGAAATACACCATTCTTCCCTTACACACACAGAAACACACAATGCATCCATTACACACACACAGTGCATCCCTTACACACACACAATGCATACCTCACAAACACACACAATGCAGCCCTTGCACACACACACACACACACACTGCTTCTCCTAATGCATCTCTTACACACACTCAATGCATCCCTTACAGGCACACACTGCATTACATTATGTACACAGAAACACACCTTGCATCCTTTACACACACAAACACACACACACACACACACACACATACACAGAAACGCATTATTTACACACAAACACACACTGCATCCCCTATATACACGCACTTCATCCCTTACACAAACTGGTATCCCTATACATTCCATTCCATAAGAACACATACACATTGCATCCTCTACGATAACACATAACACATCCCCTAGATTCCTAGAATGTTATCTCTATAATGCCTTGAGAGTTTATTAACATTGGGACGTTGTCTCTTCACGCTTAGCTGAGACAGGGTTTACATTGCTCTGATATATTCAGAACTCTCAGCACAATGTATCCTGTCTGCACTGGGTTAGAGAGGAATGAGTTAATTTAATCAGATAAGAAATGTTCTTAAAAGAATACCATTTGTTTCCATACCATCGTCTTTTACCCTGAACCGAACTATTCCACCCATTGTATGTATATTATTAAAAGAATACTACCTATTAAATGTTAGAACACTTATACTGCCTGTATCACCTGCACTATCCCTTTCTGTCTCTTTAATCATAAATGCGATAATAGATTTGTTTAAAGTCAGTTTCAATCCCAGCTGATCTCCTGCTAATCTCCATTACTAATAGTTGAACCAATCACAGTAAGTTGGTCTGATTTCTTCAATAATAAATCTTTATATCTGATCAAAAAATGAAAATCCGCTAAAAAACAGAATTGGCCACAGGTCAGAAGCCTCCGGCGTAAACCCTGGAAATTGAAATAGTAATTCTTAGGGGATCAGGCTGAATTATTGACTAATCCTCTAAACTTGTATTTTTATAATAAAAGTAAGATTAAATGCTATGGATTTTCCTGAGTTTAATACAAACAGAAGGCTAAATAGTAAGAAACAGTACTTAACCCGTGATTTCTAAAACAGAACATTTTAGGTTAATTTACCAGGTCCATAACATGTCTGTAAAAGACGCAGCGTCACGACCCAGGATTCTAATATTATGTTAACTAATCCCATATATTCAACAAGTGTGAAAAATAAATTGAATTAAATTGAAGTCAATCTATTTACCTCTATTATGGATCTTAGCTCCCTGTTCTGCTCTTTGCACCTGACAGTCAGCATAGACAGCCATACGGAGAAGGAGATATGAAGCAAGGTTTCTCTTCCCGTTGCAATGTGTGCCTTGGCTGTGCCAGGACTGAACCGGATTGGGGTGATGAAAAGAGAATGGAGCATCACAGAAATATAATAACACGAGTTAGAGGTGACTGTCAGTGTTTTATTCAATGGGATCATTTCTAGAGATGGGATTGTTCTCCTTTAATGAACAAATGACACTTCAAAAACATATTCTTTCTCAATTAAAAACAAGAATACATATTAATAATAATGACCACATACTGCCAGTCCTCAGCAGTATCAATACTGAATTATAGAAGTATTAATTCTAAATACTGTGTCTCTCTATAGAAGGAATTAATCCCAGAGTAATGTGTCAGTCCCCAGAAGGATGGATATTATAATACTGTGCTAGTCCACAGGCAGTATTAATACTAGAATACCGTGTCAGTCCCCAGAAGGATGGATATTATAATACTGTGCTAGTCCACAGACAGTATTAATACTAGAATACCGTGTCAGTCCCCAGAAGGATGGATATTATAATACTGTGCTAGTCCACAGGCAGTATTAATACTAGAGTAATGTGTCAGTCCCCAGAAGGATGGATATTATAATACTGCGCTAGTCCACAGACAGTTTTAATACTAGAGTAATGTGTCAGTCCCCAGAAGGATGGATATTATAATACTGTGCTAGTCCACAGACAGTATTATTACCAGAATACCGTGTCAATCCCCAGAAGGATGGATATTATAATACTGTGCTAGTCCACAGACAGTATTAATACTAGAATACCGTGTCAGTCCCCAGAAGGATGGATATTATAATACTGCGCTAGTCCACAGACAGTATTAATACCAGAATACCGTGTCAGTCCCCAGAAGGATGGATATTATAATACTGTGCTAGTCCACAGACAGTATTAATACTAGAATACCGTGTCAGTCCCCAGAAGGATGGATATTATAATACTGTGCTAGTCCACAGACAGTATTAATACTAGAATACCGTGTCAGTCCCCAGAAGGATGGATATTATAATACTGTGCTAGTCCACAGACAGTATTAATACTAGAGTAATGTGTCAGTCCCCAGAAGGATGGATATTATAATACTGTGCTAGTCCACAGACAGTATTAATACCAGAATACCGTGTCAGTCCCCAGAAGGATGGATATTATAATACTGTGCTAGTCCACAGACAGTATTAATACTAGAATACCGTGTCAGTCCCCAGAAGGATGGATATTATAATACTGTGCTAGTCCACAGACAGTATTAATACCAGAATACTGTGTCAGTCCCCAGAAGGATGGATATTATAATACTGCGCTAGTCCACAGACAGTACCAATACCAGAATACCGTGTCAGTCCCCAGAAGGATGGATATTATAATACTGTGCTAGTCCACAGACAGTATTAATACCAGAATACTGTGTCAGTCCCCAGAAGGATGGATATTATAATACTGCGCTAGTCCACAGACAGTACCAATACCAGAATACCGTGTCAGTCCCCAGAAGGATGGATATTATAATACTGTGCTAGTCCACAGACAGTATTAATACCAGAATACTGTGTCAGTCCCCAGAAGGATGGATATTATAATACTGTGCTAGTCCACAGACAGTATTAATACCAGAATACCGTGTCAGTCCCCAGAAGGATGGATATTATAATACTGTGCTAGTCCACAGACAGTATTAATACTAGAATACCGTGTCAGTCCCCAGAAGGATGGATATTATAATACTGTGCTAGTCCACAGACATTATTAATACCAGAATACCGTGTCTGTCCCCAGAAGGATGGATATTATAATACTGTGCTAGTCCACAGACAGTATTAATACCAGAATACCGTGTCAGTCCCCAGAAGGATGGATATTATAATACTGTGCTAGTCCACAGACAGTATTAATACTAGAATACCGTGTCAGTCCCCAGAAGGATGGATATTATAATACTGTGCTAGTCCACAGACAGTATTAATACCAGAATACCGTGTCAGTCCCCAGAAGGATGGATATTATAATACTGTGCTAGTCCACAGACAGTATTAATACCAGAATACCGTGTCAGTCCCCAGAAGGATGGATATTATAATACTGTGCTAGTCCACAGACAGTATTAATACTAGAATACCGTGTCAGTCCCCAGAAGGATGGATATTATAATACTGTGCTAGTCCACAGACAGTATTAATACCAGAATACTGTGTCAGTCCCCAGAAGGATGGATATAATAATACTGTGCTAGTCCACAGACAGTATTAATACCAGAATACTTTGTCAGTCCCCAGAAGGATGGATATTATAATACTGTGCTAGTCCACAGGCAGTATGAATACCAGAGTAATGTGTCAGTCCCCAGAAGGATGGATATTATAATACTGTGCTAGTCCACAGACAGTATTAATACTAGAATACCGTGTCAGTCCCCAGAAGGATGGATATTATAATACTGTGCTAGTTCACAGACAGTATTAATACCAGAGTAATGTGTCAGTCCACAGAGAGTATTAAAAATACCAGAATATTGTGTCAGTCCACAGACAGTATTATTACAGGGATACGGTGTCAGTCCACAGAGAGTATTAATACCAGACTAATGTGTCAGTCCACAGAGAGTATTACTACAGGGATATGGTGTCAGTCCACAGAGAGTATTAATAACAGAATATTGTGTCAGTCCACAGACAGTATCAATACCAGAATAATGTGTCAGTCTACAGACAGTATTAATACCAGGATATTGTGTCCGTCCATAGACAGACTTAATACCGGAATATTGTGTATTTAATTCCTGATAATTTTAGCTGCCCCATGCTTGCAGTCTCTCTGCTCGGTGCAGAGGCCGGTTACACCATATCTACCGAACATTCTTTGTAATAAAGTCAGCACGGAGTTAAAACTCCTGCAGCAGGAAGCCCCCATCCGCAACATGAAATTTACTGCGATTTAGTCTCACAGACAAAGGGGAATAAAGCGAACTTGGTTCCTGACAGATGGTTACACGGCACATTTCATTGTTTGCATTTTATTTATTGAAACTGCATTCTGCAAAGAACCGGGCCACAGAGCTCGCAATCTATGGATGGATCATCGGTACGCTTAGGGTTACAAACCCGTAGCAATCATACTTCGATATTAAACAGTATAACAAACCCAGGACATCCTCTGTCATTTACTGATCATTTACTCGTTCCAGCACAATGTTGACTGGGAAGAGACAAACATTGACATGATTATTACTCTGACAAGTCAAATACATTCCTAATCTGAGATATAAAATGTTTTAAAATGTTTACCTGCAAAAATTCCAAAATGCTAGAAGAGACATTTATTTTCTGTAAATAAGGAATTTGTTTTGGATAATCATGGTCAGGGCCGGCTCGTCCATAGGACAGACTGGGGCAATGGCCCCAGGCGACTCTTTAACAGGGGCAGCGTTATGCCGCCGCGGGCCGCCTCCGCTGCATAGATATGCAACGAGATGGTTCTCTATCCAGGCGATTTAGGCGGCTGCCTAAATCGCCTTGGGACAGACTGATCCGTTGGGTCCTCAGGGAGGGGGCATGGCGGCATGCCCTGTGTGCCGCCGGGTGCACAGCCCCTCCAGCAGTTTGCCCTGCAGGAGAGAGCCTCCGGTCTGCAGTTCCGCAAGGTGTGAGCTGCAGATCATGTAATGGAAGGCTTGCAAGCTCTGACCGGAGCGCACGAGAATGTGGTCTGCAGCTCACACCTGGTGGAGCTTCAGACCAGAGAGCCATCCCACTGAACCACCAGGGAGAATAGCACTAAAAAAGGTATGTGAGTGTGGGGAGGCTCGTGACCGCCCCAGCCTGTCTTCCCCACTGCCACCCCCACAGCCTGCCCACTCCACTGCCACCCTCACATCCTGCCTCCCCCCACTGTCACCCCCACATCTTGTCACCCCCACAGCCTGCTTCCCCCACTGTCACCCTAACATCCTGCCACCCACCACTGCCACCCTCACATCCAAATCCCCACATGGTCACCCCCACACCCTGTCCTCCACACGGTCACCCCTACAGCCTGTCACCCTCACACTGTAACTGTCACCCTCCCATCCCGTCACCCCCATACCCTGTTCTCCACACTGTCACCCCCACACGGTTACCCCTGTAGCATGTCATCCTCACACTGTAACTGTCACCCTCACATCCTGTCACCCCCACAGCCTGCTCCCCACAGCCTGTCACCCTCACATCCTGCCACCCATCTACCCTGCCTCCACTTTATATATATATATATATATATATATATATATACACACACATATACATACACACACACACACACACACACTGTATCCAATGCACACACCAAACATACTCTGCATCCACTACACAGACACTGCACCCATTGCACATCCACTACACAGACACTGCACCTACCACACAGCATCCACTACACAGACACTGCACCTACCACACAGCATCCACTACACAGACACTGCACCTACCACACAGCATCCACTACACAGACACTGCACCTACCACACAGCATCCACTACACAGACACTGCACCCACCACACAGCATCCACTACACAGACACTGCACCCACCACACAGCATCCACTACACAGACACTGCACCCACCACACAGCATCCACTACACAGACACTGCACCTACCACACAGCATCCACTACACAGACACTGCACCTACCACACAGCATCCACTACACAGACACTGCACCCACCACACAGCATCCACTACACAGACACTGCACCTACCACACAGCATCCACTACACAGACACTGCACCCACCACACAGCATCCACTACACAGACACTGCACCCACCACACAGCATCCACTACACAGACACTGCACCTACCACACAGCATCCACTACACAGACACTGCACCCACCACACAGCATCCACTACACAGACACTGCACCTACCACACAGCATCCACTACACAGACACTGCACCCACCACACAGCATCCACTACACAGACACTGCACCCACCACACAGCATCCACTACACAGACACTGCACCCACCACACAGCATCCACTACACAGACACTGCACCCACCACACAGCATCCACTACACAGACACTGCACCTACCACACAGCATCCACTACACAGACACTGCACCCACCACACAGCATCCACTACACAGACACTGCACCCACCACACAGCATCCACTACACAGACACTGCACCCACCACACAGCATCCACTACACAGACACTGCACCTACCACACAGCATCCACTACACAGACACTGCACCTACCACACAGCATCCACTACACAGACACTGCACCTACCACACAGCATCCACTACACAGACACTGCACCTACCACACAGCATCCACTACACAGACACTGCACCTACCACACAGCATCCACTACACAGACACTGCACCTACCACACAGCATCCACTACACAGACACTGCACCTACCACACAGCATCCACTACACAGACACTGCACCCATTACACATCCACTACACAAATACAGACACTGCATCCACTATGCACACACTGCATCTCCTACACAGACACTGCCTTCACTACACACACTGCATAACATAATGGATGTGCATGAGGTTTGGGGGGGATTGCGGGGGGGGGGGAAGCATTTCATCCTTCGACCCAGGCAGCAGAATGTCTTGGGCCGGCCCTTTTCATGGTACTTAGAGGTGTTAAACATTATATACCTCTTTTTCTCATTGATTTTTCTGTGATACGATGGGGGGTGAGCGTGCTTTTAATTGTTGTGTATTATTCCAACTTTAATACTTGGGCTAGAACTTTCAGATGTGAGGTCAGAATAAAATAATTTGTCAAAAAAATATATTAAAATGGGGCCATAAATAAATACACAAGTAAAGGTAACAACATACAAGCAAAATCCGCAAAATAATTTGGGCTAACACACCCAGGGGCTATTCTTTGCACAAGTTCATCATATGGACAATGGGGGCGTTAGTTCTCTGCCTGGACCCTTTCGCCCTGGGATACTAGATACCATTTTCGTCACGGCAGAGTATTAGCGGGAAGCTCATTTCTCCATATAGTATTTATTTCAGGATTTCACGCACTTTCCATGTGATATGTTTATTGGTGTTGTTTATGTCCCGGCTGAGCACTCAGTTGAGATATGCTTCTAACTCCTAATAAATCTCGATTTATTGGAGAGGAAAATAGGCAGATCACGTGCCAGGCCGTTATCTCAGCCATTTGCTACGCCATCCTGCAAACGCCATCTGCCGGGTCAAGCCACGTGGGTGAATGCTGGAACTGTACGTTACAGGAATTTATGCCACCAGATAAGTAACGTGACAGCGCTGAGATATTTACGCAGATTCGATTTATGAGACAAGAGACATATGGGTGCCGACAAAAGTTAATGAAATGAGTATAAAATTGCTACTTCCTTAAAGGGGCCGGGAAGGAAGTCTGTAAAATAGCCACGAAACACAGATAAACCCTCGGTAACAGTAAAAGAAAATTATATTTGTAATAAAATGCTATGTTGTGGATTGCTAACGTCTTCCTTGAATGCAGATTTACTGCACTGGCGTACGCAGGGTGACTAAGAATGGTTTGCAAAGCAGGATATGTTAATATGGCACTATCCTGTACACCAGTGCAGGCATGCTTCCATACAGAGCTCATGGAAATTAGGCAAAATAGTTTGTTTCTCATTGGGATTCTTAATATATGGATTTTATTTTCTAACCAGTCAATTTCTGTGAGACAGTGACAGTGTCTGAGAGCTATGAGACAGTGACAGTGTCTGGGAGCTATGAGACAGTGACAGTGTCTGGGAGCTGTGAGACAGGGACAGTGTCTGGGAGCTGTGAGACAGGGACAGTGTCTCGGAGCTGTGAGACAGGGACAGTGTCTGGGAGCTGTGAGACAGGGACAGTGTCTGGGAGCTGTGAGACAGTGTCTGGGAGCTGTGAGACAGGGACAGTGTCTGGGAGCTCTGAGACAGGGACAGTGTCTGGGAGCTCTGAGACAGGGACAGTGACTGGGAGCTCTGAGACAGGGACAGTGTCTGGGAGCTCTGAGACAGGGACAGTGTCTGGGAGCTCTGAGACAGGGACAGTGACTGGGAGCTGTGAGACAGTGACCGTGTCTGGGAGCTGTGAGACAGTGACCGTGTCTGGGAGCTGTGAGACAGGGACGGTGTCTGGGAGCTGTGAGACAGGGACGGTGTCTGGGAGCTGTGAGACAGTGACGGTGTCTGGGAGCTGTGAGACAGTGACAGTGTCTGGGAGCTGTGAGACAGTGACGGTGTCTGGGAGCTATGAGACAGTGACAGTGTCTGGGAGCTGTGAGACAGTGACGGTGTCTGGGAGCTGTGAGACAGGGACGGTGTCTGGGAGCTGTGAGACAGTGACGGTGTCTGGGAGCTGTGAGACAGTGACGGTGTCTGGGAGCTGTGAGACAGGGACGGTGTCTGGGAGCTGTGAGACAGGGACAGTGTCTGGGAGCTGTGAGACAGGGACCGTGTCTGGGAGCTGTGAGACAGGGACAGTGTCTGGGAGCTGTGAGACAGGGACAGTGTCTGGGAGCTGTGAGACAGGGACAGTGTCTGGGAGCTGTGAGACAGGGACAGTGTCTGGGAGCTGTGAGACAGGGACAGTGTCTGGGAGCTGTGAGACAGGGACAGTGTCTGGGAGCTGTGAGACAGGGACAGTGTCTGGGAGCTGTGATAGACTTATGCATGGCAAGAAATGCTCTGCCAAACCAATTTTTAAAGAAAAACAAACATTTTTGGGACACCCGAATTTCGTTTGGATGTCAGCTCGGCAGAATTTGGGAACTGAGATTCTGAATAGGGAAGCTGACCACAAAGGGTCCCCTGTACGCAGGTTTAACCAGACCACGAAGGGTCCCCTGCACGCAGGCCTAATCGGACCCCATACGGTCCCCTGTATGCAAGCCTAACCGGACCCTATAGGGCCCCCTGTACGCATGCTTTACCAGACATCGAAGGGTCCCCTGTACGCAGGCCTAACCAGACCACAAAGGGTCCCCTGTACGGAGGCCTAACCAGACAACAAAGGGTCCCCTGTACACAGGCTTAACCAGTCCACAAAGGGTCCCCTGTACGCAGACCTAACCAGAACACAAAGGGTCCCCTGTACGCAGACCTAACCAGACAACGAAGGGTGCCCTGTATTCAGGCCTAACCAGGACCAAGCAGAAACCTGGCACAGTATTAGGAAGACTTGACAGGGTAATGAAGAGCTGTCTGAATCCTGACAGCCATGATAACCTGTATGTGAAGGTGGTAGCTCTCCACCTGAACCCTACAGACTATGGACCTCAATCACAACGAGCAGTAAGTCGCTGTATAACCCAGTTCCACACTGCTGGGTGCTAAGAAAGTACGGAAAATACTGGATCGAATCTGAGAGACCTCTGAATCCTTCTATGTAGATCATACAGTGTGAGAACTGAAATATAATAAGTAGAACAAATTAGCTGGGATCTCTCCACATCTACGTTTGGAGATGATTTACTAAGAAATGAATTGTAATAAATTGTATAAATTAGGCAAACACAGCCAAACAATGACTATTGAAATTGGTTTAAAATTCACCAGGATCTTCTATTACAAATTGTAATAAAGGGTATAAACCTCAAAAAAGTATAAAAATATTAGCAAAACCTTCAGACTGAACAAATTATAGACAGCTTCTGAAGTGATTTTCTTAAAAACACACTAATTCCATATATATAGAAAGATCAGAGTTCGCTAAAAACTAAAATAGGTAAATGTACACAATTTGAATTTTTCCTCTATTTTGTTCATCCTTTACCGATTACTTAACTGGACAAAAATGTTCAAATAATTATGTCATGTTCCTAATATCCACAATTTGTAAGAAAACTATAAACTGAAAGACATTTATGTCACATACAATAATTATGAAAAAGAAGATAAATAAAAATGGTTGAAACCCTGCTTACGGGTATATTTCCGGAACTGGGTGTCATTTCTGGGAATGCAGCTAATTGTAATTTGCATAAAGTCTCAGTAATTTACTCATGGCTTTGCTCCCTTGTCCTCCCTTACTGTTGAAATGGTGATATGAAGTTTGACCAACAATGGTTGCTGTACAGTGTGAAGGAGGGAAGAGGGGCTGTCACACTCAGACCTTCCGCAAAGATGCAGAGGGACACGATGAAAATTGTGAAAATAAAAGGGACTTTATTAGATACATTGTATTTTGCATTGCTATGCACATTTTGCAAAGGAAGAGGTTAAACAAACATACAGGGATTGGATTGTGCGTTCTACAACAAATGCCGTTAAAATACATTAATTCAAGGCAGTGAAAATATTGAAAGGCCCAATCCAGCTGCATAAACGGGTTTGTTATTACGACAAGATGACATTCTATATCCTTTTTACTGTCCCTATAATGAGTGCTAAAATTGTAATATGTTTTGCTGTGAACATACAAACAAATGGCACGGGAGAAGATTTGGTACTGCGGCATGTCGGGGAAAGCTGGAGTGGTTTAATTCGTTCCCCTCATGCCGCAGTTTGCGGAGAACAAATTTATAGCAAATAAATTAGGCAGAAGAATACAAATTCTATTAACTCTCATCTGGCCAGCGCTTTGTAGGAGAACAGATTGCAAGAAAGGGGTAAGAACTGGGCAGCTTCCCAGCGCACGTAGACAATACATTCTGATTCTATATTCTCAGTGTTTGAGTCAATATTTGGAAGTGGTTTGTATCTGCAAGTACTGAACTATTCTAAGATTAAACACAATGTTTAACCCCTTAAGGACACATGACATGTGTGACATGTCATGATTCCCCTTTTATACCAGAGGTTTGGTCCTTAAGGGGTTAAATCAGTGGGTTGATCTATAAAAGCACTGTATACATATTGACGTTTTTTGTAGAATTGCAAGTTTTAGAAAAATTAGTTAAAAAGCAAAAGAAATCTTCAAATCAGGTTTATTTGCCTAAAATGTTAAACTCCACAATTCGTATCTCTGGCAGGGCTTCGTTTTGTGCAGACGGATTAGAAATTGCGGTAGATCAAACCTCACAACTAGATTTGAGTATCTATGGGAGGAGGTTGTCAGAGAGCGATAGAAGCCTGGGATGCACAGTACGCTACACGTACAGACAGTATTCTTACATCCTGGTGGCATTTGTAATAAACTCTATTCCTCAAAATATAACCAGGATTTTACACATTTCTGTAAACAAGGCAATGGGTATTTGTATAAGTAGTTCTGTTTTTCTAACCCAGGCAACATTGTGTAATTATAGGACAAAGAATATCAATCAGTCATACTATTTATCCAGATCTTGCAGAATGGTCAGCTGACGCTCTTAGCCGATCAGTGACTCCACATTGCGCCACCACCCGATTTTTGCAAGAACCTCCCGTGAAAATATCAGGACAGAGAGGCAGGGAGATTCGGTGCTGGAACACAGACTTTGGGGATAAACTGTTCTGAACCAATGCCAGGGACATCCTGTCACCATAACAACTTAATTTCAATGTAGTTGTTATGGTGCCCAAACTGGTCCTTTAACCATCAGATACATTGCTCCACCATCCACACATTGAGTAACTGTGTCCTGGGAGTGAAATCCATGGAGAAGCTGCACTTTACAGAGTGATGGGATTTAGACTCCAGGACAATTAGTATCAGTAACCGGTCCCTGATAGGAACCAATAATTTATACCTGTATAGAGACTAGCATAACAGAAACTGGCCAAGAAGACACAATAAATAGAGCCATGGCTATCGACATCCTGTGATGTATCCAGCCCGGCATTACAAGCATTCATTTCAATAGAGAGTGAGGCTTAGCATATAATATAATCTAATATAATATGATTATCATTTAACTTACACAGCCACACAGAGTGAATGGAAGGTGTGGCTCCCTCTTGTGGTATGTCCTGTGTAGGACAGGTGAACACACAGGTATGGAATGCAAGATTCAGGTGCATCACTTACATTTTCTGTTCTAACAGGCTGGTTATTCACCAAAGTGAGAATTCAAAGTGGATTTCAAATTTAAGGCCAAAGTAGACAAGCTGAAAGCATTGGTGACCTGGAGAATATTTTGACATTAATTCGAATTTCTCTTTGAATTAAGTTGAATTCTCAGTCTAGTGAATAACCCTGTCACGGTTAATTGCCATGAAATGGTCACGTGTTTAGTCAATGAATGGGTTAACAGTAAATGCGCATCACTAGTACATAACGTGAATAAAAAAAAACAAAACACAACTGAACCAGTCCTGCATTTTTAGGGCACAATTTTCACATTTTCCAATTCAGCTGTTTGTCCAACAATGTCCGGTGCCTTGTCAGTTCTGTATCAGGAGCAGGTGGCTCAATGTGAATGAGCGTGAAGCTGAGTAATAGCGCTATATTGAAACGTTTAACCCTTTCATTTGCAGGCGCCAGTTAAAGGGTTAAAATCTGGACCGTTTCGCTCTGTTCTCAAGGGCCGTAGGCACGCCAGGTGTTGCTTTAATATTTCTTCAATTAACGTGTATTAAGACATTTCGTATTTTGCATCATGACGCGAGGTGCCAGCATGATAATATGCTATGTACTGCGACTGGCGCTGGGCACCCCAGATTTAATGCTAGGCACCCCAGGTTTACCCCACATTTAATACTGTGCACCCCAGGTTTAATGCTGCGCACCCCGGGTTTAATGCTGGGCACCCCAGGTTTAATGCTGGGCACCCCGGGTTTAATACTGTGCACCCCAGGTTTAATGCTGCGCACCCCGGGTTTAATGCTGGGCACCCTGGGTTTAATGCTAGGCACCCCAGGTTTACCCCACATTTAATGCTGTGCAGCCCAGGTTTAATGCTGCGCACCCCGGGTTTAATACTGTGCACCCCAGGTTTAATGCTGCGCACCCCGGGTTTAATGCTGGGCACCCTGGGTTTAATGCTAGGCACCCCAGGTTTATCCCACATTTAATGCTGTGCAGCCCAGGTTTACCCCAGGTTTAATGCTGGGCACCCCAGGTTTACCACAGGTTTAATGCTGGGCACCCCAGGTTTACCCTAGGTTTAATGCTGGGCACCCCAGGTTTAATGCTGGGCACCCCAGGTTTACCCCAGGTTTAATGCTGGGCACCCCAGGTTTAATGCTGGGCACCCCAGGTTTAATGCTGGGCACCCCAGGTTTACCCCAGGTTTAATGCTGGGCACCCCAGGTTTAATGCTGGGCACCCCAGGTTTAATGCTGGGCACCCCAGGTTTACCCCACATTTAATGCTGTGCAGCCCAGGTTTACCCCAGGTTTAATGCTGGGCACCCCAGGTTTACCCCACATTTAATGCTGTGCAGCCCAGGTTTACCCCACATTTAATGCTGGGCACCCCAGGTTTACCCCACATTTAATGCTGGGCATCCCAGGTTTAATGCTGGGCACCCCAGGTTTAATGCTAGGCACCCCAGGTTTACCCCACATTTAATACTGTGCACCCCAGGTTTAATGCTGCGCACCCCGGGTTTAATGCTGGGCACCCCAGGTTTAATGCTGGGCACCCCGGGTTTAATACTGTGCACCCCAGGTTTAATGCTGCGCACCCCGGGTTTAATGCTGGGCACCCTGGGTTTAATGCTAGGCACCCCAGGTTTACCCCACATTTAATGCTGTGCAGCCCAGGTTTAATACTGTGCACCCCAGGTTTAATGCTGCGCACCCCGGGTTTAATGCTGGGCACCCTGGGTTTAATGCTAGGCACCCCAGGTTTATCCCACATTTAATGCTGTGCAGCCCAGGTTTACCCCAGGTTTAATGCTGGGCACCCCAGGTTTACCCTAGGTTTAATGCTGGGCACCCCAGGTTTAATGCTGGGCACCCCAGGTTTACCCCAGGTTTAATGCTGGGCACCCCAGGTTTAATGCTGGGCACCCCAGGTTTAATGCTGGGCACCCCAGGTTTACCCCAGGTTTAATGCTGGGCACCCCAGGTTTAATGCTGGGCACCCCAGGTTTACCCCACATTTAATGCTGTGCAGCCCAGGTTTACCCCAGGTTTAATGCTGGGCACCCCAGGTTTACCCCACATTTAATGCTGGGCACCCCAGGTTTACCCCACATTTAATGCTGGGCATCCCAGGTTTAATGCTGGGCACCCTGGGTTTAATGCTGGGCACCCCAGGTTAACCCCAGATTTAATGCTAGGCACCCCAGGTTTACCCCACATTTAATACTGTGCACCCCAGGTTTAATGCTGCGCACCCCGGGTTTAATGCTGGGCACCCCAGGTTTAATGCTAGGCACCCCGGGTTTAATACTGTGCACCCCAGGTTTAATGCTGCACACCCCGGGTTTAATACTGTGCACCCCAGGTTTAATGCTGCGCACCCCGGGTTTAATACTGTGCACCCCAGGTTTAATGCTGCGCACCCCGGGTTTAATGCTGGGCACCCTGGGTTTAATGCTAGGCACCCCAGGTTTACCCCACATTTAATGCTGTGCACCCCGGGTTTAATGCTGGGCACCCCAGGTTTACCCCACATTTAATGCTGTGCAGCCCAGGTTTAATGCTGCGCACCCCGGGTTTAATGCTGGGCACCCCAGGTTTACCCCACATTTAATGCTGGGCACCCCAGGTTTACCCCACATTTAATGCTGGGCATCCCAGGTTTAATGCTGGGCACCCCGGGTTTAATGCTGGGCACCCCAGGTTTACCCCAGGTTTAATGCTGGGCACCCCAGGTTTACCCCAGGTTTAATGCTGGGCACCCCAGGTTTAATGCTGGGCACCCCAGGTTTAATGCTGGGCACCCCAGGTTTAATGCTGGGCACCCCAGGTTTACCCCACATTTAATGCTGTGCAGCCCAGGTTTACCCCAGGTTTAATGCTGGGCACCCCAGGTTTACCCCACATTTAATGCTGGGCACCCCAGGTTTACCCCACATTTAATGCTGGGCATCCCAGGTTTAATGCTGGGCACCCTGGGTTTAATGCTGGGCACCCCAGGTTAACCCCAGATTTAGTGCTAGGCACCCCAGGTTTACCCCACATTTAATACTGTGCACCCCAGGTTTAATGCTGCGCACCCCGGGTTTAATGCTGGGCACCCCAGGTTTAATGCTGGGCACCCCGGGTTTAATACTGTGCACCCCAGGTTTAATGCTGCGCACCCCGGGTTTAATACTGTGCACCCCAGGTTTAATGCTGCGCACCCCGGGTTTAATGCTGGGCACCCTGGGTTTAATGCTAGGCACCCCAGGTTTACCCCACATTTAATGCTGTGCAGCCCAGGTTTAATGCTGCGCACCCCGGGTTTAATGCTGGGCACCCCAGGTTTACCCCACATTTAATGCTGGGCACCCCAGGTTTACCCCACATTTAATGCTGGGCATCCCAGGTTTAATGCTGGGCACCCCGGGTTTAATGCTGGGCACCCCAGGTTTACCCCAGGTTTAATGCTGGGCACCCCAGGTTTACCACAGGTTTAATGCTGGGCACCCCAGGTTTACCCTAGGTTTAATGCTGGGCACCCCAGGTTTAATGCTGGGCACCCCAGGTTTACCCCAGGTTTAATGCTGGGCACCCCAGGTTTACCCCACATTTAATGCTGTGCAGCCCAGGTTTACCCCAGGTTTAATGCTGGGCACCCCAGGTTTACCCCACATTTAATGCTGGGCATCCCAGGTTTAATGCTGGGCACCCTGGGTTTAATGCTGGGCACCCCAGGTTAACCCCAGATTTAATGCTAGGCACCCCAGGTTTACCCCACATTTAATACTGTGCACCCCAGGTTTAATGCTGCGCACCCCGGGTTTAATGCTGGGCACCCCAGGTTTAATGCTGGGCACCCCGGGTTTAATACTGTGCACCCCAGGTTTAATGCTGCGCACCCCGGGTTTAATACTGTGCACCCCAGGTTTAATGCTGCGCACCCCGGGTTTAATGCTGGGCACCCTGGGTTTAATGCTAGGCACCCCAGGTTTACCCCACATTTAATGCTGTGCAGCCCAGGTTTAATGCTGCGCACCCCGGGTTTAATGCTGGGCACCCCAGGTTTACCCCACATTTAATGCTGGGCACCCCAGGTTTACCCCACATTTAATGCTGGGCATCCCAGGTTTAATGCTGGGCACCCCGGGTTTAATGCTGGGCACCCCAGGTTTACCCCAGGTTTAATGCTGGGCACCCCAGGTTTACCACAGGTTTAATGCTGGGCACCCCAGGTTTACCCTAGGTTTAATGCTGGGCACCCCAGGTTTAATGCTGGGCACCCCAGGTTTACCCCAGGTTTAATGCTGGGCACCCCAGGTTTAATGCTGGGCACCCCAGGTTTAATGCTGGGCACCCCAGGTTTACCCCAGGTTTAATGCTGGGCACCCCAGGTTTAATGCTGGGCACCCCAGGTTTAATGCTGGGCACCCCAGGTTTACCCCACATTTAATGCTGTGCAGCCCAGGTTTACCCCAGGTTTAATGCTGGGCACCCCAGGTTTACCCCAGGTTTAATGCTGGGCACCCCAGGTTTACCCCACATTTTATGCTGGGCACCCCAGGTTTAATGCTGGGCACCCCAGGTTTACCCCAGGTTTAATGCTGAGCACAAAGTACGGTTTCGAGACATTGTTTTTCTAGATATATTTCACTTCATATTGTTGGCCAGTACATGAAAAGGGCTTCCCTGAAGCAGGCTGGATTCAAAAGCTGCAGCAAGGAAATTCTTAATTGGTGAGCAATGGAGTTAATGGTGGGGGCAAAGTGACTGTACCATAGCTCAAGGCACAGAATAAATATTAAGTTAGAGGAATAAAGGTTCAGAAAGATAATCCGTGCAGGTTCTGGCTAGTTCTGTGAATGCTCCATTGAGACATATCTGGGTTATTGACACGTGTGGCCATTACTTCACAGTGACCGGTGCTTAATTGACAACTGCAGACAATGACATACATTTCGGTCAAAACAGCATAAATGGAGATTTATTTTCAGAAATTTCATAAAAAAAGAAGTATGTTATTAATCTACAATTCACTAAAAACAGCCATTCATGTAAACGGCACCATGTTATTTCATCGATAAGTTCCAAATCTCAATTAAAAAAATTATTTATATTTTACTTTAACTCACAAGAACAGGAAGGACTTTATAAACGTTGACAGCGGCACAACCAGCACAAGGCAATCAAGTAACAAAGGAAAACAAAGATCGAAAAACTCAAATACTTCTGGGACAAGTGAAAACAATGTAAATATAGATTTATATTGTCCAGGATTTTATATAAAACCCTAATTTGGATCATGTGAAAGGATCCTGCTGCTTGTTCTGACTCCCTCTTTATAAAATGAAGATTGAATTGGACGGTCCCTCATAGCGGACTTTGACATGACAGCTACTGCAAAAGAAGGAATTCACAAACCTCTTGGCTGCGGAGCTTACTGGTGGCCTGGTGATACTGCACACTGATATGTAAGGGAGCTTAGCAAACATTCCCCCATGTCAAATGGACAAAGACAAACACTTTCATTTTAGGGGTGGGCAAGGGAATGTGGTTAGGGGGTGTTTGAGAAATTTTAGGTGACTTACTACTAACAACGTATCAACTAAAATGTAATCTAGAACAAGAATAATGTATCTTATTTACACAGACTGATTTCTAAATACATTTATTGTAGTTTAAATACACATTACTGGGAGTATTATTGCTGTGGAGCTCTGTTATACACTCAGACACATTACTGGGAGTATTATTGCTGTGGAGCTCTGTTATACACTCAGACACATTACTGGGAGTATTATTACTGTGGAGCTCTGTTATACACTCAGACACATTACTGGGAGCATTATTGCTGTGGAGCTCTGTTATACACTCAGACACATTACTGGGAGTATTATTGCTGTGGAGCTCTGTTATACACACAGACACATTACTGGGAGTATTATTGCTGTGGAGCTCTGTTATACACTCAGACACATTACTAGGAGTATTATTGCTGTGGAGCTCTGTTATACACTCAGACACATTACTGGGAGTATTATTACTGTGGAGCTCTGTTATACGCTCAGACACATTACTGGGAGTATTATTGCTGTGGAGCTCTGTTATACACTCAGACACATTACTGGGAGTATTATTGCTGTGGGGCTCTGTTATACACTCAGACACATTACTGGGAGTATTATTGCTGTGGAGCTCTGTTATACACTCAGACACATTACTGGGAGTATTATTACTGTGGAGCTCTGTTATACACTCAGACACATTACTGGGAGTATTATTGCTGTGGGGCTCTGTTATACACTCAGACACATTACTGGGAGTATTATTACTGTGGAGCTCTGTTATACACTCAGACACATTACTGGGAGCATTATTGCTGTGGAGCTCTGTTATACACTCAGACACATTACTGGGAGTATTATTGCTGTGGGGCTCTGTTATACACTCAGACACATTACTGGGAGTATTATTGCTGTGGGGCTCTGTTATACACTCAGACACATTACTGGGAGTATTATTGCTGTGGAGCTCTGTTATACACTCAGACACATTACTGGGAGTATTATTGCTGTGGAGCTCTGTTATACACTCAGACACATTACTGGGAGTATTATTGCTGTGGAGCTCTGTTATACACTTATTCTGTAGTGCTCTACAATTGATATCCAAATCAAATCCAATAAATTAATTACTTGCAAAACTTGAAATCTTCATTATGTAAACTAAAGAAAAGTTGTGAAAGTGTTCTTAAAATGCCACACTATTTTGTGCGGTTTTTGGGTGTTTAAGGTTACCAGATCTACCATGTTTTCAGGGACACATACACATTTTCATATTTATGGGTTGCCCTGCAAAGTGCATAATTGATATTCTGCAGGATTCCTGATTGTCTTAATACTTAAAGAAACACTATATATAAACATGTATTCCTGGCATGGCTGTTTAGGTCCAGGCCCTTCTGTCTGTGCAGTGTAAAGGTGATTTAACTTGTCTTTTTTCCCATGCCGTGACGTCTTGCTGCAGCTGATTCAGCCTGGTCCCACCTCCAAAGCTGAGATCATCAAGCGTGGTATCTCAGCCAATCCAATGCTTAACCCATAGGAAAGCATTCGGAGGCTATTGTGCATGCGCAGCAAATGCTACCCTGGTCAATCAGTATCTCCTTTCAATCAATGCATCTCTATGGGGAACATTTAGCGCCTCCATGCAGAGTGTGGAGACGCTGGAAGCCAGTGCTGCAAACTGCGGAATCACACCCCTAGTGGCCATCTGAGTAACTGCACCTAAAGGTGTAGCAAGGCAGCAATGACAGACGTTTTCTCTGAAATGGCAGCTTTAACATTGAAAAGCCTGCATGGATTATAGACACCAGAACCTCTAGATTAAGCTAAATTGGTTCTGGTGACTATAGTGTCCCTTTTATCCTACACACCATCTTCTGAATTCTACATACTAAAGGGCAACCCTTTTCATGTGCTGCCCACCAATATGTATATGTGATATGTGTCACGGTGGATTTGGTAACCCTAGCTACCGGTATATTAAACACATTCTCTAATCTGAGAGCAATCTCTAACCTAGCTATATTTACACATTCACAACGTTTGTCTTACGGCTGTTTCCAATTTTGTCTGAATATATCCACTTCTCAACATTTGGCGGACACTGAAAGAGTTGATGGGCACTCCGTTATCCTAGAAAGAGTTAATGGGCACTCCGTTATCCTAGAAAGAGTTAATGGGCACTCCGTTATCCTAGAAAGAGTTGATGGGCACTCCGTTATCCTAGAAAGAGTTGATGGGCACTCCGTTATCCTAGAAAGAGTTAATGGGCACTCCGTTATCCTAGAAAGAGTTGATGGGCACTCCGTTATCCTAGAAAGAGTTAATGGGCACTCCGTTATCCTAGAAAGAGTTAATGGGCACTCCGTTATCCTAGAAAGAGTTGATGGGCACTCCGTTATCCTAGAAAGAGTTGATGGGCACTCCGTTATCCTAGTCCGGTTTTGCGCAGTGATAACTTTGTGCTTGAATTTTATTTTATAAGATTAACTCTTTGCTTTTCATTGCTCTTGGTTGTTTAAATACAGACCTGAATCTAGATTGTACAATGAGATTAAATACTCTTCAGAAATGTGTTTTTATTTTAAATAGAAGACACAAATGTCATAATTAGGGAATGGCAGAAAATACAATAAAGATTATTTCACCTTTAACCCTTACGGAGCCAGGCCTGCCAGAAACCCGTTTAATGATTGAATTAATCCAAAGAGCCGGAAAGTATTAACTAGAATATGGGACGTTTACAGCGACAGAACACACGGACCGTTTCATTACTTAGTGTTTATTCATCGAACAGTGAATTGTGCAGAATTATTATAATTATTATTATTAGCCCAAGTGACATTAAGTAAGTCTATTATTATTATTATTAGCCCAAGTGACATTAAGTAAGTCTATTATTATTATTATTATTATTATTATTAGCCCAAGTGACATTAAGTAAGTCTATTATTATTATTATTATTATTATTAGCCCAAGTGACATTAAGTAAGTCTGGCGTTTGTTCACCGTGGCTGTGTTTTCCGGTTATCAATTCACCATAATTCACTATGGAGTCAATGAACCACAATGCTATTTTTTACAAGTACTGGAATTATCAAGAACCAGTTTGTATTGAATTTAACCCTTTCAGTGGAAGAGAGGAGTTAGATATGTAAACGCTCCTTCCCATGTGTCGCTGCTGCTGAGGATAATATGGAAGACACGCTTTGCTCGTGATATGACACAGATTTTCTAACACTCTGTTTAGGGCGATGTTTTAAGGTGATGTAAAGCGTTACGGAATCTGTTGGCGCTATATAAATTGTAATAATAATAATAATGTCTGATGCAGAATATAACACTCCAGAGAAAGAATGCTGCTCTCCGAGTGCTTCTGCTAAACTCATAAACCTGGACCAATTCGAAATCTCGATATTTTATAACTTACATTTCTTGGTTCCATATTTGAACAGCAGAGAACTCTATCACATGGGCGTAATAAATGATATCAGGGCATTCTATATACAATTCAGATTATTCGAATTATTTGTATCCTCCATACAACGTGACATTACATAGCAGGGCTCCATCTGATAACTACATCTCTCATGGCACCTAGACAAAAAGATATCAATTCATTGTGCTACCACAGAGGAAGGGACAATTAGATTGCAAGCTCTGGGTCACCTCTCCAATATATGACATGATTTTCACTCTGTACTTCTCACTAAGCATTTAAAAGATACAATGAATGCTTAAATCATAACACTTATTCACCAGAACGTTTGATTTACTGAGCGCACGATTTTCTTTGCATTTACTGAAAGGGTTAAATGAATCCTCGACATTCTGAAATGACACTAGGTAATAAAGGGTTAAAATGAGTCTCTCCCGAGGATTCTGGGGACACAGACAATACCCCATACTGTAATAATAATGTTGGTTCTCTGTAAAAGGATTATATTGGATTATTGGTTGTGGATTAAAATGTTGTTACATAGTAATATTTACTTTTGAGAAAATACTTAAATCCATCAATTTGAGCCACAGATCCGTATTAACGTAAAGCCCACTATGAAGAGAGCTCCAAACTGAGGAATTAATTCCTTCCTGACTCCAGACTGAAAGTCAGACTTCTCTCTGGGCTGTGTCCCCCCCCGCGTTACTATTACATCTTTAAGTATTCTGAATTCCTTGATATATCAGATATTTTATTAATCTCTACCCATTCCACGAGGGTCTCACAGTACTAAACATAAAGGTCCTTCTTAACCCAGCAGCCATCATTAAACGGGCCGGTAACTCACTCCACAATCCGGCTGCAGAGTATAATTAACCTCTTCCCAGCCGGAGTGCAATGCTCTCCTTAACATTAGCAGTTATTATTTACCATCTTAATAAAAGACTCCGTATGATAGTTTTATTCATTAAGATTCCTTACTCCAATATGCATTAATACTGCATATTCCTACCCTGCCTTAGTCCTATATCCAATGAATGTAGGCTCTGAGTATTACAAATACTACCCTAACGCCTACAAACTGTAATTACTGCACTTACTGTACCTCCCTCTACTGTAATGTAACCTGTAAAGTGCTGAGTACACCTGTTAGCGCTATATAAATAAAATATACACACACTGTATACCTACTGCATCTCCCTCTACTGTAATGTAACCTGTAAAGTTCTGAGTACACCTGTTAGCGCTATATAAAATATACATACACTGTATACCTACTGCACTTACTGTACCTCCCTCTACTGTAATGTAACCTGTAAAGTGCTGAGTACACCTGTTAGCGCTATATAAATATAATATACATACACTGTATACCTACTGCACTTACTGTACCTCCCTCTACTGTAATGTAACCTGTAAAGTGCTGAGTACACCTGTTAGTACTATATAAATATAATATACATACACTGTATACCTACTGCACTTACTGTACCTCCCTCTACTGTAATGTAACCTGTAAAGTGCTGAGTACACCTGTTAGCGCTATATAAATAAAATATACATACACTGTATACCTACTGCACTTACTGTACCTCCCTCTACTGTAATGTAACCTGTAAAGGGCTGAGTACACCTGTTAGCGCTATATAAATAAAATATACACACACTGTATACATACTGCACTTACTGTACCTCCCTCTACTGTAATGTAACCTGTAAAGTGCTGAGTACACCTGTTAGCGCTGTATAAATAATACATACACTGTATACCTACTGCACTTACAGTCCCTCCATCTACTGTAATGTAACCTGTAAAGTGCTGAGTACACCTGTTAGCGCTGTATAAATAAAATATACATACACTGTATACATACTGCATCTCCCTCTACTGTAATGTAACCTGTAAAGTGCTGAGTACACCTGTTAGCGCTATATAAATAAAATATACATACACTGTATACCTAGTGCACTTACTGTACCTCCCTCTACTGTAATGTAACCTGTAACGTGCTGAGTACACCTGTTAGTGCTATATAAATATAATATACACACTGTATACCGCCTGCACTTACTGTACCTCCCTCTACTGTAATGTAACCTGTAAAGTGCTGAGTACACCTGTTAGCGCTATATAAATAATATATACATACACTGTATACCTACTGCACTTACTGTGCCTCCCTCTACTGTAATGTAACCTGTAAAGTGCTGAGTACACCTGTTAGCGCTATATAAATACTATATACATACACTGTATACCTACTGCACTTACTGTACCTCCCTCTACTGTAATGTAACCTGTAAAGTGCTGAGTACAACTGTTAGCGCTATATAAATAAAATATACATACACTGTATACCTACTGCACTTACTGTACCTCCCTCTACTGTAATGTAACCTGTAAAGTGCTGAGTACACCTGTTAGCGCTATATAAATATATACATACACTGTATACCTACTGCACTTACTGTACCTCCCTCTACTGTAATGTAACCTGTAACGTGCTGAGTACAAATGTTAGTGCTATATAAATATAATATACACACACTGTATACCTCCTGCACTTACTGTACCTCCCTCTACTGTAATGTAACCTGTAAAGTGCTGAGTACACCTGTTAGCGCTATATAAATATATACATACACTGTATACCTACTGCACTTACTGTACCTCCCTCTACTGTAATGTAACCTGTAAAGTGCTGAGTACACCTGTTAGCACTGTATAAACTAAAATATACATACACTGTATACCACCTACTGCACTTACTGTACCTCCCTCTACTGTAATGTAACCTGTAAAGTGCTGAGTACACCTGTTAGCGCTGTATAAATAAAATATACATACACTGTATACCTACTGCACTTACTGTAACTCCATCTACTGTAATGTAACCTGTAAAGTGCTGAGTACACCTGTTAGCACTGTATAAATAAATATACATACACTGTATACCTACTGCACTTACTGTACCTCCCTCTACTGTAATGTAACCTGTAAAGTTCTGAGTACACCTGTTAGCGCTATATAAATACAATATATATATACAATGTATACCTACTGCACTTACTGTACCTCCCTCTACTGTAATGTAACCTGTAAAGTACTGAGTACACCTGTTAGCGCTATATAAATATACATACACTGTATACCTACTGCACTTACTGTACCTCCCTCAACTGAAATGTAACATGTAAAGTGCTGAGTACACCTGTTAGCGCTATATAAATACAATATACACACACTGTATACCTACTGCACTTACTGTACCTCCCTCTCCTGTAATGTAACATGTAAAGTGCTGAGTACACCTGTTAGCGCTATATAAATAAAATATATATACAATGTATACCTACTGCACTTACTGTACCTCCCTCTACTGTAATGTAACCTGTAAAGTACTGAGTACACCTGTTAGCGCTATATAAATATACATACACTGTATACCTACTGCACTTACTGTACCTCCCTCTACTGTAATGTAACCTGTAACGTGCTGAGTACACCTGTTAGCGCTATAGAAATATAATATACATACACTGTATACCTACTGTACTTACTGTACCTCCTTCTACTGTAATGTAACCTGTAAAGTACTGAGTACACCTGTTAGCGCTATATAAATATACATACACTGTATACCTACTGCAATTACTGTACCTCCCTCTACTGTAATGTAACCTGTAAAGTGCTGAGTACACCTGTTAGCACTATATAAATAAAATATACATACACTGTATACCTACTGCACTTACTGTACCTCCCTCTACTGTAATGTAACCTGTAAAGAGCTGAGTACACCTGTTAGCGCTGTATAAATAAAATATACATACACTGTATACCTACTGCACCTCCCTCTACTGTAATGTAACCTGTAACGTGCTGAGTACACCTGTTAGTGCTATATAAATAATATATACATACACTGTATACCTACTACACTTACTGTACCTCCCTCTACTGTAATGTAACCTGTAAAGTGCTGAGTACACCTGTTAGCGCTATATAAATATAATATACATACACTGTATACCTACTGCACTTACTGTACCTCCCTCTACTGTAATGTAACCTGTAAAGTGCTGAGTACACCTGTTAGCGCTGTATAAATAAAATATACATACACTGTATACCTACTGCACTTACTGTACCTCCCTCTACTGTAATGTAACCTGTAAAGTGCTGAGTACACCTGTTAGCGCTATGTAAATAAAATATACATACACTGTATACCTACTGCACTTACTGTACCTCCCTCTACTGTAATGTAACCTGTAACGTGCTGAGTACACCTGTTAGCGCTATATAAATAAAATATGCATACACTGTATACCTACTGCACTTACTGTACCTCCCTCTACTGTAATGTAACCTGTAACGTGCTGAGTACACCTGTTAGCGCTATATAAATAAAATATGCATACACTGTATACCTACTGCACTTACTGTACCTCCCTCTACTGTAATGTAACCTGTAAAGTACTGAGTACACCTGTTAGCGCTATATAAATAAAATATACATACACTGTATACCTACTGCACTTACTGTACCTCCCTCTACTGTAATGTAACCTGTAAAGTGCTGAGTGCACCTGTTAGCGCTATATAAATAAAATATACATACACTGTATACCTACTGCACTTACTGTACCTCCCTCTACTGTAATGTAACCTGTAAAGTGCTGAGTACACCTGTTAGTGCTATATAAATAAAATATACATACACTGTATACCTACTGTACTTACTGTACCTCCCTCTACTGTAATGTAACCTGTAAAGTGCTGAGTACACCTGTTAGCACTATATAAATAATATATACACACACTGTATACCTACTGCACTTACTGTACCTCCGTCTACTGTAATGTAACCTGTAAAGTGCTGAGTACACCTGTTAGCGCTATATAAATAAAATATACATACACTGTATACCTACTGCACTTACTGCACCTCCCTCTACTGTAATGTAACCTGTAAAGTACTGAGTACACCTGTTAGCGCTATATAAATAAAATATACATACACTGTATACCTACTGCACTTACTGTACCTCCCTCTACTGTAATGTAACCTGTAAAGTGCTGAGTACACCTGTTAGCGCTATATAAATAAAATATACATACACTGTATACCTACTGCACTTACTGTACCTCCCTCTACTGTAATGTAACCTGTAAAGTGCTGAGTACACCTGTTAGCGCTATAGAAATATAATATACATACACTGTATACCTACTGTACTTACTGTACCTCCCTCTACTGTAATGTAACCTGTAAAGGGCTGAGTACACCTGTGTGTTGTCTTGTCCTGCATTGGTTTACAGTTTATACTCATATTGTATAGCAGACAACTTTTGGCCAAGCTGCAATCACACTGCTATGTGTTATATGATTCTTAATAAAACCAAAAACAGTGTACAGAGAATGCACAATGTCTAGAGAGTGACAGGTGTCCTAACAGGATATCAGCAACAAAAAGGGAATGAAAGAGAGACACTCAGACTCCTACAGACTGTCAGTAATGAGTTGGATTATAGAGGGGTTCTTAGATTGCCACAGACTGCTAGTGATACCATGGGCATAGAGGGGCCACAGACTGCTAGTGATAAAATGGGGATAGAGGGGTCACAGACTGATAGTGATACCATGGGCATAGAGGGGTCACAAATTGATAGTGATACGATGGGGATAGAGGGGTCACAGACTGACACTGATACGATGGGGATAGAGGGGTTACAGACTGCTAGTGATACGAGGGGGATAGAGGGGTTACAGACTGCTAGTGATACGAGGGGGATAGAGGGGTCACAGACTGCTAGTGATACGAGGGGGATAGAGGGGCCACAGACTGATAGTGATACGATGGGCATAGAGGGGCCACAGACTGCTAGTGATACGATGGGGATAGAGGGGTCACAGACTGCTAGTGATACGAGGGGGATAGAGGGGTTACAGACTGCTAGTGATACGAGGGGGATAGAGGGGCCACAGACTGCTAGTGATACGATGGGGATAGAAGGGTCACAGACTGATAGTGATACCATGGGCATAGAGGGGCCACAGACTAATAGTGATAAAATGGGGATAGAGGGGTCACAGACTGATAGTGATACCATGGGCATCAGATTGATAGTGATGAGATGGTGATAGAGGGGTCACAGACTGGTAGTGATAGGATGGGGATAGAGGGGTCACAGACTGCTAGTGATACGATGGGAATAGAGGGGTCACAGACTGATAGTGATACCATGGGCATAGAGGGGCCACAGACTGCTAGTGATACGATGGGGATAGAAGGGTCACAGACTGATAGTGATACCATGGGCATAGAGGGGCCACAGACTGCTAGTGATACGATGGGGATAGAGGGGTCACAGACTGCTAGTGATACGATGGGGATAGAGGGGTCACAGACTGCTAGTGATACGATGGGGATAGAGGGGTTACAGACTGCTAGTGATACGATGGGCATAGAGGGGCCACAGACTGCTAGTGAAACGATGGGGATAGAAGGGTCACAGACTGATAGTGATACCATGGGCATAGAGGGGTCACAGACTAATAGTGATAAAATGGGGATAGAGGGGTCACAGACTGATAGTGATACCATGGGCATCAGATTGATAGTGATGAGATGGTGATAGAGGGGTCACAGACTGGTAGTGATACCATGGGCATAGAGGGGTCACAAATTGATAGTGATACGATGGGGATAGAGGGGTCACAGACTGACACTGATACGATGGGGATAGAGGGGTTACAGACTGCTAGTGATACGAGGGGGATAGAGGGGTTACAGACTGCTAGTGATACGAGGGGGATAGAGGGGTCACAGACTGCTAGTGATACGAGGGGGATAGAGGGGCCACAGACTGATAGTGATACGATGGGCATAGAGGGGCCACAGACTGCTAGTGATACGATGGGGATAGAGGGGTCACAGACTGCTAGTGATACGATGGGGATAGAGGGGTTACAGACTGCTAGTGATACGAGGGGGATAGAGGGGCCACAGACTGCTAGTGATACGATGGGGATAGAAGGGTCACAGACTGATAGTGATACCATGGGCATAGAGGGGCCACAGACTAATAGTGATAAAATGGGGATAGAGGGGTCACAGACTGATAGTGATACCATGGGCATCAGATTGATAGTGATGAGATGGTGATAGAGGGGTCACAGACTGGTAGTGATAGGATGGGGATAGAGGGGTCACAGACTGCTAGTGATACGATGGGAATAGAGGGGTCACAGACTGATAGTGATACCATGGGCATAGAGGGGCCACAGACTGCTAGTGATACGATGGGGATAGAAGGGTCACAGACTGATAGTGATACCATGGGCATAGAGGGGCCACAGACTGCTAGTGATACGATGGGGATAGAGGGGTCACAGACTGCTAGTGATACGATGGGGATAGAGGGGTCACAGACTGCTAGTGATACGATGGGGATAGAGGGGTTACAGACTGCTAGTGATACGAGGGGGATAGAGGGGCCACAGACTGATAGTGATACGATGGGCATAGAGGGGCCACAGACTGCTAGTGAAACAATGGGGATAGAAGGGTCACAGACTGATAGTGATACCATGGGCATAGAGGGGTCACAGACTAATAGTGATAAAATGGGGATAGAGGGGTCACAGACTGATAGTGATACCATGGGCATCAGATTGATAGTGATGAGATGGTGATAGAGGGGTCACAGACTGGTAGTGATAAGATGGGGATAGAGGGGTCACAGACTGCTAGTGATACGATGGGGATAGAGGGGTCACAGACTGACACTGATACGATGGGGATAGTGGGGTTAGAGACTGATAGTGATACGAGGGGGATAGAGGGGCCACAGACTGACAGTGATACGATGGGCATAGAGGGGTCACAGACTGACAGTGATACAATGGGGATAGAGGGGTCACAGACTGATAGTGATACGATGGGGATAGAGGGGTCACAGACTGATAGTGATAGTGATACGATTGATAGTGATACGATGGGCATAGACTGAGAGTGATAAGATGGGGATAGAGGGGTCACAGAATGATAGTGATAAGAAGGGAATAGAGGGGTCACAGACTGATAGCGATACAATGGGGAGAGGGGTGACAGACTGACAGTGATACGATGGGGATAGAGGGGTCCCAGACTGGCGGTAATAAGAGGGGGATTGAGGGGGTCACAGATTGATAGTGATCAAATAGGAGATAGATTGGTCACAGAGTGGCAGTGATAAAATAGGGGAGAGGGGTCCCAGACAGACAGTGATAAGGTAGGTGAGAGTGAGGGGTCCCAGGCTGTCAGTGATAAGGTAGGTGAGAGTGAGGGGTCCCATGCTGTCAGTGATAAGGTAGGTGAGAGCGAGGGGTCCCAGGCTGTCAGTGATAAGGTAGGTAAGAGCGAGGGGTCCCAGGCTGTCAGTGATGAGGTTGGTGAGAGCGAGGGGTCCCAGACTGTCAGTGATAAGGTAGGTGAGAGCGAGGGGTCCCAGACTGTCAGTGAGAAGGTAGGTGAGAACGAGGGGTCCCAGACAGACCGTGAAAAGGTAGGTGAGAGCGAGGGGGTCACAGGCTGTCAGTGATAAGGTAGGTGAGAGCGAGGGGTCCGAGGCTGTCAGTGATAAGGTAGGTGAGAGAACGTGGGGTCCCAGTTTGGTACTGATGAGGTTGGTGAGAGAGAGGGGTCCCAGGGTGTCAGTGATAAGGTAGGTGAGAGCAAGGGGTCCCAGGCTGTCAGTAATGAGGTGGGTTCAGACTGATATGGACTGACAGTTATGTCCAGGTGGGAAAATGAAATGAAGCTGACAATATATCTCCGCTGAATGATTATTTTATTATAAAAACAATGAAATGCAATCTCACCCTTCATACTATGAAGAGCAACAGGATAATGAGGTACAGGTGTGTGAGATTAGTGGGGTACAGTGCGTGAGATTAGTGGGGTACAGTGCATGATATTAATGGGGTACAGTGCATTTAGTGGGGTACAGTGAGTAAGGTTAGTGGGGTACAGTGAGTGAGGCTAGTGGGGTACAGTGAGTGAGGCTAGTGGGGTACAGTGAGTGAGGTTAGTGGGGTACAGTGAGTGAGGTTAGTGGGGTACAGTGAGTGAGGTTAGTGGGGTACAGTGAGTGAGGTTAGTGGGGTACAGCGAGTGAGGTTAGTGGGGTACAGTGAGTGAGGTTAGTGGGGTACAGCGAGTGAGGTTAGTGGGGTACAGTGAGTGAGGTTAGTGGGGTACAGTGAATCTTTTCTCGCCTGCCCAGTTTTGGAGAGCCCTATGTAAATAGTGGGTTCTCTCCTGGGGAACCTATTTGAGGTTTTAAGATCTCTTAACTCGAGGGTTTCACTTGGAGCAACGAGAGATTGGTCAAACATAGCCCAAACAGTGCACCCCAAAACCCCTGAACCCCTCCCCCAGCTTGTAAAACCCACTTACCGTACACTCCTTGCCCCCTGCTGTGTCTGGGGATGAGAGAGAGGAAGAGGAGCCAGAAAACCTCCATAATTCAGGGGAGATCCTTCATCAGCAGCCGGCACCAGAGCCCCCCAGCCTGGCCAGCCCAGCCTCAGAGCTCGCTCCCTTTCAGCATCCAGATCACACAGCCAGGCTTCTCCTGGAGCCCAAACACCAGGAACTGGCTGTCTTCTACTAGAGCCCAAACACCAGGAACTGGCTGTCTTCTCCTAGAGCCCATACACCAGGAACTGGCTGCCTTTTCCTAGAGCCCAAACACCAGGAACTGGCTGACTTCTCCTAGAGCCCAAACACCAGGAACTGGCTGACTTCTCCTAGAGCCCAAACACCAGGAACTGGCTGCCCATTACCAGGAACCCAAACAACGGGAATTGTCTGCCTCTTGTTGTAGTCCAAACACCAGGAACTGGCTGGCTCCTTCTGGAGCCCAAACACCATCAATTGTCTGCCTCCTGCCGGATTCCAAACACACAACTGGCTGCCTCCTCCTGTAGCCCAAACACCAGGAGCTGGCTGCCTCCTGATGGAACTATAGAGAGATCTTTAACTCAGCCCTTGAACTCAGCCTGAAGTGCAAAGTACTCCCAAGTTAGACCTCCACGCAAAGTGGCTGTAGCCCCCCTTATTTAGGGAGTAAGACTGGGGGGGTGGAGAATGCGGTATCTGACACCCCCCAGTTCATGAGATGTTTTCCCTCTCTCCTGGTGGATCACTGGTGTTGCAGTAAATTAAATACTCCAAGCAGATCCTTTATAGTGGAGTAAGATCCTTCCTGTTCCCCAATAGATTTATGTGATCAGATGAGATCCCACTCTCCTCAGAACTTTACTGACCCAGCATCCTCCAAACACTCTCAGTCATTACTCTGTCTCTGTAGACTTTATTGGTATTTTTATTCCTGTGCTCATCTATCAGATTCTTAGTGATGCAGAGTATCTCACTTCTCCAGCAGATTCCTAGTGACAGGTTGTATCACTTTCTCCCAGCAGATCACTAGTGATACAGAGCAGATTCCTAGTACCGGGTTGTATCACTTTCTCCCAGCAGATTCCTAGTGACAGGTTGTATCACTTTCTCCCAGCAGATCCCTAGTGATACAGAGCAGATTCCTAGTGACAGGTTGTATCACTTTCTCCCAGCAGATCCCTAGTGATACAGAGTAGATTCCTAGTGACAGGTTGTATCACTTTCTCCCAGCAGATCCTTAGTGATACAGAGCAGATTCCTAGTGACAGGTTGTATCACTTTCTCCCAGCAGATCCTTAGTGATACAGAGCAAATTCCTAGTGACAGGTTGTATCACTTTCTCCCAGCAGATCCCTAGTGATACAGAGCAGATTCCTAGTGACAGGTTGTATCACTTTCTCCCAGCAGATCCCTAGTGATACAGAGTAGATTCCTAGTGACAGGTTGTATCACTTTCTCCACAGCAGATCCTTAGTGATACAGAGCAGATTCCTAGTGACAGGTTGTATCACTTTCTCCCAGCAGATCCCTAGTGATACAGAGCAGATTCCTAGTGACAGGTTGTATCACTTTCTCCCAGCAGATCCTTAGTGATACAGAGCAGATTCCTAGTGACAGGTTGTATCACTTTCTCCCAGCAGATCCTTAGTGATACAGAGCAGATTCCTAGTGACAGGTTGTATCACTTTCTCCCAGCAGATCCCTAGTGATACAGAGTAGATTCCTAGTGACAGGTTGTATCACTTTCTCCCAGCAGATCCTTAGTGATACAGAGTAGATTCCTAGTGACAGGTTGTATCACTTTCTCCCAGCAGATCCTTAGTGATACAGAGTAGATTCCTAGTGACAGGTTGTATCACTTTCTCCCTGCAGATCCTTAGTGATACAGAGTAGATTCCTAGTGACAGGTTGTATCACTTTCTGCCAGCAGATCCCTAGTGATACAGAGTAGATTCCTAGTGACAGGTTGTATCCCTAGTGATCCAGTGAGGTGGTCAGGTTTGTACATCCCAGGGCAGCCCAGACCCTGTGTATTGCCAGACAGGTGAGTAGATGGTAGATTAGGTGTGGAGGTGAAGCAGAGATCCAGACTGTACTTCCACAGGTGTCCCCCAGCCTTATACCGCGGTGTGGTGGTGGGGTAATCACGTGCCCCCAGTATTGCCCCCTTGGCAGAGCTGTGCCCAGGATCGCGCCTCAATGCAGTGTGTCTGGTGCCCGGCAGGAGGGACCTGGACCTGCTGCTTCCTGCCAAAGTATCCACAGAGATCAGAGCCTGGGTTCATGGACTTGGAAGGGTTAATAATTTGGGGCCCCTGAGAACCTCCTATGCTCCCGCCAGGACCACAGCTGCTCCAGCCTGGACAAGTTCGTGGTCTGCTTCCCAGCTCTCCCTCTCTCCCTCTCCCACTTTATATGAACAAACAGAGGACCAATTACATGTTTGGGGTGGTGGAAGGGGCCAGCCTTCTGCCCAAATTCCCTGCCCCCCCTCCAGGACCAATTAGACTCCATCCAGCCCTGGCACTGGGAGAGGGGGTCTCCGCAATCACTCCTCCTCCTGCCTGCTCCATCCCTCTCTCTGTACTGCTCACAGCTGCAGCATGTCAGCAGCCAGACCGAGCTCCAACCAGAGCTCCATCCAGACTGAGCTCCATCCAGACCGAACTCCATTCACCCTGAGCTCCATCCAGACTGAGCTCAAACCAGAGCTCCATCCAGGCCGAGCTCCATTCACCCTGAGCTCCATCCAGACTGAGCTTCAACCACCATGAGCTCCATCCAGCCTGAGCTCCATCCAGACCGAGCTCCATCCAGACCGAGCTCCATCCAGACCGAGCTCCATCCAGACCGAGCTCCATCCAGACTGAGCTTCAACCACCATGAGCTCCATCCAGCCTGAGCTCCATCCAGCCTGAGCTCCATCCAGACTGAGCTCCATCCAGACTGAGCTCCATCCAGACCGAGCTCCATCCAGACCGAGCTCCATCCAGACCGAGCTCCATCCAGACTGAGCTTCAACCACCATGAGCTCCATCCAGCCTGAGCTTCAACCACCCAGAGCTCCATCCAGACCGAGCTCCATCCAGACCGAGCTCCAACCACCATGAGCTCCACCCAGACCGAGCTCCATACCTCTTTCTGTACTGCTCACAGCTGCAGGATATCAGCAGCCGGACTGAGCTCCACTGAGACCGAGCTCCATTGAGACTGTGCTCCATCCTGGGGAGGATACTGGAACAAGGTCGGTCCATGAGATCCCATGCCTTTTTCCAGTAGGAGACAGCCAGCCGGGGAGAGAGGGGATCCAACTCAGTATCCTCCCCTGGCTAGATGGCTGGCTGGAGGACTAGTTGGGTGATAGCAGGACTGGCTGGGTGACTGGGTGATAGCAGGACTGGCTGGGTAATAGCAGGACTGGCTGGGTAATAGCAGGACTGGCTGAGTGATAGCAGGACTGGCTGAGTGATAGCAGGACTGGCTGGGTGACTGGGTGATAGCAGGACTGGCTGGGTAATAGCAGGACTGGCTGGGTGATAGCAGGACTGGCTGGGTGACTGTCTGTGTGATAGCAGGACTGGCTGGGTAATAGCAGGACTGGCTGAGTGATAGCAGGACTGGCTGGGTGACTGGGTGATAGCAGGACTGGCTGGGTGACTGTCTGTGTGATAGCAGGACTGGCTGGGTAATAGCAGGACTGGCTGAGTGATAGCAGGACTGGCTGGGTGACTGGGTGATAGCAGGACTGGCTGGGTGATAGCAGGACTGGCTGGGTGACTGTCTGTGTGATAGCAGGACTGGCTGGGTAATAGCAGGACTGGCTGAGTGATAGCAGGACTGGCTGAGTGACTGGCTGGGTGATAGCAGGACTGGCTGGGTAATATCAGGACTGGCTGGGTAATATCAGGACTGGGTGATAGCAGGACTGGCTGGGTGACTGTCTGGGTGATAGCAGGACTGGCTGGGTAATAGCAGGACTGGCTGTGTGATAGCAGGACTGGCTGGGTGAAAGCAGGACTGGCTGGGTGATAGCAGGACTGGCTGAGTGACTGGCTGGGTGATAGCAGGACTGGCTGGGTAATATCAGGACTGGCTGGGTGACTGTGCGGGTGATAGCAGGACTGTCTGGGTGATAGCAGGACTGGCTGGGTAATAGCAGGACTGGCTGGGTGACTGTCTGGGTGATAGCAGGACTGACTGGGTAATAACAGGACTGGTTGGGTGATAGCAGGACTGGCTGGGTAATAGAAGGACTGGCTGGGTAATAGCAGGACTGGCTGGGTGATAGCAGGACTGGCTGGGTGACTGTGCGGGTGATAGCAGGACTGTCTGGGTGATAGCAGGACTGGCTGGGTAATAGCAGGACTGGCTGGGTGACTGTCTGGGTGATAGCAGGACTGACTGGGTAATAACAGGACTGGTTGGGTGATAGCAGGACTGGCTGGGTAATAGAAGGACTGGCTGGGTAATAGCAGGACTGTCTGGGTGATAGCAGGACTGGCTGGGTGACTGTCTGGGTGATAGCAGGACTAGCTGGGTAATAGCAGAACTGGCTGGGTGACTGGCTGTAGCAGGACTGGCTGGCTGGGTAACTGGCTGGCTGGGTGTAGCAGGACTGGCTGGGTGACTGGCTGTAGCAGGACTGGCTGGCTGGGTGGCTCGCTGGTTGTAGCAGGACTGGCTGGCTGGGTGTAGCAGGACTGGCTGGATGGGTGTAGCAGGACTGGCTGGCTGGGTAACTGGCTGGCTGGGTGTAGCAGGACTGGCTGGGTGACTGGCTGTAGCTGGACTGGCTGGCTGGGTGTAGCAGGACTGGCTGGGTGGGTAACTGGCTGCTTAGATTATGCATCGGCAGAGAAGCATTTCCTCAATTCTGTCTGATTACACAGAGCTCCTTCATCTGCGACTTCAGAGCACGCAGCCACTCCATGGCTTGGAGGGAGGGGGTACCAGATTTGAGCTGTGTCCATCCATGTGTCTAGGATCACCAGCATGGCAGGAGGGGGATCCCTGTATTGAGCTGTACCCATCCATGTGCCCAGAACCCCCAGCACGGCGGGGGGGGGGAGGGGGGGGATACTAGTATTGAGATCTACCCATCCATGTGCCCAGGATCCCCAGCATGACAGGAGGGGGGGTATCAGCATTGAGATGTGTCCAGGACCTCCAGCATAGCAGGAGGGGGGTACCAGTGTTGAGCTGTACCGATCCATGTGTCCAGAACCCCCAGCATGGGAGGGGGGGGATCAGCATTGAGCTGTGTCCATCCATGTGCCCAGGTCCCCATGGCAGGAGGGAGGGGGGGGGGGGGGGCAGTATTGGGCTGTACCAATCTATGTGCCCAGGAGCTCCAGCATGGGGGGGGGGAGGTGTATCAGCAATGCCCAGCATCCACAGTGGGATAAAGCCAAACTGTCAACAGGTGTCACAATGCAGATGGCTAACACAGGGCTAGCATGGCATGGTGACCTGGGCATGTAATCCAGGAATCTGCAAAAGAAGACATCTATTGCTGACCTACAACTCACACAATGCTTCCCATAGATTGTATGGACAGTAATTCCTGTGTGTTTGCTGGGAGGTTATGGTCTCTGAGGCTTTCAGTGAGACAGTGCTGTATGTCAGGTAACTGGAAAGGCAGGATGTCATGCAGATTGTATGAAGGACCCCATAGACTTCCTTAATAATTCCTAATAATTCCTAATTCGGAATTCCTACACATATTGGAATATAGAGCCAGTGTACAATAATCAGCCCCCAAGGTTTCATTTATTGTCTGTCACATTAAAGGGCACATTTTATAATAAGATGTCACTTTATAAGGGATATCATCCAAACTATACATTGTGTGATAAAACCTGCTACAAAATGTATACACTGTTTACCCTCTCCACCCATTATTCCCCTTTATTGTGCATGGGTATAAAGACCCCCCCCCCCATTATTCCCCTTTATTTGGCATGGGTATAAAGACCCCCCCCCCCATTATTCCCCTTTATTTGGCATGGGTATAAACCCCCTTCCCCCATTATTCCCCTTTATTTGGCATGGGTATAAAGACCCCCACCCCCCATTATTCCCCTTTATTTGGCATGGGTATAAACCCCCTTCCCCCATTATTCCCCTTTATTTGGCATGGGTATAAAGACCCCCACCCCCCATTATTCCCCTTTATTTGGCATGGGTATAAACCCCCTCCCCCCATTATTCCCCTTTATTTGGCATGGGTATAAACCCCCTCCCCCCCATTAGTCCCATTTATTTGGCATGGGTATAAAGACCCCCACCCCCCATTATTCCCCTTTATTTGGCATGGGTATAAACCCCCTCCCCACATTATTCCCCTTTATTTGGCATGGGTGTAAACCCCCTCCCCCCCATTAGTCCCATTTATTTGGCATGGGTATAAACCCCCTCCCCCCATTATTCCCCTTTATTTGGCATGGGTATAAACCCCCTCCCCCCATTATTCCCCTTTATTTGGCATGGGTATAAACCCCCTTCCCCCCATTATTCCCCTTTATTTGGCATGGGTATAAACCCCCTCCCCCCCATTATTCCCCTTTATTTGGCATGGGTATAACCCCCTCCCCCCCATTATTCCCCTTTATTTGGCATGGGTATAAACCCCCCTACCCAATTATTCCCTTTTATTTGGCATGGGTTTAAAGACCCCCCATTATTCCCCTTTATTTGGCATGGGTATAAACCCCCTCCCCCCATTATTCCCCTTTATTTGGCATGGGTATAACCCCCTCCCCCCCATTATTCCCCTTTATTTGGCATGGGTATAACCCCCCCCCCCCCCCCCATTATTCCCCTTTATTTGGCATGGGTTTAAAGACCCCCCATTATTCCCCTTTATTTGGCATGGGTATAACCCCCCTCCCCCCATTATTCCCCTTTATTTGGCATGGGTATAAAGACCCCCCATTATTCCCCTTTATTTGGCATGGGTATAAAGACCCCCCATTATCCCCCTTTATATGGCATGGGTATAAAGACCCCCCATTATCCCCCTTTATATGGCATGGGTATAAAGACCCCCATTATTCCCCTTTATTTGGCATGGGTATACAGATCCCCCCTCTCCCCATTGAGATATATGAAGAGTTATTTGGGGGCACAGTGGATGCCATGATGTAAACTGCCAGCACTATGACACGTTATGGACCATCCCCACATATTGTTGGACTACTACTCCCATAATTATCTTTAGTTATTGTTTTGCAGAGCATTATAGGTGTTGGAATCTAAAAACATCTGGAGCCCACCGTTTCCCATCACTATTGTAGCAGGTTAGACCTACAGGAGTTCTGGACAATCACCATGGAAACCAATAGAATGTTCTTTCTCATTGTACTACAGCTGAAACAGTCACTACAGAAACCAGCAGAAAGTTCTTCCTGATTGCACTACAACTGAAACAATCACCATGGATACCAACGGAATGCTTCTGCCAATTGCTGTACAGCTGAAACAATCACCATGGAAACCACGGACTGTCCCTGCTGAGTATTCTACACCTGAAACAGTCACCATGGAAACCAATAGAATGTTCCTGTGGATTGATCTTTGAGAGCATGTTGAAAGTTTACTTACAATCCTTGAAAAGAACCCTATAGAATATACAGCTATATTTATTATAGTATTGCCGGTTTAATAATATATCTCACTTTGTGAAATAAAACAGATGTGTGATAAAATGTCAAAATACTTTATAATACTTTCAAAATACAATCAGTTTTTTAAAAGATTATACTTAAAGAGGTGTCCCATTTTTTAGCACAACCTAACAGGAGCAAAAAGCAGTTAACAGCAAAAAGTTAGTTATCTGTTATGCCAAAATTGTTTTAAAATTCTTAATATTTTATTTTATTTCATTACGCGGCAAAACCAGTTCAGTATGTCAATTTGTTGCTGCTCACAGCACATGTGTGCGGATGGCACCGCTTTAAAAAATTGCAGAGCGCATTTGCATTCGCTGTTAGATGCCTAAACATGCGCACAGAGTCGCTAGGCATCTTAAAGGACCACTATAGGCACCCAGACCACTTCAGCTTAATGATGTGGTCTGGGTGCCAGGTCCCTCTAGGGTTAACCCTGCCTGCTGTAAACATAGCAGTTTCAGAGAAACTGCTATGTTTACACTGAGGGTTAATCCAGCCTCTAGTGGCTCTCATTGACAGCCGCTAGAGGCGCTTCCGCGCTTCTCACTGTGATTTTCACAGTGAGAAGACGCTTGCGTCCATAGGAAAGCATTGAGAAATGCTTTCCTATGGACTGACTGAATGCGCGCCCACGGCTCTTGCCGATGATGTATGAAGGAGGAGGAGAGTCCCCCGCGCCGAAGGAGCCCGGCGCTAGAGAAAGGTAAGATTTAACCCTTTTCCAACCACTTCAGCCCGGCAGGAGGGAGGCCATGAGGGTGGGGGGGACTGATTAACACTATAGTGCCAGGAAAACGAGTTTGTTTTCCTGGCACTATAGTGGTCATTTTAAGACAGAGAATGCGATGCAATACAGAAGTGAGTTCTTTAATTATACTCCTGTCATTACCACTAATCAGATTTTTTTTTAATTATTGTTGGTATATATATATATATATATATAAAATTGTAACGGTTCCCTTATAATCCGGCTGAGTATATCTGCTGAAGAGTCTCCCTAGTCCCGCAGAGTAAAAGTGCTCTAGCATCCCCAAACATCAGCCAAGACTTGATGACAGGTAAATCAGTATGGCTTATTCAGGTAGAAGGCACAGGACTCTCTATTCATTCAGTCCTAAGCCCGCCCAGGCGTCTCTGTGTCTGGGAGATAATTGAGCTTATAACGGTAAACAAATTCTCTCCCGGACACAGAAGAGGCTACACACGAATACCCCCAAAACACCCCGAAGACAACATGGTATCCCCACAAGTCATATATCCCCTGAAAGAGGGGATCAGAGCGCCCATTCTGTAAAAATAGCACTCTGATCCATGGGGAATTGTCCAAACTCCACAGCGATTAGGGCTAAGTCGCGGTCTTTTACTGGGGGTTCTAGTGGGCTGTAAAGGTGGGGGGGGGTTCCCTCCATTTCACAGGGAGCGATTATTCATGAGGATGTGGTTAAGGTAACCTCCAAAGGGCGCCTTCCTGGCTCTTTGAGAAAGTGGTTAAAACAAGGGTAAAAAGTGACCGGGGTGAGGTGCTTGTCCATAGCCGCGCTAGAGTTCCAGAGAGATTGTCCGTATCTCCCGCTGCTCGGGTAAGTGTTCTGATTGGCTCAACGGCTGAGATGGGCTGAAACAAAGGGTTTGCTGGAATGACTGTTTGTGGGGGAAAGTATAACAGGGAGAGAGAAGGAATATTGTCTTTTGGAAAATAGTTTGTTACAAAAAACTAAATATTTCACAGCACTTTACAGTTTTAAAGTGGGAATATAACAGAAAACAACTAATAAGTAAACTATTATAAGTATAATATTAAAAAAGACAATTGGCTGTGGTTTGTTGTGGTTTGTCGTGGTTGAACAAACTTGCAATCTAGAGCAATTCACTTCCCTTGTGTTCCTACCGATCCTGTGCAGTCTTACATCCTGCTGTCAGTGTGCTTTGTCTTGTCATTTAGGTAAAGCCCTGCTCAGAATAACCAAGCTGGGCTTGAGGAGTTGCAGCAATGGCAGCAGTAGAAGGAATGAGTACTACTAATACTAATACGGGTGTAAAACCTATTGGAACACTATAGGGTCACACATTTAAATGTGTTTTCCTGACCCGCCTCCGATCCTCCTCCTTGGCTGAGATCAGCCAATACAATGCTTTCCCATAGGAAAGTAATAGGAGGCTATCGTGCATGCGCCACAAAATGCCATGCTGCACCAATTCAAATTTCCTCAGAGATTACCTCCACCAGTGCCAGATCTCTCCGGATATAATACTCCCTCCCTCCACCAGTGCCAGATCTCTCCTGATATAATACTCCCTCCACCAGCGCCAGATCTCTCCTGATATAATACTCCCTCCACCAGTGCCAGATCTCTCCTGATATAATACTCCCTCCACCAGCGCCAGATCTCTCCTGATATAATACTCCCTCCACCAGCGCCAGATCTCTCCTGATATAATACTCCCTCCACCAGCGCCAGATCTCTCCTGATATAATACTCCCTCCACCAGTGCCAGATCTCTCCTGATATAATACTCCCTCCACCAGCGCCAGATCTCTCCTGATATAATACTCCCTCCACCAGCACCAGATCTCTCCTGATATAATACTCCCTCCACCAGCGCCAGATCTCTCCTGATATAATACTCCCTCCACCAGTGCCAGATCTCTCCTGATATAATACTCCCTCCACCAGCGCCAGATCTCTCCTGATATAATACTCCCTCCACCAGCGCCAGATCTCTCCTGATATAATACTCCCTCCACCAGCACCAGATCTGTCCTGATATAATACTCCCTCCACCAGCGCCAGATCTCTCCTGATATAATACTCCCTCCACCAGTGCCAGATCTCTCCTGATATAATACTCCCTCCCCCAGTGCCAGATCTCCTGATATAATACTCCAGCGCCAGATCTCCTGATATAATACTCCCTCCACCAGTGCCAGATCTCTCCTGATATAATACTCCCTCCACCAGCGCCAGATCTCTCCTGATATAATACTCCCTCCACTAGTGCCAGATCTATCCTGATATAATACTCCCTCCACCAGCGCCAGATCTCTCCTGATATAATACTCCTCCACCAGTGCCAGATCTCTCCTGATATAATACTCCTTCTACCAGTGCCAGATCTCTCCTGATATAATACTCCCTCCACCAGCGCCAGATCTTTCCTGATATAATACTCCCTCTACCAGTGCCAGATCTCTCCTGATATAATACTCCCTCCACCAGTGCCAGATCTCTCCTGATATAATACTCCCTCTACCAGTGCCAGATATCTCCTGATATAATACTCCTCCACCAGTGCCAGATATCTCCTGATATAATACTCCCTCCACCAGTGCCAGATATCTCCTGATATAATACTCCTCCACCAGTGCCAGATATCTCCTGATATAATACTCCTCCACCAGCGCCAGATCTCTCCTGATATAATACTCCCTCTACCAGTATGAGTCCAGTATTAATTGATATGTCCACCCCCCCCCCAGCAAGATAAGCTCAGTGCTTTAGATTGAAAAGCATTACATTTTATGCTTTTCTATGTGAAAAAGCTGATTGACGCATTCACAGTACTCACTGCGCATGCACCAAAAGTACTTCTTTTAGAGAAGCATTTGATTAGACCACAAAAAAGAAGAATATGATGTGACATCATGAAAGAGGTGTGGAAGGGATCAAAGAGGCCCGGCACTGGATTCCACATACGTTTTATACTATTGTAATCTTCTTCTAAAAATTAAAAATGGGCGGCCTAAAAAATCTATTGAATACATATATTACTATAAAAATGTAAGTAACACTTCGAAAGAACTCGATGAGCATTTACTCCTTGGTTTTGGCCTCAAATTTTTGTGTTTTCTTCTTTTTCAAATCTCCAAATCTCCAAATCTCTTTACTGTAATAAGATACGTTTTTTTTTTTTAAGCTTTGTAAACCTCTATCTTTAGCCACGCCTCCTCTTTTCCCAAATCAACTTCCTTATTATATGTATTCTGAGTACGTACTCCGCTCAGCCAATAGGAGATCAGTGTGAGCATACGTGGTGGGCTTTACACAATATGGCCATATGGTAGAACCGAATCCCCAGTCTTGTAAAATGTAAACGTCCATTTCTTTGTGTGTGCTGTTCCTTGACTGCTGATCCAGAGACCCCCCCCCCCCCCGTTGCCCTCCGTAAATAATAACACTACACCAGATTTATGGGTAAGGGCAACGGCCACAGCTTTATTAATTATTTTACACACACCAGCTTTCCATCCAACTGCCAGCTGTTGAGAGACTTCTCCCAACAGGCAGATACCACTTATTTGTCCATGAGTTCATATCAGCCTGCCTACCACCATCAGCCCTCGGCAGGCTGCGACTCCCCAAGTTGACTCATCCATTTAATTCAATATCCAATGCGCTGGCCAGGAACACCGCCACCGCGATGTCGACCCTGTCCAGTCTCTCCGGTCGGCATCGCGCCCCCCGCAGCCAGCGCCAACTCCACTCCCGATTGCAGTCCGAAATTAAAAATATCAAGCCCAATACTGGTTAGGTGAACCCCATCCCTCCGCATCAAATTCGTGTTATCCCCTTCCAGTTCCATATGCCGAACCACTATGCCCCCGAGACTTCGAACAAACCTGGCAACCGTCATGTTCAATTTTCGCCGAGATCGCCCTGCTATCGCCCTGAAGGAAAACAACAAGTCGACGCATACTCGGGACCCCGCAGGGCCCACAAACAGAAAGTCATCCAAGTAGTGCGTGACTGAGCTCCGACCTGATTGCTGAACAGTAACCCATTCGAGAAAGGAAGCAAACATCTCGAAATATGAGCAAGAAATCGCACACCCCATGGGCAGGCACATATCGTAATAATAACTACCACGAAAGTGACAACCCAGGAGGTGGAAACACTCGGGGTGTACTGGTAACAGTCGAAAGGCAGACTCAATGTCTGACTTGGCTAGCAGGGAACCGGTTCCCGCGGCCCGAACCAATTCCAAAGCCCTGTCAAAGGATGCGTAACGAACCCGACACACCTCCTTTCCGATGTCATCGTTCACCGAGCCACCGGCCGGATAAGATAGGTGATGAATTAATCGGAAGGAGCCGGGATCTTTCTTGGGGACTAAGCCCAGTGGCGACACGCGGAGATTGTGAAAGGGGGGAAAGACAAAGGGGCCGGCCATCCGCCCCAGTTGAATCTCCTTATCCAATTTGTCCTGTAACCGATCCTCCATCCCGCGGACCGATTTCAAGTTTTCCGCGAAACAAAAGGACTCAGACAGGACAAAGGGGATCCAAAAACCCTTCAAAAATCCCCTTAAAAGAACCCCAGCGGCCCGTCTATTGGGATACCGGGCGAGCCACGGTTGCATCCTTGTGACGCTCACTGGAGTCCTCGCTTCTAGATACGTCATCCCTACCGGAACCCTTCCCCGTGCTCTGTCTCCCTTTTTTAAAGCAGCGCATAGCGGGGTGTGCTCCTCCACAATGAGAGCATTCATGTCTAAAGCGACATGAACTGAACCATTTGCACTGGCTTTCGTTGAACAGCCAGCAGACTCCTCTCTTGTGGCCTGCCGGCGCACCACTGTGCACGCCGGCAGGCCCTGGAAAGGGAGATGGTGATGGTCTACACGGCGTCATCAGAAGTAGCCATAGGCTACCATCCTGCATGCTGAAGTCCATATCCGGGCATGCTGCCATTTTTTGCCTAAACTGTTGGTCATAGCGAAACCAACACTGTCCCCCATAGATCTTATAAGCCCCCCAGATTAAATCCAGATACCCAAATAGAGAGCTAGCCTTCTCCGGGAAACGACGGACTAGGATACTAGCGTAAATATTAAATCCTTGGAGCCAGTTGCCGAATGTGCGAGGAATCGGCTTAGACTTCTCGCCCTCATGAGGATCCCCCCTACGGGGCCTGTCAACAGACTCCCTGTCAGGGGGAACCAAGGACAAGAAGTCAACGTACTCACCATTACAAATCCTGTCCTGGGTCTCCGCGGGGATATGGACTCCCAGGGAGGATATGATACACCCAGGCAAACAAGGTCTAAATCCTCCTTGAACCCCCCTAGAAACCTGCGCACTAGTGCTCTGCGCCTGCAACCCCCCAGACAACTGATCTAATACTGCGCGCAGTAAACTCACAACCTCCCTAGAGCTGCCCTGATCCCCAGGCAATGCACCCCATACGCTCGCGCAAGTCAACTCACCCCTGGAGAGTGGCACAGGCGGCTCTTGCACTGTAGGCATGCCAGCTTCTTCCTCCTCTTCTGTCCAAGAGTCTGCATCTGGCTCTTCCCGAGCAGCACTTCTTCCTTGTGCACTCCTGCTGTCCTGCAGAGTTGAGGATCTTCTGGTGCTCCTGCCCGTCTGTGGCAGAGTTGCAGGGCTCCTGGTACTCCTGCCTGTCTGTGGCAGAGTTACAGGGCTACTGGCTTCTCCTCTGTGTCTTCTGCCCCTCCTGCCGGCTTCCGGCAGAGTTGCTGGGCTATTCCGAACCAAATTAGGAAGTGGAGGCGGGGCCTGTGACGTGGCAGCTTCCGGCTGTGCCTGCGTCACGTACGCGCCCCGTGGCGTTGCGTCCGACGTCACTCTTCTGCGCCCATGCGTCGGACGCGATGATGTCAGTTCCGGTCTTGCCGGAAGAGAAGGCGGACTCCGTGACTGCACCTCCCTGCTGGCGCCATCTTGGGCCCTTGCCCCCGACACCATGACGGAGCGCCCGCGCCTGGCATTCACCTGGGGGGCCTCCTCTGCACGATCCGCATCGGTACTCTGCTCACCAACCCTCCGGTCTCTCCGCCTGGTACCGGTTCTTCTCACAGGACTGGGGGATAACCGCGCCGGAGGCCTTGTCCTCCGGGCCCTCCGACCGTCTGCAGGGGGGTCTTCAGCCGTCCTCACCAACCTCAAAGTACCCGAACTTCCAGCGACGCCGGCCATCACAGCATCCAGTGCGCCTGAGCCGTGAGACTCCAGGTAAGCCTGTAGCAATGCAACCAGCGCCTCCTGGGACACCGTTGTTGAAGTAGATGCCATAGTGAAACCTACAAAAACCTAACAAACTGCTGCAAACCTAATTAAAACTGCTCCAAAACTAACTATTGCTAAATCACTAGGCCCTATACTCTGTGAGTTAAATTAGCAAGTTCTCAATCCTAAATTTGCTGAGCAACTGGTAATGCCCCTCCTCTGACCTGCTTTATATTCCATATTGCAACAATGTATCCCGTATAGCCACCACTCCTTACTGCTGGCCTGCAGTCATGCCCTCCCTTCCTTTTCAGTCCAGGGAGATACTTAATCTGTATTTTGTCCATTCCATTAAAAGCCATAGTACGCTATAGTAATAAGAATATCCTATTAGTTTGCACATGTATACAAAGGCAGTTTCTTTATTCGTTTAACATTCTACCTTTATGCCAAACAGTAAATGTTCCCCAGAAAACCTCGCCATGACTAATTTAGACTTGTGCAAATACTGGTATTCATTAATTGTTCAAATAAAATGACATTCCTGGCCATCGATTAGTTCAATATATGTTATTGTTCTGTGGTGGAATCTCAGTAAAAATACATTTACTAGGACAAGATTGCCACATGGTATGTGCATTTGCATATGTTGATGTACCAGTTAAGTCAGTTACACGTAGCTAAGATACAATCAGTAGTGTAAGGAGCATAAGTAGGAATACAGGATATACGAGTATTTCCCCTCCTCCATTGTGCTGGGCAAGCCATGTGGTCAAACGGGATTTTAGTCTCTATTCGGTTGATTAGATAAGAGTATGTGTAGGTTGAACTGATTATGGGAGGAGCTACATGCCTATATAAGGGACCTACACTGCATGATCAGGACTCAGACTTTGCTGTTTTTTGGTGACATTAGTCCCTCTGAGTCCCGGTCGGTGAATCGAATAAAGAATCTCTTCCTTCCTGAAGAAACCTGTGTCCACTTCTCTGTGCTTGGCTTCCGTCAGTTTCTCGGGTATCATTTGGTGCATTGGGCCGGGAAGCTCATCGTTCAACGGTAGCTGAGAAGCAGAGGCGTGAGACGGTCTATCTTTGCCCACGTTCTCTACGGCTGCACCCCTGAACTTCTGCGTGGACCTCCTTTCGTCTCGGCACCACTGGTCTGTTGTCCAGGAGATCATCGGCCTCTACGTAGTAAGTGCTGGGGTGCCCCCGTCGATGAGTGTGAACCCAGGTTCAGGAACGAGGAGGTAAGACGACTACTGTTTTAGACGGTGGACCCACTAGGGGTATTGGATACCGATTGTGCGGTAGGCCCATAAGGGGTTATTTGTGTATGGAATCTGCCCCCTCCAGTGGAAGGAAGGAGCGAAGGCGCACCGCTCAATTAAACGCCCTTTAGTAAGCCCGTTTAATTTTGGTTTGGAGTCAGGCGGGGTTCTGGTGTAAATAGCCCTAGCCGGACACCGGTGTCTTGTCTAGACTAGCGTTCTAGGGTGTATATTACGTTCGCTAGGTCGGAGGGACTGGGAGACTAAGCGGCGTCTGTGTAAATTCGGTCCGCTAGATCTCAACCTATCTTGGCTAAGTGGGAAGGCGTGTAAATTTGGAACCCACTAGATTTTTGATAGAGTATATAGACTAAGAGGGTTCTGTGTAAATTCCGCCCTCTAGTTCGCTATATGTGGTGTTTGGGCAGCGTGGCTAACCAAAACGGATGTAAATTTTTTAGGTAGTCCATCAAGGTACTGGCCAATAGATTAGTTGGGAATTGTAAATGTGTTAAAGATTGTTGTAGTAGAGTGTATATCTTGCTAGATTGCGTGAGCTCTGCCGTCTAGCGAGAGTGTGAATAGTGTGTAACTGTATTATAGCGCACGGTACCATAACCATGTATAATTACTGATACTGTAAATAAGTACTAATAATTGTCGTCTATGTTGCATGTTTTAACACCATAACCACTACTAAAAGTACTGTGACTTTAAATTGTACTTTAACCTATGCTAACCGTACTGTAACTACTGTTTGTAAAGATGATGTTACTGGGGTATGTTATAGACGGGTAATTCAAATATAGGGAATTATAGCGTGGGTGACCGTATAGTTTCGCCAAAGGGCATAGTAGCAGTTATTTAGTGACTGGTGTAACAGCTGTGTGTGTACGGGAATTCCCTGAGTGTTTTGTTGTGTGCGTTTCACTTAGTAACGGTACCACGTGGTGCTGTTGCCGAGGGAACGGGTGTGACCGTTGGTAGAGTGTTTGTATAGTTTCTGTTGGAAACGACGCTCCATTGTTAAGTATGGGCGCGTCAGATTCGACGATTTTGGATCCCTTAGGATGTATGATAAAGAATTTTAAAAAGGGATATACAGTATGTGATTTTGGGGTAAAGATGTCTCCAGCACGCTTGATTACATTGTGTAGTAGGGAATGGCCTACTTTGGTTGCTGCATGGCCGCCACGTGGCAGTTTGGATCCTAATCTGGTACAGCGTGTACACGTGGCTGTATCAGGTAGGCCTGAACTTTACGGCCAGTTTCCATATATTGATTGTTGGAGGCAGGCCGTAAAAGACTCGCCAAAATGGATCCGAGTATGCCACGAGGAACAATGTCGCCTCATGGTGGCCAGGACTCGCTTGTCCACTAAGGCCGTAATTACGCCCATTTTGGACACGCCTCCTGAGTCTGAGATCCCTATGCCGCCCCCCTACTCCTCCTCCACCTGAAGAGGAAGAGGAGGTGCTGCTGGAAACACTCCTCCCCTTGCCCCGTTGTCCCCACCTACTTCCTCCTCTAGCTCAGAGCCCAGCCCTCTTGTTTTAAACCCTCCCCTCTCAGTACCTACCTCTGTCAACTCCACCTACCCAGATTTGGCGCCATTTCTAGTTCCTGGTCAGGCTCCTCCTAGCCCGGCCCGGAATATTTTACTCACCGACCTCCCCCTCAGTAAAGCGTCCCCATCCCCTTGTCTTACTACCCCTCGAACGGAACCCCTAACTGACGTTCCTAAACGAAGCCCCATACTAACCCGACAATTGACCGGTACCCTACAACCCCGACATTATCAAATGCCACTTCGACTGACACCTGGCCCGACACACATTAACGGTGACGGCCAGATACAATATGCTGATCCAGTATTCGTTTATGTTTCCTTCACAACTACTGATCTATTTAATTGGAAGACCCATAACTCCTCATACACCGAAAAGCCTCAAGCCATGACGGATTTGTTTACCTCCATAGTCCAGACACATAATCCCACTTGGGCTGATTGCCAGCAACTGCTTATGACATTGTTTAATAACGAGGAAAGGACAAGGATAAACCAAGCGGCAATTAAAGCGCTGGAAGAAGTGGCCCGTACACAAAATCAGGCCAATCCGGCAGCATGGGCCGCAGCACATTATCCAAACACTGATCCGGAATGGAACGTCAATGGCGCAGATATGGCCCATTTAAAAGCACACAGGGACGCTATTATTGCTGGCATGAAAGCTGGAGGAAAGAAGGCGATTAACATGTCTAAGACGGCTGAGGTATCGCAGAAATGTGATGAATCGCCCAGTGTCTTTTATGACCGATTATTGGAGGCATACCGCTTGTATACTTCCTTTAATCCGGAGGCCCCTGAGAATTCCCGGATGGTTAACTCTGCCTTTGTCAGCCAAGCCTACGGAGATATAAAGCGCAAGCTACAAAAGTTAGAAGGGTTTGTAGGGATGTCCATAACCCAACTAATGGAGGTAGCGAATAAAGTGTACATGAACAGGGAAACAGAGACAAAGAAAGAGGAAGAGCGCAAGATGCGTAAAAAGGCAGATATGCTAGCGGTAGCGATCGCAGGCGTAGATAGAAGGGAAAAGGAAGTATATAGGGGAACAGATAGAGGCGATAGTAAGTGGAATGGGGAACCCCTGAGTAGAAATCAGTGCGCATACTGTAGGGAAGAAGGGCATTGGAGAAGTGAGTGTCCGCGAAGGGAACAGTATGAGAGAGACAGACCTAGGGCAGGATATGGTAATTATAGAGGCAGAGCGAGAGGTAGAGGAGGTCCTGGAGGGAATAATGGTAGCAATAGAGGAAGTGTTAGAGAAGACAGGTATTATCCAGCAGCGCAGAGATCCCGCGATAGAGAAGATAGGGACTTTGTAGGATTGGCTGACACTGTCATGGAAGACTATTGATACCGACTGGGCTCCATCCCCCTTTAGCCGAGTGCAGCCTATGGTCGATGTATCAATAGAGGGAAAGAGGAGCTCTTTCATGATTGACACTGGTGCTGAGTACTCTGTGGTAACTAACCTAGTTGCTCCTCCTTCAGGAACACTATAATTATGATAGGAGCTACTGGGAAAAGCGCTGCTAGACCAATTCTCAGGAGTCATACTTGTATTCTAGGAGGCCATTTTGTTAAGCACCAGTTCCTATATATGATGGAGTGTCCAGTTCAGCTTCTAGGACGAGATCTATTATCAAAGCTTCAAGCCCAGATAACTTTTAAACCCAACGGATCAACGTCTCTGAAGTTTAATAGATCACCAGGCATAATATCAGTATCGGTGCAAAGGGAAGAAGAATGGCACTTCTACTCTATAATAACAAATACAGACCCTAAGAGTGATGAATCCTTATTTGACATTTCAAGAATATGGACAGAGAATAATCCTCCAGGACTTGCTCGTAATATTCCACCAATACACATTGAATTAAAGCTTGGAGCGTATCCTGTTAGCCTTAGTTAGTACCATATATTATAGAGGGCTAAGGAAAATATACAAACCTATGTGGATAAGTGTGTAAAGTATGACATCCTAAAATTCTGTACCTCCCCTTGGAACACTCCATTATTACCTGTTCAGAAGCCAGGATCAGATGAGTATCATCCTGTACAAGATCTAAACGCAGTTAATAATGCAGTAGTCAATATACACCCAGTGGTACCCATCCCCTATAATCTGCTTGCTTTAATACCAGGTGGGGCAACCTACTATACCTTCCTAGACCTCAAAGATGCTTTCTTTTGTTTCTGGGGTACTGCTTAAAAATTATGTATGGGCATCCACCTTCCATACTTGGTAACTTAAGGGGGGATTTGAGTCAGTTGGGAGAAGGAATTACCCGGCAGCAGGTTGTAGAGTTGGGTAAAACTATGGAGGAGGTACAGAAATGGGTACAAGATAGATTACCTGTGAATATTTATCCACCTGTTCATTCTTACTATCCAGGGGATCAAGTGTGGATAAAAGAATGGAACACTGTTCCATTAGGTTCCAAGTGGAGAGGTCCCTATGTTGTTCTTTTATCTACCCCAACAGTTGTAAAGGTTGTAGAAGTGACTCCGTGGATTCATCACTCTAGGGTAAAAAAACCAGCGGCAGATTCCTAACAAGCTACCAGATCCAGAGAATCCCTGCAAAATCCGGTTAAAGCGCACGACTCAGTCGGAGTGACGAGGAGATATTGGGATTACAATTGTATTTAAAGAGATTAGTACGTGAGTGTTTTGACGGCCATAATAAAGCCTGACCACTCACCCACGTGTCATAGCCAGGGTGTCTCGAAGACGTCGAAAGAAGTGTTTTTGATAATATGTATTTTTGTGTCTTTTTATATTCAGGAAGGTAGAGGTACCGACACTCCTAACTGTGAGGTTTGCATTAAGACTACTATAACAGGTAATCATATTTCCCAGACCCTAATTTGGCATTGGCAATATGAGTGTAAGGGATATGTGTCTAGGTGTAGATACCTAGGTATAGAATATAGTGTATGCCATTTAGGAGTAGGAGAACCTAAGTGCTTCAATCCGGAGTATCATCCCCGTACAATTTGGTTGACCCTCAGGAATGGAGATCCACAGGGGACCCTAATAAATAAAACTGTATTAGAAACCGTACATTCTTCGGGTGTTCTGCTATTTGATGCATGTAAGGCGATATCAAGTGGTAGAAAACCGTGGAATGTATGCGGGGATCTTAAGTGGGAGAGAACGTATGGGTCTAACGATAAGTATATTTGTCCCAGTAGTAAAAATAAGTACGTAAGTCCAAAATGCCCAGATAGGGATTATAATTATTATCCATATTGGTCTTGTGTGGGGTGGGCAACTTGGGGACAGACAGCAGATAAGGATATGATTGTTACTAAGTTGCCTACCAAACCATATTGTAAGTCTATGGAGTGTAACCCAGTCCATATACTTATTAATAATCCTGAACAGTTTATAGATAGGTTCGGAAACTTATTTGGGTTTCAGATATATGGGACGGGTTTGGATCCTGGGACAATATTATTTATAAGGATAGAGACCGATACCGTAGCATCCCAAACTCATCGGGTTTTCCATTCTTTTTATGAAGAGATGAGTGTAGAAAATAAGATCCCCCATAATGCTAAGAACCTGTTTATTGATCTAGCCAAGAGTATTGCTGGTAGTCTTAATGTGACCAACTGCTATGTGTGTGGAGGTACTAATATGGGAGACCAATGGCCATGGGAAGCAAAGGAGGTAATGTATTCCGGTTCTGAGACAGTTGAACAGTTAATATCTTCTCAAGCCGATTATCAAATGAGTGTTAAAGGTAAATCTGAGTGGCGATTAAAGACCTCCATTATAGGTTATGTTTGCATAGCAAGAAAAGGAATAATGTTTAACACATCTGTAGGAGAACTAACTTGTCTAGGGCAAAAAGCTTATAATGATAGTACAAAAGATACAACTTGGTGGTCAGCTTCAAATGTCTCAGAACCACCTAACCCGTTTGCAAGTTATGCCAATTTAAAGGACGTGTGGTTTGATCTATCTATCACATCTAGTTGGAAAGCCCCAGCAAATTTGTACTGGATCTGTGGTAAGAAGGCCTATTCGGAGTTACCACAGGACTGGGAAGGGGCATGTGTGTTAGGTATGCTCAAACCATCCTTCTTCTTGTTGCCTATTGAAACAGGAGAGACTTTGGGAGTTAAAGTATATGATGGGAATCATAGGAAGAAAAGGGGACCCCTAGAGATAGGTACCTGGGAAGATAATGAATGGCCTCCCCAGCGTATCATAGATTATTATGGGCCAGCCACTTGGGCAGAAGATGGTACTTTCGGATATAGAACCCCAATATATATTATAAGGTTACAGGCAGTGGTTGAGATAATTACCAATGAGACATCACAAGCGCTCAATCTCCTAGCGAAACATAATACTAGGATGAGGACAGCCGTTTACCAAAATAGATAAGCCTTGGATTACCTATTGGCAGTAGAGGGAGGTGTATGTGGGAAGTTTAACCTAAGCAATTGTTGTCTTCAAATAGATGATGAAGGGCAAGCAATAGCTGAGCTTACTAGCCATATGGTTAAACTAGCGCATGTGCCTACCCAAGTAGTTGGTTTGGTAATTGGTATGAGCAGTTTGGAGGACTTAAGGCATTGGTAGGTGGAGTCATGCAAATTTTTATGCTGTGCCTTCTCCTACCATGTCTTATTCCTTTGGTAGTTAGGTCTGAGCAGGGCATTATAGAAAATATAGCAGAAAGAAAGGCTGCTGCACAGATAATGGCCATATATAGATATGAGGCTCTAAATCAGGGAGAACTAGTGTTTGAAGAGGAATGTTGAGGGATTCATGTCATTAGTCGCAAAGTCTAATCTGGTTCATAGCAAAGTGAGGTGTAAGCAAACTATGGTTAAGTGATGCATCTGGAATTGTGAAATATCAGAAGCATGAAAGGGGGGAATGTGGTGGAATCTCAGTAAAAATACATTTACTAGGACAAGATTGCCACATGGTATGTGCATTTGCATATGTTGATGTACCAGTTAAGTCAGTTACACGTAGCTAAGATACAATCAGTAGTGTAAGGAGCATAAGTAGGAATACAGGATATACGAGTATTTCCCCTCCTCCATTGTGCTGGGCAAGCCATGTGATCAAACAGGATTTTAGTCTCTATTCGGTTGATTAGATAAGAGTATGTGTAGGTTGAACTGATTATGGGAGGAGCTACATGCCTATATAAGGGACCTACACTGTATGATCAGGACTCAGACTTTGCTGTTTTTTGGTGACATTAGTCCCTCTGAGTCCCGGTCGGTGAATCGAATAAAGAATCTCTTCCTTCCTGAAGAAACCTGTGTCCACTTCTCTGTGCTTGGCTTCCGTCAGTTTCTCCGGTATCAGTTCCTTTTATTACCGAAATTCATTCACCAATGCCGAAAATCCGTTCATAAACAAAATAGTTTCGGACTCTTATGAACGAATTTCAGGCATAAAATCGATGACATAACTGAATAATGGAAATCAATTCGTTTAACGATTACCAGGAATTTCATTTTATTTGGACAATTAACAAATATTTTTATGCAGGTGGAGCGCAAAATCAAGTCCAAATTCCCAGAAGGATCTTGGGATTATTTCAACTCAGACATATATATGGGAATAAAAACATATAATAGTGAAGCACAGTAACACTTTAAAACATTTATTGTACACACTAGACACAAAACACTCCTATCCACATATAAGGGTTGGAGTCCTAAAAATGAAACAACAGTAGTAAAAATAGCCTCTTACAAGGTTTAAGAAAGTGAGTATGTGCAGACCCAGCTGCTACTCACAAACGCTTTTGTGGTGCCCCTGCTCGGGCTTAGTTGGTATATCAGCTTGCTTCCACACACCCTCCACGGATAGGTACTCTCGCTGTGTTATTTTCTTCCCGAGCGTCGTCTGATGATTTCCGGATGCCCGAATAGCTCCGCCCACTTTGCGTCACTCCGTAACTCACGTGATTACGTCACTGCGTCACGTGGTTACGTCACTGCGTCTACGCGTTTCGCTGTAAAGCTTCCTCAGGACGTCAATCAGTGATGGTCTAGTCCCTTGTTCGTCTGTCTTATAAAGCAATCCTCTTGCACTCTATTGGATGAGTGCCAATGACTTAATTAGCAGCATTATCACTCCACACATGAGTCCACTGAATAAATGTTAACCCAATGTTCAGTCTGCATTTGACCCTAAAAAATGTCTTTAACTAAGATCCTGTTGTAGTCATAGTAAACATACAAAACATTAAAGGTATATACCTAAAACCTCACATAATTAAAAGTATACACAAAATATAATATATAGAATATACAGAATATATATAACCTCTCATAAATATACCCTCTTGATACAACCTATTGATGTAGTGGAAAGAGAGAATAGAAAAAAAGCAGTAAATTCTTAATGCTCCCATTTAGATAGCACCTTCATCTTATCCCAGTGCATACCCCCTACAGTGTATATTAAAATGAGTATTACAATAAGGTGCTCCAATTAAAAGTGCCACATAGCCACATCTACTATAAAGTGCATAATGTTGCAGAAAAAAAAATTCATAAAAAATAAAAATGAATATAAATAAATACATAGTATTGTCTGAATACCTATGTACTTTTAGGGGTGTGTCTATAGCTCCACTATTCTAGTGTACCCTTAATGAGCTTTTCTATTTTGGCAGAATTCACTAAAATCTAATTAGAAAGGAAGTGATTCTTAAAATTTAAAATATTAAAATATTTATAAAAAAGTTAAAAGAGAGTAATTTACAGAAAGTGACATAATTCAAAATCATTGTTAAGGCCAAATGGAACGAGGGTTCATAGATCCACTTCATTTCCATTTGGCCTAATTTCCTTACACGATCCTCACCTCTCCAGTTATAACATGCTTTTTGAATACCCAGAAATGTTAAACTCGAGGGATCACTATTATGATATTCTTTATAGTGTAGGGAAACCTGATGATTAATGAAGCCTCTACGGATATTGTATAGGTGTTCCCCTATCCTGGTATGTAACTTACGAGTAGTGCGTCCTATATATCTCAATCCACAAGGGCATAAGAGCATGTAGATCACACTACTTGTATGGCATGTAATGCACTCCTTAATCTTATATGTTTTAGTAGGTGTAGTGAAGTGATCGTTGAAAGACTTTTGGAACCCCGTGGTTCTGCACGCATTGCACATCCCGCAGTTATAAAAAACATTTTTTACCCCCATAAAACTATTCATGGAACCTAATTCTTTGCTATCTTTTTTACTTGATTGAAACGTTAAAATACTTCTTATATTCGGGACCCCCCTATGTATAATTTTGGGTTGGGTGGGCAAAATCCTATGTAATACAGGATCTTTCAACAGGAGGTGCCAGTTTCTATTTATAATATCTCTTATTTTCCCGTTATGGCAGCCCGCATATTGAAATATAAACGGGACATCTTCTTGTGTCTCCTGATCATTTGGTTTGGCCTTATACTCCAATAGAGACCTCCTATCCAGCTGTTGTACTTCTTCCATTGCCCTATTTAGTATTCTTTCTTCATACCCCCTAGTTTTAAAATCTTCCAAAATCTTATGTCCCTGGTCTAAAAATTAATCATCATCTGTGCAATTCCTACGGATGCGGATCAGTTGACTTTTCGGTACATTTCTCAACCACGGGCTATAGTGGCAACTGGACATCTCTATGTAACTATTAATGTCAACAGTTTTAAAAAATGTTTTCGTTTTAATAGTTTCCTCTTCTATAAAAATAGAGAGATCAAGAAAGTCTACCTGAGATTTACTGTAATTAAAAACAAGGGGAGTACCTTTGTCCCTCTAATTTAAGACTATGTCCTCTTGTTGTGGTAGTTTTTCTTCTTTTAAATATAGTCTCCTCCTTTACTGTGTTGATTCCCTTTATGTATTTAAATGTTTCTATCATATCCCCCCTGTCTCGTCTTTCCTCCAAGCTATACATGTTAAGATCCTTTAACCTTTCCTGGTAAGTTTTATCCTGCAATCCATGAACCAGTTTAGTAGCCCTTCTTTGAACTCTCTCTAAGGTATCAATATCCTTCTGAAGATAGGGTCTCCAGTACTGCGTACAATACTCCAAGTGAGGTCTCACCAGTGTTCTGTACAATGGCATGAGCACTTTCCTCTTTCTACTGCTAATACCTCTCCCTATACAACCAAGCATTCTGCTAGCATTTCCTGCTGCTCTATTACATTGTCTGCCTACCTTTTAAGTCATCAGAAATAATCACCCCTAAATCCTTTTCCTCAGATGTTGAGGTTAGGACTCTATCAAATATTCTGTACTCTGCCCTTGGGTTTTTACTTCCAAGATGCATTATCTTGCACTTATCCACATTAAATGTCAGTTGCCACAACTCTGACCATTTTTCTAGTTTACCTAAATCATTTTCCATTTTGCTTATCCCTCCTGGAACATCAACCCTGTTACATATCTTAGTATCATCCGCAAAAAGACACACCTTACCATCAAGACCTTCTGCAATATCACTAATAAAAATATTAAAGAGAATGGGTCCAAGTACAGATCCCTGAGGTACCCCACTGGTGACAAGCCCAAGCTTCGAATATACTCCATTGACTACAACCCTCTGTTGCCTGTCACTCAGCCACTGCCTTACCCATTCAACAATACTGGAATCCAAACTCAAAGATTGTAGTTTATTGATAAGCCTTCTATGTGCTACAGTGTCAAAAGCCTTACTGAAATCTAGGTAAGCAATGTCTACTGCACCACCCTGATCTATAATTTTAGTTACCCAATCAAAAAAATCAATAAGATTAGTTTGGCATGATCTCCCTGAAGTAAACCCATGTTGTCTCTGATCTTGAAATCCATGTGTTTTTAGATGTTCAACAATCCTATCCTTTAACATGGTTTCCATCACTTTCCCCACTACTGAAGTAAGGCTTACTGGCCTATAGTTGCCCGACTCCTCCCTATTACCTTTCTTGTGAATGGGCACAACATTCGCACCGTTTCATTCGCAACTCGTAATGTTTCAATCAAGTAAAAAAGATAGCAAAGAATTAGGTTCCATGAATAGTTTTATGGGGGTAAAAAATGTTTTTTATAACTGCAGGATGTGCAATGCGTGCAGAACCACGGGGTTCCAAAAGTCTTTCAACGATCACTTCACTACACCTACTAAAACATATAAGATTAAGGAGTGCATTACATGCCATACAAGTAGTGTGATCTACATGCTCTTATGCCCTTGTGGATTGAGATATATAGGACGCACTACTCGTAAGTTACATACCAGGATAGGGGAACACCTATACAATATCCGTAGAGGCTTCATTAATCATCAGGTTTCCCTACACTATAAAGAATATCATAATAGTGATCCCTCGAGTTTAACATTTCTGGGTATTCAAAAAGCATGTTATAACTGGAGAGGTGAGGATCGTGTAAGGAAATTAGGCCAAATGGAAATGAAGTGGATCTATGAACTTAACACCCTCGTTCCATTTGGCCTTAACAATGATTTTGAATTATGTCACTTTCTGTAAATTACTCTCTTTTAACTTTTTTATAAATATTTTAATATTTTAAATTTTAAGAATCACTTCCTTTCTAATTAGATTTTAGTGAATTCTGCCAAAATAGAAAAGCTCATTAAGGGTACACTAGAATAGTGGAGCTATAGACACACCCCTAAAAGTACATAGGTATTCAGACAATACTATGTATTTATTTATATTCATTTTTATTTTTTATTAATTTTTTTTTTCTGCAACATTATGCACTTTATAGTAGATGTGGCTATGTGGCACTTTAAATTGGAGCACCTTATTGTAATACTCATTTTAATATACACTGTAGGGGGTATGCACTGGGATAAGATGAAGGTGCTATCTAAATGGGAGCATTAAGAATTTACTTGTGTAAATGAAATATTAACAATATGTTTTTCTCTTCTCTCTTTCCACTACATCAATAGGTTGTATTAAGAGGGTAGAAAAAACGGGTCGCAAGAGTATTCTGAGAACGGACAGCAACTGAAATAGCCTGCCCTTCGGTAGGTCCCCGCTCAGAACTCAAGCTGGTTTTAGCAAAAAAACAGCTTGAGAACTGAGCGGTGACCGACCGAAGGGCAGGCTATTTCAGTTGCTGCCCGTTCTCAGTATTCTCTTGCGACCCATTTTTTACTCTCCACAAGTTTAAGGGATTATCCAGACGTGGACCCCTTGCTCACGGTGCCTAGGGAGATATCAGCTATGCCTCACTGATGATGCCTTACAAGGCTGAAACGATCGTCTGGGGCTGCTGTGTCTCTCGTGCAGAGGGAACTTGCTGGCATTTCGGATCTGGACTGCCCGTATGGGTGGGACCAGTCTGATATGTTTCAGAGAAGTTCTCTCTGTAATGGCACAAGATGAGCAAAAAACAGCTTGAGAACTGAGCGGTGACCGACCGAAGGGCAGGCTATTTCAGTTGCTGCCCGTTCTCAGTATTCTCTTGCGACCCATTTTTTACTCTCCACAAGTTTAAGGGATTATCCAGACGTGGACCCCTTGCTCACGGTGCCTAGGGAGATATCAGCTATGCCTCACTGATGATGCCTTACAAGGCTGAAACGATCGTCTGGGGCTGCTGTGTCTCTCGTGCAGAGGGAACTTGCTGGCATTTCGGATCTGGACTGCCCGTATGGGTGGGACCAGTCTGATATGTTTCAGAGAAGTTCTCTCTGTAATGGGTTGGAGTCCTAAAAATGAAACAACAGTAGTAAAAATAGCCTCTTACAAGGTTTAAGAAAGTGAGTATGTGCAGACCCAGCTGCTACTCACAAACGCTTTTGTGGTGCCCCTGCTCGGGCTTAGTTGGTATATCAGCTTGCTTCCACACACCCTCCACGGATAGGTACTCTCGCTGTGTTATTTTCTTCCCGAGCGTCGTCTGATGATTTCCGGATGCCCGAATAGCTCCGCCCACTTTGCGTCACTCCGTAACTCACGTGATTACGTCACTGCGTCACGTGGTTACGTCACTGCGTCTACGCGTTTCGCTGTAAAGCTTCCTCAGGACGTCAATCAGTGATGGTCTAGTCCCTTGTTCGTCTGTCTTATAAAGCAATCCTCTTGCACTCTATTGGATGAGTGCCAATGACTTAATTAGCAGCATTATCACTCCACACATGAGTCCACTGAATAAATGTTAACCCAATGTTCAGTCTGCATTTGACCCTAAAAAATGTCTTTAACTAAGATCCTGTTGTAGTCATAGTAAACATACAAAACATTAAAGGTATATACCTAAAACCTCACATAATTAAAAGTATACACAAAATATAATATATAGAATATACAGAATATATATAACCTCTCATAAATATACCCTCTTGATACAACCTATTGATGTAGTGGAAAGAGAGAATAGAAAAAAAGCAGTAAATTCTTAATGCTCCCATTTAGATAGCACCTTCATCTTATCCCAGTGCATACCCCCTACAGTGTATATTAAAATGAGTATTACAATAAGGTGCTCCAATTAAAAGTGCCACATAGCCACATCTACTATAAAGTGCATAATGTTGCAGAAAAAAAAATTCATAAAAAATAAAAATGAATATAAATAAATACATAGTATTGTCTGAATACCTATGTACTTTTAGGGGTGTGTCTATAGCTCCACTATTCTAGTGTACCCTTAATGAGCTTTTCTATTTTGGCAGAATTCACTAAAATCTAATTAGAAAGGAAGTGATTCTTAAAATTTAAAATATTAAAATATTTATAAAAAAGTTAAAAGAGAGTAATTTACAGAAAGTGACATAATTCAAAATCATTGTTAAGGCCAAATGGAACGAGGGTTCATAGATCCACTTCATTTCCATTTGGCCTAATTTCCTTACACGATCCTCACCTCTCCAGTTATAACATGCTTTTTGAATACCCAGAAATGTTAAACTCGAGGGATCACTATTATGATATTCTTTATAGTGTAGGGAAACCTGATGATTAATGAAGCCTCTACGGATATTGTATAGGTGTTCCCCTATCCTGGTATGTAACTTACGAGTAGTGCGTCCTATATATCTCAATCCACAAGGGCATAAGAGCATGTAGATCACACTACTTGTATGGCATGTAATGCACTCCTTAATCTTATATGTTTTAGTAGGTGTAGTGAAGTGATCGTTGAAAGACTTTTGGAACCCCGTGGTTCTGCACGCATTGCACATCCCGCAGTTATAAAAAACATTTTTTACCCCCATAAAACTATTCATGGAACCTAATTCTTTGCTATCTTTTTTACTTGATTGAAACGTTAAAATACTTCTTATATTCGGGACCCCCCTATGTATAATTTTGGGTTGGGTGGGCAAAATCCTATGTAATACAGGATCTTTCAACAGGAGGTGCCAGTTTCTATTTATAATATCTCTTATTTTCCCGTTATGGCAGCCCGCATATTGAAATATAAACGGGACATCTTCTTGTGTCTCCTGATCATTTGGTTTGGCCTTATACTCCAATAGAGACCTCCTATCCAGCTGTTGTACTTCTTCCATTGCCCTATTTAGTATTCTTTCTTCATACCCCCTAGTTTTAAAATCTTCCAAAATCTTATGTCCCTGGTCTAAAAATTAATCATCATCTGTGCAATTCCTACGGATGCGGATCAGTTGACTTTTCGGTACATTTCTCAACCACGGGCTATAGTGGCAACTGGACATCTCTATGTAACTATTAATGTCAACAGTTTTAAAAAATGTTTTCGTTTTAATAGTTTCCTCTTCTATAAAAATAGAGAGATCAAGAAAGTCTACCTGAGATTTACTGTAATTAAAAACAAGGGGAGTACCTTTGTCCCTCTAATTTAAGACTATGTCCTCTTGTTGTGGTAGTTTTTCTTCTTTTAAATATAGTCTCCTCCTTTACTGTGTTGATTCCCTTTATGTATTTAAATGTTTCTATCATATCCCCCCTGTCTCGTCTTTCCTCCAAGCTATACATGTTAAGATCCTTTAACCTTTCCTGGTAAGTTTTATCCTGCAATCCATGAACCAGTTTAGTAGCCCTTCTTTGAACTCTCTCTAAGGTATCAATATCCTTCTGAAGATAGGGTCTCCAGTACTGCGTACAATACTCCAAGTGAGGTCTCACCAGTGTTCTGTACAATGGCATGAGCACTTTCCTCTTTCTACTGCTAATACCTCTCCCTATACAACCAAGCATTCTGCTAGCATTTCCTGCTGCTCTATTACATTGTCTGCCTACCTTTTAAGTCATCAGAAATAATCACCCCTAAATCCTTTTCCTCAGATGTTGAGGTTAGGACTCTATCAAATATTCTGTACTCTGCCCTTGGGTTTTTACTTCCAAGATGCATTATCTTGCACTTATCCACATTAAATGTCAGTTGCCACAACTCTGACCATTTTTCTAGTTTACCTAAATCATTTTCCATTTTGCTTATCCCTCCTGGAACATCAACCCTGTTACATATCTTAGTATCATCCGCAAAAAGACACACCTTACCATCAAGACCTTCTGCAATATCACTAATAAAAATATTAAAGAGAATGGGTCCAAGTACAGATCCCTGAGGTACCCCACTGGTGACAAGCCCAAGCTTCGAATATACTCCATTGACTACAACCCTCTGTTGCCTGTCACTCAGCCACTGCCTTACCCATTCAACAATACTGGAATCCAAACTCAAAGATTGTAGTTTATTGATAAGCCTTCTATGTGCTACAGTGTCAAAAGCCTTACTGAAATCTAGGTAAGCAATGTCTACTGCACCACCCTGATCTATAATTTTAGTTACCCAATCAAAAAAATCAATAAGATTAGTTTGGCATGATCTCCCTGAAGTAAACCCATGTTGTCTCTGATCTTGAAATCCATGTGTTTTTAGATGTTCAACAATCCTATCCTTTAACGTGGTTTCCATCACTTTCCCCACTACTGAAGTAAGGCTTACTGGCCTATAGTTGCCCGACTCCTCCCTATTACCTTTCTTGTGAATGGGCACAACATTCGCACCGTTTCATTCGCAACTCGTAATGTTTCAATCAAGTAAAAAAGATAGCAAAGAATTAGGTTCCATGAATAGTTTTATGGGGGTAAAAAATGTTTTTTATAACTGCAGGATGTGCAATGCGTGCAGAACCACGGGGTTCCAAAAGTCTTTCAACGATCACTTCACTACACCTACTAAAACATATAAGATTAAGGAGTGCATTACATGCCATACAAGTAGTGTGATCTACATGCTCTTATGCCCTTGTGGATTGAGATATATAGGACGCACTACTCGTAAGTTACATACCAGGATAGGGGAACACCTATACAATATCCGTAGAGGCTTCATTAATCATCAGGTTTCCCTACACTATAAAGAATATCATAATAGTGATCCCTCGAGTTTAACATTTCTGGGTATTCAAAAAGCATGTTATAACTGGAGAGGTGAGGATCGTGTAAGGAAATTAGGCCAAATGGAAATGAAGTGGATCTATGAACTTAACACCCTCGTTCCATTTGGCCTTAACAATGATTTTGAATTATGTCACTTTCTGTAAATTACTCTCTTTTAACTTTTTTATAAATATTTTAATATTTTAAATTTTAAGAATCACTTCCTTTCTAATTAGATTTTAGTGAATTCTGCCAAAATAGAAAAGCTCATTAAGGGTACACTAGAATAGTGGAGCTATAGACACACCCCTAAAAGTACATAGGTATTCAGACAATACTATGTATTTATTTATATTCATTTTTATTTTTTATTAATTTTTTTTTTCTGCAACATTATGCACTTTATAGTAGATGTGGCTATGTGGCACTTTAAATTGGAGCACCTTATTGTAATACTCATTTTAATATACACTGTAGGGGGTATGCACTGGGATAAGATGAAGGTGCTATCTAAATGGGAGCATTAAGAATTTACTTGTGTAAATGAAATATTAACAATATGTTTTTCTCTTCTCTCTTTCCACTACATCAATAGGTTGTATTAAGAGGGTAGAAAAAACGGGTCGCAAGAGTATTCTGAGAACGGACAGCAACTGAAATAGCCTGCCCTTCGGTAGGTCCCCGCTCAGAACTCAAGCTGGTTTTAGCAAAAAAACAGCTTGAGAACTGAGCGGTGACCGACCGAAGGGCAGGCTATTTCAGTTGCTGCCCGTTCTCAGTATTCTCTTGCGACCCATTTTTTACTCTCCACAAGTTTAAGGGATTATCCAGACGTGGACCCCTTGCTCACGGTGACTAGGGAGATATCAGCTATGCCTCACTGATGATGCCTTACAAGGCTGAAACGATCGTCTGGGGCTGCTGTGTCTCTCGTGCAGAGGGAACTTGCTGGCATTTCGGATCTGGACTGCCCGTATGGGTGGGACCAGTCTGATAAGTTTCAGAGAAGTTCTCTCTGTAATGGCACAAGATGAGCAAAAAACAGCTTGAGAACTGAGCAGTGACCGACCGAAGGGCAGGCTATTTCAGTTGCTGCCCGTTCTCAGTATTCTCTTGCGACCCATTTTTTACTCTCCACAAGTTTAAGGGATTATCCAGACGTGGACCCCTTGCTCACGGTGCCTAGGGAGATATCAGCTATGCCTCACTGATGATGCCTTACAAGGCTGAAACGATCGTCTGGGGCTGCTGTGTCTCTCGTGCAGAGGGAACTTGCTGGCATTTCGGATCTGGACTGCCCGTATGGGTGGGACCAGTCTGATATGTTTCAGAGAAGTTCTCTCTGTAATGGCACAAGATGAGCAAAAAACAGCTTGAGAACTGAGCGGTGACCGACCGAAGGGCAGGCTATTTCAGTTGCTGCCCGTTCTCAGTATTCTCTTGCGACCCATTTTTTACTCTCCACAAGTTTAAGGGATTATCCAGACGTGGACCCCTTGCTCACGGTGCCTAGGGAGATATCAGCTATGCCTCACTGATGATGCCTTACAAGGCTGAAACGATCGTCTGGGGCTGCTGTGTCTCTCGTGCAGAGGGAACTTGCTGGCATTTCGGATCTGGACTGCCCGTATGGGTGGGACCAGTCTGATATGTTTCAGAGAAGTTCTCTCTGTAATGGCACAAGATGAGCAAAAAACAGCTTGAGAACTGAGCGGTGACCGACCGAAGGGCAGGCTATTTCAGTTGCTGCCCGTTCTCAGTATTCTCTTGCGACCCATTTTTTACTCTCCACAAGTTTAAGGTATTATCCAGACGTGGACCCCTTGCTCACGGTGCCTAGGGAGATATCAGCTATGCCTCACTGATGATGCCTTACAAGGCTGAAACGATCGTCTGGGGCTGCTGTGTCTCTCGTGCAGAGGGAACTTGCTGGCATTTCGGATCTGGACTGCCCGTATGGGTGGGACCAGTCTGATATGTTTCAGAGAAGTTCTCTCTGTAATGGCACAAGATGAGCAAAAAACAGCTTGAGAACTGAGCGGTGACCGACCGAAGGGCAGGCTATTTCAGTTGCTGCCCGTTCTCAGTATTCTCTTGCGACCCATTTTTTACTCTCCACAAGTTTAAGGGATTATCCAGACGTGGACCCCTTGCTCACGGTGCCTAGGGAGATATCAGCTATGCCTCACTGATGATGCCTTACAAGGCTGAAACGATCGTCTGGGGCTGCTGTGTCTCTCGTGCAGAGGGAACTTGCTGGCATTTCGGATCTGGACTGCCCGTATGGGTGGGACCAGTCTGATATGTTTCAGAGAAGTTCTCTCTGTAATGGCACAAGATGAGCAAAAAACAGCTTGAGAACTGAGCGGTGACCGACCGAAGGGCAGGCTATTTCAGTTGCTGCCCGTTCTCAGTATTCTCTTGCGACCCATTTTTTACTCTCCACAAGTTTAAGGGATTATCCAGACGTGGACCCCTTGCTCACGGTGCCTAGGGAGATATCAGCTATGCCTCACTGATGATGCCTTACAAGGCTGAAACGATCGTCTGGGGCTGCTGTTCCCTCTCGTCCAGAGGGAACTTGCTGGCATTTCGGATCTGGACTGCCCGTATGGGTGGGACCAGTCTGATATGTTTCAGAGAAGTTCTCTCTGTAATGGCACAAGATGAGCAAAAAACTGCTTGAGAACTGAGCGGTGACCGACCGAAGGGCAGGCTATTTCAGTTGCTGCCCGTTCTCAGTATTCTCTTGCGACCCATTTTTTACTCTCCACAAGTTTAAGGGATTATCCAGACGTGGACCCCTTGCTCACGGTGCCTAGGGAGATATCAGCTATGCCTCACTGATGATGCCTTACAAGGCTGAAACGATCGTCTGGGGCTGCTGTGTCTCTCGTGCAGAGGGAACTTGCTGGCATTTCGGATCTGGACTGTCCGTATGGGTGGGACCAGTCTGATATGTTTCAGAGAAGTTCTCTCTGTAATGGCACAAGATGAGCAAAAAACAGCTTGAGAACTGAGCGGTGACCGACCGAAGGGCAGGCTATTTCAGTTGCTGCCCGTTCTCAGTATTCTCTTGCGACCCATTTTTTACTCTCCACAAGTTTAAGGGATTATCCAGATGTGGACCCCTTGCTCACGGTGCCTAGGGAGATATCAGCTATGCCTCACTGATGATGCCTTACAAGGCTGAAACGATCGTCTGGGGTTGCTGTGTCTCTCGTGCAGAGGGAACTTGCTGGCATTTCGGATCTGGACTGCCCGTATGGGTGGGACCAGTCTGATATGTTTCAGAGAAGTTCTCTCTGTAATGGCACAAGATGAGCAAAAAACAGCTTGAGAACTGAGCGGTGACCGACCGAAGGGCAGGCTATTTCAGTTGCTGCCCGTTCTCAGTATTCTCTTGCGACCCATTTTTTACTCTCCACAAGTTTAAGGGATTATCCAGACGTGGACCCCTTGCTCACGGTGCTTAGGGAGATATCAGCTATGCCTCACTGATGATGCCTTACAAGGCTGAAACGATCGTCTGGGGCTGCTGTGTCTCTCGTGCAGAGGGAACTTGCTGGCATTTCGGATCTGGACTGCCCGTATGGGTGGGACCAGTCTGATATGTTTCAGAGAAGTTCTCTCTGTAATGGCACAAGATGAGCAAAAAACAGCTTGAGAACTGAGCGGTGACCGACCGAAGGGCAGGCTATTTCAGTTGCTGCCCGTTCTCAGTATTCTCTTGCGACCCATTTTTTACTCTCCACAAGTTTAAGGGATTATCCAGACGTGGACCCCTTGCTCACGGTGCCTAGGGAGATATCAGCTATGCCTCACTGATGATGCCTTACAAGGCTGAAACGATCGTCTGGGGCTGCTGTGTCTCTCGTGCAGAGGGAACTTGCTGGCATTTCGGATCTGGACTGCCCGTATGGGTGGGACCAGTCTGATATGTTTCAGAGAAGTTCTCTCTGTAATGGCACAAGATGAGCAAAAAACAGCTTGAGAACTGAGCGGTGACCGACCGAAGGGCAGGCTATTTCAGTTGCTGCCCGTTCTCAGTATTCTCTTGCGACCCATTTTTTACTCTCCACAAGTTTAAGGGATTATCCAGACGTGGACCCCTTGCTCACGGTGCCTAGGGAGATATCAGCTATGCCTCACTGATGATGCCTTACAAGGCTGAAACGATCGTCTGGGGCTGCTGTGTCTCTCGTGCAGAGGGAACTTGCTGGCATTTCGGATCTGGACTGCCCGTATGGGTGGGACCAGTCTGATATGTTTCAGAGAAGTTCTCTCTGTAATGGCACAAGATGAGCAAAAAACAGCTTGAGAACTGAGCGGTGACCGACCGAAGGGCAGGCTATTTCAGTTGCTGCCCGTTCTCAGTATTCTCTTGCGACCCATTTTTTACTCTCCACAAGTTTAAGGGATTATCCAGACGTGGACCCCTTGCTCAAAGGTGCCTCGGGAGATATCAGCTAGGCCTCACTGATGATGCCTTACAAGGCTGAAACGATCGTCTGGGGCTGCTGTGTCTCTCGTGCAGAGGGAACTTGCTGGCATTTTGGATCTGGACTGCCCGTATGGGTGGGACCAGTCTGATATGTTTCAGAGAAGTTCTCTCTGTAATGGCACAAGATGAGCAAAAAACAGCTTGAGAACTGAGCGGTGACCGACCGAAGGGCAGGCTATTTCAGTTGCTGCCCGTTCTCAGTATTCTCTTGCGACCCATTTTTTACTCTCCACAAGTTTAAGGGATTATCCAGACGTGGACCCCTTGCTCACGGTGCCTAGGGAGATATCAGCTATGCCTCACTGATGATGCCTTACAAGGCTGAAACGATCGTCTGGGGTTGCTGTGTCTCTCGTGCAGAGGGAACTTGCTGGCATTTCGGATCTGGACTGCCCGTATGGGTGGGACCAGTCTGATATGTTTCAGAGAAGTTCTCTCTGTAATGGCACAAGATGAGCAAAAAACAGCTTGAGAACTGAGCGGTGACCGACCGAAGGGCAGGCTATTTCAGTTGCTGCCCGTTCTCAGTATTCTCTTGCGACCCATTTTTTACTCTCCACAAGTTTAAGGGATTATCCAGACGTGGACCCCTTGCTCACGGTGCCTAGGGAGATATCAGCTATGCCTCACTGATGATGCCTTACAAGGCTGAAACGATTGTCTGGGGCTGCTGTGTCTCTCGTGCAGAGGGAACTTGCTGGCATTTCGGATCTGGACTGCCCGTATGGGTGGGACCAGTCTGATATGTTTCAGAGAAGTTCTCTCTGTAATGGCACAAGATGAGCAAAAAACAGCTTGAGAACTGAGCGGTGACCGACCGAAGGGCAGGCTATTTCAGTTGCTGCCCGTTCTCAGTATTCTCTTGCGACCCATTTTTTACTCTCCACAAGTTTAAGGGATTATCCAGACGTGGACCCCTTGCTCACGGTGCCTAGGGAGATATCAGCTATGCCTCACTGATGATGCCTTACAAGGCTGAAACGATCGTCTGGGGCTGCTGTGTCTCTCGTGCAGAGGGAACTTGCTGGCATTTCGGATCTGGACTGCCCGTATGGGTGGGACCAGTCTGATATGTTTCAGAGAAGTTCTCTCTGTAATGGCACAAGATGAGCAAAAAACAGCTTGAGAACTGAGCGGTGACCGACCGAAGGGCAGGCTATTTCAGTTGCTGCCCGTTCTCAGTATTCTCTTGCGACCCATTTTTTACTCTCCACAAGTTTAAGGGATTATCCAGATGTGGACCCCTTGCTCACGGTGCCTAGGGAGATATCAGCTATGCCTCACTGATGATGCCTTACAAGGCTGAAACGATCGTCTGGGGTTGCTGTGTCTCTCGTGCAGAGGGAACTTGCTGGCATTTCGGATCTGGACTGCCCGTATGGGTGGGACCAGTCTGATATGTTTCAGAGAAGTTCTCTCTGTAATGGCACAAGATGAGCAAAAAACAGCTTGAGAACTGAGCGGTGACCGACCGAAGGGCAGGCTATTTCAGTTGCTGCCCGTTCTCAGTATTCTCTTGCGACCCATTTTTTACTCTCCACAAGTTTAAGGGATTATCCAGACGTGGACCCCTTGCTCACGGTGCTTAGGGAGATATCAGCTATGCCTCACTGATGATGCCTTACAAGGCTGAAACGATCGTCTGGGGCTGCTGTGTCTCTCGTGCAGAGGGAACTTGCTGGCATTTCGGATCTGGACTGCCCGTATGGGTGGGACCAGTCTGATATGTTTCAGAGAAGTTCTCTCTGTAATGGCACAAGATGAGCAAAAAACAGCTTGAGAACTGAGCGGTGACCGAATGAAGGGCAGGCTATTTCAGTTGCTGCCCGTTCTCAGTATTCTCTTGCGACCCATTTTTTACTCTCCACAAGTTTAAGGGATTATCCAGACGTGGACCCCTTGCTCACGGTGCCTAGGGAGATATCAGCTATGCCTCACTGATGATGCCTTACAAGGCTGAAACGATCGTCTGGGGCTGCTGTGTCTCTCGTGCAGAGGGAACTTGCTGGCATTTCGGATCTGGACTGCCCGTATGGGTGGGACCAGTCTGATATGTTTCAGAGAAGTTCTCTCTGTAATGGCACAAGATGAGCAAAAAACAGCTTGAGAACTGAGCGGTGACCGACCGAAGGGCAGGCTATTTCAGTTGCTGCCCGTTCTCAGTATTCTCTTGCGACCCATTTTTTACTCTCCACAAGTTTAAGGGATTATCCAGACGTGGACCCCTTGCTCACGGTGCCTAGGGAGATATCAGCTATGCCTCACTGATGATGCCTTACAAGGCTGAAACGATCGTCTGGGGCTGCTGTGTCTCTCGTGCAGAGGGAACTTGCTGGCATTTCGGATCTGGACTGCCCGTATGGGTGGGACCAGTCTGATATGTTTCAGAGAAGTTCTCTCTGTAATGGCACAAGATGAGCAAAAAACAGCTTGAGAACTGAGCGGTGACCGACCGAAGGGCAGGCTATTTCAGTTGCTGCCCGTTCTCAGTATTCTCTTGCGACCCATTTTTTACTCTCCACAAGTTTAAGGGATTATCCAGACGTGGACCCCTTGCTCACGGTGCCTCGGGAGATATCAGCTATGCCTCACTGATGATGCCTTACAAGGCTGAAACGATCGTCTGGGGCTGCTGTGTCTCTCGTGCAGAGGGAACTTGCTGGCATTTTGGATCTGGACTGCCCGTATGGGTGGGACCAGTCTGATATGTTTCAGAGAAGTTCTCTCTGTAATGGCACAAGATGAGCAAAAAACAGCTTGAGAACTGAGCGGTGACCGACCGAAGGGCAGGCTATTTCAGTTGCTGCCCGTTCTCAGTATTCTCTTGCGACCCATTTTTTACTCTCCACAAGTTTAAGGGATTATCCAGACGTGGACCCCTTGCTCACGGTGCCTAGGGAGATATCAGCTATGCCTCACTGATGATGCCTTACAAGGCTGAAACGATCGTCTGGGGCTGCTGTGTCTCTCGTGCAGAGGGAACTTGCTGGCATTTCGGATCTGGACTGCCCGTATGGGTGGGACCAGTCTGATATGTTTCAGAGAAGTTCTCTCTGTAATGGCACAAGATGAGCAAAAAACAGCTTGAGAACTGAGCGGTGACCGACCGAAGGGCAGGCTATTTCAGTTGCTGCCCGTTCTCAGTATTCTCTTGCGACCCATTTTTTTACTCTCCACAAGTTTAAGGGATTATCCAGACGTGGACCCCTTGCTCACGGTGCCTAGGGAGATATCAGCTATGCCTCACTGATGATGCCTTACAAGGCTGAAACGATCGTCTGGGGCTGCTGTGTCTCTCGTGCAGAGGGAACTTGCTGGCATTTCGGATCTGGACTGCCCGTATGGGTGGGACCAGTCTGATATGTTTCAGAGAAGTTCTCTCTGTAATGGCACAAGATGAGCAAAAAACAGCTTGAGAACTGAGCGGTGACCGACCGAAGGGCAGGCTATTTCAGTTGCTGCCCGTTCTCAGTATTCTCTTGCGACCCATTTTTTACTCTCCACAAGTTTAAGGGATTATCCAGACGTGGACCCCTTGCTCACGGTGCCTAGGGAGATATCAGCTATGCCTCACTGATGATGCCTTACAAGGCTGAAACGATCGTCTGGGGCTGCTGTGTCTCTCGTGCAGAGGGAACTTGCTGGCATTTCGGATCTGGACTGCCCGTATGGGTGGGACCAGTCTGATATGTTTCAGAGAAGTTCTCTCTGTAATGGCACAAGATGAGCAAAAAACAGCTTGAGAACTGAGCGGTGACCGACCGAAGGGCAGGCTATTTCAGTTGCTGCCCGTTCTCAGTATTCTCTTGCGACCCATTTTTTACTCTCCACAAGTTTAAGGGATTATCCAGACGTGGACCCCTTGCTCACGGTGCCTCGGGAGATATCAGCTATGCCTCACTGATGATGCCTTACAAGGCTGAAACGATCGTCTGGGGCTGCTGTGTCTCTCGTGCAGAGGGAACTTGCTGGCATTTCGGATCTGGACTGCCCGTATGGGTGGGACCAGTCTGATATGTTTCAGAGAAGTTCTCTCTGTAATGGCACAAGATGAACAAAAAACAGCTTGAGAACTGAGCGGTGACCGACCGAAGGGCAGGCTATTTCAGTTGCTGCCCGTTCTCAGTATTCTCTTGCGACCCATTTTTTAACTCTCCACAAGTTTAAGGGATTATCCAGACGTGGACCCCTTGCTCACGGTGCCTAGGGAGATATCAGCTATGCCTCACTGATGATGCCTTACAAGGCTGAAACGATCGTCTGGGGCTGCTGTGTCTCTCGTGCAGAGGGAACTTGCTGGCATTTCGGATCTGGACTGCCCGTATGGGTGGGACCAGTCTGATATGTTTCAGAGAAGTTCTCTCTGTAATGGCACAAGATGAGCAAAAAACAGCTTGAGAACTGAGCGGTGACCGACCGAAGGGCAGGCTATTTCAGTTGCTGCCCGTTCTCAGTATTCTCTTGCGACCCATTTTTTACTCTCCACAAGTTTAAGGGATTATCCAGACGTGGACCCCTTGCTCACGGTGCCTAGGGAGATATCAGCTATGCCTCACTGATGATGCCTTACAAGGCTGAAACGATCGTCTGGGGCTGCTGTGTCTCTCGTGCAGAGGGAACTTGCTGGCATTTCGGATCTGGACTGCCCGTATGGGTGGGACCAGTCTGATATGTTTCAGAGAAGTTCTCTCTGTAATGGCACAAGATGAGCAAAAAACAGCTTGAGAACTGAGCGGTGACCGACCGAAGGGCAGGCTATTTCAGTTGCTGCCCGTTCTCAGTATTCTCTTGCGACCCATTTTTTACTCTCCACAAGTTTAAGGGATTATCCAGACGTGGACCCCTTGCTCACGGTGCCTAGGGAGATATCAGCTATGCCTCACTGATGATGCCTTACAAGGCTGAAACGATCGTCTGGGGCTGCTGTGTCTCTCGTGCAGAGGGAACTTGCTGGCATTTCGGATCTGGACTGCCCGTATGGGTGGGACCAGTCTGATATGTTTCAGAGAAGTTCTCTCTGTAATGGCACAAGATGAGCAAAAAACAGCTTGAGAACTGAGCGGTGACCGACCGAAGGGCAGGCTATTTCAGTTGCTGCCCGTTCTCAGTATTCTCTTGCGACCCATTTTTTACTCGTATTAAGAGGGTATATTTATGAGAGGTTATATATATTCTGTATATTCTATATATTATATTTTGTGTATACTTTTAATTATGTGAAGTTTTAGGTATATACCTTTAATGTTTTGTATGTTTACTATGACTACAACAGGATCTTAGTTAAAGACATTTTTTAGGGTCAAATGCAGACTGAACATTGGGTTAACATTTATTCAGTGGACTCATGTGTGGAGTGATAATGCTGCTTATTAAGTCATTGGCACTCATCCAATAGAGTGCAAGAGGATTGCTTTATAAGATAGACGAACAAGGGACTAGACCATCACTGATTGACGTCCTGAGGAAGCTTTACAGCGAAACGCGTAGACGCAGTGACTTAACCACGTGACGCAGTGACGTAATCACGTGAGTTACGGAGTGACGCAAAGTGGGCGGAGCTATTCGGGCATCCGGAAATCATCAGCCGACGCTCGGGAAGAAAACAACACAATTCTCTTGCGACCCATTTTTTACTCGTATTAAGAGGGTATATTTATGAGAGGTTATATATATTCTGTATATTCTATATATTATATTTTGTGTATACTTTTAATTATGTGAGGTTTTAGGTATATACCTTTAATGTTTTGTATGTTTACTATGACTACAACAGGATCTTAGTTAAAGACATTTTTTAGGGTCAAATGCAGACTGAACATTGGGTTAACATTTATTCAGTGGACTCAGTGTTCAGTTAACCTGGGTTATATGTATGCAGCATTCAACTGATTGTTCGGTAGAATCACTCCATTCAGTATATTGAGTGAAACTACCGAACAACCAGACCACCCAGGAATAAGTGTGCCTCCAATTACCGTTTGCAACAATGTTGCAAACGGGTAATTGGCAATCAGTGTAATGTATGCTTTGTCCTCTGGGTGGCCGCCATTCGGGAAACGAACACGTGGCGGCGGCCATCTTAAACTACCGAACAGCGGTGTTTTGCCGTCGAGTGTCTGGAACTAAAATCGGACACTTGACTAGGCAAACACCGCTGAGACCTCCATACTTCCAGAAATTCGTATAGAAACTACCGAATGACCCGCCGTTCGGTAGAAAGAACCCCACAAACAAGGGAATTCATTCAAACCCTCTCCAGGCTCTATAACACAGGCAATTCGCCTGTTTTCATTCCCTTGTTTGTGACCGACCGCAGGGCCAAAATGCATGGAACTGTTTTCGGATACTTTACCCATGCGGTCGGTCAAATCTTTGGAACCCCATATCTCCCGAACCGTTCATCCGAATGACTTGAATTTTGAATATGTTGTCCCCCTGAATAAGGGCTATCCAGCGATGCTGGATTTAAAGGTGTACCCCCTGTTTTTGGGGTACATCCAGAACTTGGCTGAAAAGGTGTACCGGATAATTGGGTTTAATATTATCTGAGGGGAGGGGATGTGTGGGCTGAACCATGTATGTGATTGGTTATTTTATGCCTCCCCCTGGGTGTGGCCTGTATGTGTACTCATGTAATAAAAACCAGGCTGGGTGCCCCAGCACCTCAGACCACTGCTTGACCTTCAACACGGAGCCTTGCCTCGTTCTTGGGGGGATTCACTGTATGCTGTTGGAGATTGATTGCTAGGAGTGTAAGTTGATGTCTGCTTTTCCTATTCATCTGCTAGCAGCTATTCGTGAGGTTCCATCTTGGAGTGCTATCTTATTCCCTGGTATGCAGTTCGGGAGTTTGATGCATTCACCTCTATCCAATTCGTGAGTTTTGATGTTCTGCAGTAGCTGCGCCTTTCTGTAAAAAGGGGATTATCGCCTAAACGGATTTTAACCCCTCATATGCTGAAACGGTCCGTTACAATTGGTGGCAGCGGTGGGATTGCTATGCTAGGCATATTCCCTTGCTGTAGTCACTGAGCTCTTGTGGGAGCTTGTTCCTGCTTCGTTCTGAAGGGAGATAGCTGCAGCCTGCGGTGCTTATGGTGTCTGGTGGAGTGCTTGGAGTCCTCTGGAAGCGCTAGGAGCATCTTTCAACGGAGGTACCCAGTCGGGGTGCCAGTGGATCCGTTACAGGAGTGTTTTGTGTCTAGTGTGTACAATAAATGTTTTAAAGTGTTACTGTGCTTCACTATTATATGTTTTTATTCCCATATATATGTCTGAGTTGAAATAATCCCAAGATCCTTCTGGGAATTTGGACTTGATTTTGCGCTCCATCTGCATAAGTATATTGTTCATTTTATTGGTGTGTGGTTTGGGTTCACACAGGTGTGTAGCAGCTAACAATGATCAAAATACTAAAATGAAGCCCATGGAGCAGCGCAGCTAAGGGGAATGGGCCTTGACATTGCCAGGAGGCAGGCAGCTAGTTGTCAGTAGTTGGGGGCTGGTTTAAGGACATGGAGTAGGGAGGAGTTACTAGGGGGGTATAAGTAGCGGCCATCTTAGGGCTAACGGCACTTTTAATCCAAAGTTACACTTACCTGTTCGTTGTAGCAGGATTTGTGTGGCTTTGTTTTCTTTTGTCTCCTCTGCAGGTCGTCAGGAAGATGGAAGATTGGCTGGAAGGAGTCAGGGCTGCTGTGCAGGAGAGGGGTCTCGAGTGGCTGAGGGACCGTCTTGGAGATGCTCTGCCGTCCGGATCTAGAAGCTCCCAGGGTCAGAGGCCGGTGAGGAGGACGAGGCCCCCACAGAGACTGAGCCCCAGCGTGGTTCCAGCTTCCCGGCGTCCGAGGAGCCCCTCCAGAGGTTGTCGGGGCGGCAGTGAGGCTGTTGGCGGGCAGGCCGCAGGTGGAACTGGCCGCGGGCGTCGTCGCGGTGTGGCCGCACGAAACGGCCGTCAGGCGAGGCCGGAGTCGCAGGCCGCGGGTTCAGGAACCGAGTCGGAAACTGCCGAACGTTCAGGGAGCGAACGTGGAGGTAGGAGTATCGCTGTTCGGACGGAAACTGCCGAACGATCGGGAGATGAACATGGAGGTAGGAGATCTGGCGAATGGGCCGAAACTGCCGAACGTTCGGGAGACGAAGGTGGAGGTGCTACTACTGCCGAACATTCATTTCCCGAACGGGGAGGCAAGACTACTGCCGAACGTTCGGGAGTTGAGCGTGGAGGTAGCTCTACTGCCGGCCGTTCGGCTGCCGAATGTGGATGCAGCAAAACTGCCGAACGTTCGGTTTTTGTGTCCTCTTTTACAGGAAGGGAAGGATAAGTTTCTGATGGTGCCAGGAGTTCGAGGAAGCGGCCATTGCAGGCGCAGGCCAGCGGACGGAAGAGGAGCGGTACAGCAGGCTTGGCAGCAGGTTCTGGGAGTGCCGGAAGTGCTGTTGGTGGAGCAGGAGCCACGGTTGCGAATCGCCCGGGTGAGTCGCCCTCCAACGCTACTGCCCCCTCAGTTGCTAGCCCACGGGCTACCCCGGGGGTGGGTCCCGGTACTGGCATGGTTGGTGACGGTAGGGTGGCAGGTGGTAAGCAGGGGACTGCTAGGGCTCGGAGGGAACAGGACAGATTCAGCACTGCGAGACGCCATGGAGGGTCCCCAGTCAGCGGGCGGGAGCGCAGCGCTTCACCAGGGTCTCCCGTGCGACTAGGCCGGGGTCGGGAAGTCGGAGACTTGTCTGACGGTAGCGCCAGCGAGGGACAGCGCTGGAGATCGGCGCCCGCTAAGGGGCAGGCCCGCAGGGCTGGAGCGCAAGCAGATAGGAGACACAGGTCGCGGAGCGATCACCGGAGGGGAACGGAGTCGGACGGCAGGGGCCCCTGCGGGGAGGTCCACACCCGAGGGCGGCGTAGGTTGCCCCCCGCCAGGCATAGGGGACGGACGCAGCGGGACGATAGTTCCAGGAGTGGGAGTTCCTCGGAGGGATTGCGGACTGCGGCGCAGGCTCTTACCCCTCGAAGGCGGACGAATAGAAGGGAGTTGGGTGACTGGTCCCAGGAGGAGGGAGGACAGGGCAGGGTTCCTACGACCAGCCTACCCAAGATGTCTTCTTCTCCTTGCAGGTCTCGCAGACGGTCACCCGCCAAGGGGGTGCGACCCTACGCAGCGAGGACTTCCAGACGGTCGCCGGCGGGCGAGGCGGACCGAGCGGCGGGACAGGAGTCGTCAAGGTCGCCCGCGGACCGGGTGAGACCCAGTGCCACAGGCCCACGGCCCGGAGCAGCTGAACGCTTGGGGCAGGTCGCACAGAGCCAGATGACAACTCCACGGCCTTCGGCGGCAAGGGGTTCGGAAGGTGAGGCACTGTCATTTCAGCAGTCGGGGGAGCTGTTAGCGGGCATTAGACAGTTGATTGATTCCTGGGGTGAGGGGAAAAGGAAGGAAGGGGATTGTAGTCAGGTTTGGGCTCCGCAAGGGAAGGTCATCGGGTCTAGTCCAGTGGGGGTTTTCGGGGCCGGGGGCGGTGTGGACGGAGGCGGGGGCGCGACCCCCGCGGCGGAGGCTTCCGGTGTAGGGACCGAGGGTGAGAATTTGCTTGGGGGGGTCCCGGAGGCGGCGAGACAGAACGTCCACGTTTCGTTTGCAGGACCTTTAGGCTGTCACCTCAAGCCCGAGGTGAAGGAGAGGATCTGGAAAGGTGAATTTGTGGAGCTCTTTTCGCTTCTCCCCCTTGAGGAATACATTGACCTCAAGGAGGAGGATAAAAAAGACGCAAAAAAGGAGGAGGAGGAAAAGAAACGGAGGTACAGGAAGATTCCCAAAACGTTTGGGAACTGGCTCAGAGCTTTTTGCATCTTAGCCAGCGTGATGGGCGAGAAGGCGGCGGAGCGCTGTTCGCAGCTCTTTTGTTACCTGGACGGGGTTTGGGAAGCATATAGGACGTACGGGGGCCTAGCATGGTGGCGGTACGACGAGCAATTTCGTCAGCGTCTGGCCGCTAATCCAGGGATGCGGTGGGACCAGATGGACCTACCGCTCTGGATAAAATTGATGATGGCGCAAAAAGCGTCCCCCTTTCAGTCGGGGGCCGGCACGGGCGCTTCTACCGCCGTGTCGGCCAACCAGAAACGGGGCTACTGTTGGTCATTCAATGAGGGGCAGTGCAAGTGGGGGGCCACCTGTCGCTTTAAGCACGAGTGCTCAGGGTGCGGAGGAACTCACGGCCTCCACAGATGCTTTCAGAAGGGGAAGTCAGCCCCCGCAGCGGGCGGAGGTTCGACTGCGTCCCCTGCCACTGGGAGCAACGCCAGTGAAGGTCAGCGCGATGCTGCCCTGGCTAAAGCAATACGCTAACAGGGCGGATGCGGGGTTGTTGGAAGAGGGGTTTTCCAAGGGGTTTGTAATACCGTTTTGGGACCGGGACGGGGTGCCGCGGCTTCGCAATCTGAAGTCGGACGGGGAATTTCCGGGGGTGGTTAGGGAAAAGTTGCTTAAGGAGGTTCAGTTGGGCAGGGTAGCGGGGCCGTTCAGCGAGCCCCCCTTACCTAACCTGAGGGTTTCACCGTTGGGGGTGGTTCCTAAGAAGGAGCCCGGCAAGTACCGCTTGATACATCACCTGTCCTACCCCAAGGGGTCGTCGGTCAACGACGACATCGACAAGGCCCTCTGTTCGGTGTCGTATGCTTCGTTCGACCAGGCGGTAAGTCTGGTGCAGCGAGCGGGACGGGGGGCGTTGTTGGCTAAGGCGGACATTGAGGCGGCTTTTCGCCTTTTACCAATCCATCCGCAGTGCCATCACCTGCTGGGTTGTCATTTTGAGGGGGCATACTATGTGGACTTATGCTTACCCATGGGGTGCTCGATATCGTGCGCATACTTTGAGAAGTTTAGCACGTTCCTGGAATGGGTGGTGAAGTTGGAAGCGGGCACTAGGATGGTAGTCCATTACCTGGATGACTTCCTGTGCGTCGGGCCTCCCGGTTCGGAGGAGTGCAGGAGGGGATTGAGGACTTTGGAATGGGTGGCGCATGTTATTGGAGTCCCCCTGGCGGGTGACAAGACGGTGGGTCCTACGACGTGCTTGAGCTTCTTGGGCTTGGAGATCAACTCGATCAAAGGGGAGTGTAGGCTGCCGCAGGATAAGTTGGTGGCGCTGCGGCAGGCAGTGGCGGAGGTGCGAGGAGCGAAGAAGGTCACGCTCCGGGCGCTTCAGTCACTGCTAGGCCGGCTTAACTTCGCCTGTCGGGTGATCCCAGTCGGCAGGGTATTTAACAGGTTCATAGCCCGGGCGACAGCGGGGGTGGCGTTCCCGCACCACCTTATTCGGGTCTCGGCGGCCATGAAGGCCGACCTAGAGGTCTGGGGAGAATTCTTGCGGGAGTTTAATGGGAAGGTGTTTTTTCGGGAGCCGGTGGCTTCGTCTCAGGAACTGGAGCTTTTCACGGACGCTTCAGGTAGCGTTGGGTTTGGGGCCTACTTCTCCGGGCAATGGTGCGCGGGGACTTGGCCAACGGAGTGGAGGGTCAGCCCGCTGATCCGCAACTTGGCGTTCCTCGAGTTATTCCCGCTAGTCGTAGCACTGTCACTGTGGGGTCCGCAGTTGAGGGACAAGAAGGTCATTTTCTTTTCGGACAATATGGCAGTGGTTGACGCAGTGAATGGGCTGTCAGCGTCCTCTATCCCGGTGGTTCGGCTTCTCCGCCGTTTTGTATTGTTGTGTATGCGTTTTAATATTGTTTTTAGGGCCCGACATGTGCCTGGTCTGTTGAATGTGATTGCCGATGCGTTATCTCGTTCGCAGTGGGAGAGGTTTCGGCAGGCGGCACCGGGCGCGCAGGAGGAGGGGATGTCTTGCCCGGAAGAGATGTGGCGGCTCGGGACATCATGCTTGGTGGACTGATAAGGGACTCCCTGGCCCCCGCTACATGGACGGCTTACAGTAAGGTGTGGGGGGAATGGGAGGAATTGGTGCAACAGTCCGGGGGCCAGCCCTCGCAGGAGGGCCGGTTGGACACGCTGTTGTGGCTTGTGTGTAGATCGGTTACCAAAGGGTCTTCAGCAGCGGTGATAGGGCGAAAGCTGGCAGCGCTAGCTTTCTTGTTTAAATTCAATGGTTGGGAGGACGCCACGAAACACTTTCTGGTGAGGCAGGCGCTGAAAGGGCTAAGGAGGGGGAAAGTGTCGGTGGACTCCAGGAGGCCGGTGTCGTTTGAGTTGCTGCAACGGATTGTGGGGGCCTTGCCCGGTGTGTGTTTTTCGAGTTACGAAGTTCAGTTGTTCTCTGTGGTTTTTAGTTTCGCCTTTTTCGGGGCGTTTCGGATCAGCGAGCTGGTCAGCAGCAACCGCCAAGGGGCGGGGGGGCTTCAGGCAGCGGATGTGGAGGTGTGGAGTGACAAGGTGGTGATCAATTTGAGGCGGTCCAAAACGGACATGATGGGGAAGGGGACCTTGGTTACGCTGAGGGAGCTCCCAGGTGGGGGCACGTGCCCGGTCAAGTGCGCCACGGCCTTCCACAGAGTCCGGGCGGCGGCCGGAGGTTCATATTTTCGACACGAGGATGGTTCTTCACTGTCGAAGTTCCAGTTCCTCAAGGTGATGCGGAAGGTTTTGGACAAGTTGGGAGTGGACCCAAGGCAGTTTGGGACCCATTCCTTCAGGATTGGTGCGGCTACGGAAGCGGCGAGGCTGGGGTTGGGTGATGATCGGGTGAAAAGGATCGGCAGGTGGGAGTCCCTGCGGTTCAGGTCGTACGTTAGGCCAGACAAGTTGGTGTGAGGCCTATGGGTGGTTCAGAGGGGTTTGTTATGTTAATGTTGTGTCATGGTTGGAATTGTGTTTTATGTTTTACAGGTTGGACGGCATGGGTGGTTGGCCACTCATATATTTACTGGGCACATCGGAGAGCTGCAGTTCGACATCGGGGTCTACAGCTGGGCTTTCCAAGTTCCGTGGTGCAGCTCCGGTGGTTTGGATACCGGGGTTGGGGTTGGAATGCTATTTGTGGGGTGGTATTTCGTAAAATGTTGTTGGGCCAGGTCCCGGACATTGTGGTGCTGCATGCAGGAGGCAATGATGTGGGGTCATTGCCGCAGAAGGTTTTGATCGAAAGTATGAAGAGGGATGTGGACAAGTTGCAGGAGTTAGTGCCAGGGGTTATAGTGGTGTGGTCGGAAATGGTTCCGAGGTTTTATTGGCGGCACGCGCGGAACCCCTCCGCGGTGGCGAAGATTAAGAGTAAGGTCAACAAAATCATGGCGGCATATGTGAGGCGAGTGGGGGGGGTTGTAATTAGGCACAGAGAGTTGGAGGATATGTTGCCAGGCTATTTCAGGCAGGATGGGGTTCACCTCTCAGCCGTGGGCTTAGATTTTCTCCTGCTAGGTTTCCAGGAGGGCCTCCAGCGGGCAATCTTTTCCCTGGGGGGGTCGCTCAGGAACTTGAGGAGTCGAGCTCTGAGCTGTGGCGGGGGATGGAGAGTAAAGTTGGGGGGAGAAAAGAGTGAGAGGGGGGACAGTTTGGAGTTCAGGGCTAATAGGTAGGCCTTTGGACTGGTTTGGTAGGTTCGAGCTCGTGGGTAGCTCCGAACCAGGGTGTGTAGGGGTGTCTCGGTATGCCCCTACACTGGTGGTGCCCTTTGGTGGCAATGGATGGTGCCCTTGGTGGCAATGGGTGATGCCCTTCGGTGGCAATGGTCATGTTTCAAGTTAAGCTAATATGTTACAATGTTGGTGTATTATGTTATGATGTTACGTTGGGGTGGGTCATTGTCAAGGGGTTAAATTGTAAAATAATGTGGTAAACTGTGCAGGCCAACGTGGGCCTGTTGTGTGACAATGACCTTTATAATTCTATGTTAATAATAAATAAAAGCTGTGATATATTTTTGCCAAAACCCAGGTGTCAGTGTCATTATTATAATTAAGTATGTGGCGGGGGGTTTTGTGCATATGCCGACAAGGACGACTGTGCACATGTCATGAAGCCCATGGAGCAGCGCAGCTAAGGGGAATGGGCCTTGACATTGCCAGGAGGCAGGCAGCTAGTTGTCAGTAGTTGGGGGCTGGTTTAAGGACATGGAGTAGGGAGGAGTTACTAGGGGGGTATAAGTAGCGGCCATCTTAGGGCTAACGGCACTTTTAATCCAAAGTTACACTTACCTGTTCGTTGTCCCACCCACCCTCCCTTTGCTTTCAGGTGTTTCCCGTTTGGTCACGGCGGCGGGGGATGGAGAGTAAAGTTGGGGGGAGAAAAGAGTGAGAGGGGGGACAGTTTGGAGTTCAGGGCTAATAGGTAGGCCTTTGGACTGGTTTGGTAGGTTCGAGCTCGTAGGTAGCTCCGAACCAGGGTGTGTAGGGGTGTCTCGGTATGCCCCTACACTGGTGGTGCCCTTTGGTGGCAATGGATGGTGCCCTTGGTGGCAATGGGTGATGCCCTTCGGTGGCAATGGTCATGTTTCAAGTTAAGCTAATATGTTACAATGTTGGTGTATTATGTTATGATGTTACGTTGGGGTGGGTCATTGTCAAGGGGTTAAATTGTAAAATAATGTGGTAAACTGTGCAGGCCAACGTGGGCCTGTTGTGTGACAATGACCTTTATAATTCTATGTTAATAATAAATAAAAGCTGTGATATATTTTTGCCAAAACCCAGGTGTCAGTGTCATTATTATAATTAAGTATGTGGCGGGGGGTTTTGTGCATATGCCGACAAGGACGACTGTGCACATGTCAAGATTGTTTTATATTTGGGTGGTGAGGGAGTGTTTACACATTTTTTTCTCTCCCACCCTGCACTTATATTAAATATTTGTTTTAGCGCTTTTATACTACCAATACAATTAACAAATATTTGCTCATAGTGTAATGACTGTCTATAATCAGTAGGAAAAAATGACTGTGTTAACAGAGAATATGGGCCCCTAGTCACAGGAGTTCCCATAGGTAAAATTCACAGGCATTCACCTTAAATCTGATCAGCAAATCAAAAGTCATTTTAAAATACTGCATGCTCTAAATCAGGCTTCCCCAAACTCTGACCCTCCAGATGTTGCTGAACTACAACTCCCATGATTCTCAGCCTATCTCATTCAGAGGATCATGGGAGTTGTAGTTCAGCATCATCTGAAGGGCTGGAGTTTGGGGAAGCCTGGTCTAAATAGATAAATACAATAAAAATTAAATGATTTAAAACAAAAAAAGTTTAATGAAGCAGTTTGGGGTACAGATCATGCCCTTGCAGTCTCTCTGCTCAATTCTCTGCAATTTAGAAGGTTAAATCACTTTGTTTATGCAGCGATAGTCACACCTCCCTGCATGTGACTTACACAGCCTTCCTAAACACTTTTGATTACATGTCCTTTATCTAATATTCTGTGCAATTTTGAATTGCTTATTGCCAGCTCTCCTTATAGCTCTTTAACCCAATCAGTACAAAAATATATAGAATTAGAACAAACTTCTCATACTCAAACAGTAACTTGTAAGCTAATTAATCGCTATATTAATAACTAGCCCTTGCAGTAAGTGCCAACAATCACTATATAAATTATTACTCAAGGGCAATACTGCAGAAATAGATAGGAATTATTATTGATATTATGTTAAAACACATGATAATGCTTGAGAAGAAAGCAGAATGATTTATGATGGCAGCAACATTCAATTTTAGAAGATGCAGTAAATATGCCAGTGTTTACAAATTACTTAAAGAGACAGTGTAAGCACCATAACCACTGCATCCCACTGTATAATTCACTGGCAGAGGGTGCAAGCTGACACTTTACTCCAATAAATGAGTCCCCGTAGGGGTGAAACTGGTAGGACTGATACCCAACAGACTGGGGGGCCTGCGAGCACCCAAGGGACCCAGGTAAGTGAATATAGCGCATGGAAACCCCTTAAAGGGACTCTGTCATTTTTATTTTTGGTTCTTCTTTCCTTGCTCCCCGGTATCTTAGTGATTATACTCCGTATTCTCCTCCTGTTTTTATTTATATTTCTTACCTTTTCTTCCTTGTGCCGGATCCTAATATCCAGGAGACGCCATTTTGTTCTGATGGATGATGTCTGCCCATTGATTTTACTGATGGATTGTGGGTAAATGTGATTGGTAACTGTGAGAGAAGTTTTGTCACTTCGACTGCTACACATGAGGAAAAGTAGTCCCTATGTTTCTTTATGTATTTAATAAAAAGTAGAGCTTTCAGATTCAGACACAGGGGGCTATGTCGGAGCAGATTAGTATTTGGTTCTCTATATTTAGTGAGTGTGCTTTATTCTACTACGGTAAGGGCAAGGGGAGAAGGGGAAACGTTTGTTACATTTAAAGGAACACTATAGTCACCTAAATTACTTTAGCTAAATAAAGCAGTTTTAGTGTATAGATCATTCCCCTGCAATGTCACTGCTCAATTCACTGTCATTTAGGAGTTAAATCACTTTGTTTCTGTTTATGCAGCCCTAGCCACACCTCCCCTGGCTATGATTGACAGAGCCTGCATGAAAAAAAAAAATGGTTTCACTTTCAAACAGATGTAATTTACCTTAAATAATTGTTTCTCAATCTCTAAATTGAACTTTAATCACATACAGGAGACTCTTGCAGGGTCTAGCAAGCTATTAAATCTTAATTAAACAGAACTTGCAATAAAGAAAGCCTAAATAGGGCTCTCTTTACAGGAAGTGTTTATGGAAGGCTGTGCAAGTCACATGCAGGGAGGTGTGACTAGGGTTCATAAACAAAGGGATTTAACTCCTAAATGGCAGAGGATTGAGCAGTGAGGCTGCAGGGGCATGTTCTATACACCAAAACTGCTTCATTACGCTAAAGTTGTTCAGGTGACTATAGTGTCCCTTTAATAAAGGATTGTCCCACTTTGTGCATTCTGTTATTGATCCGATTACCCCTCTGGGGTGACAGCAGCACCCCAGGAATATTATTGGGATTTTATTGGTACTACAGACAGTACCTATTCTCAATACTACTGTATTCTATATGTATTCCGGTAAGCATTAACTGATTTATGTGACACTTTAACCCCTTAACGACCGAGGACGGTTCAGGACCGTCATCTGCATTTTTGCGTTGCCGACCGATGACGGTCCTGAATCGTCCTAACGGTCAGATGTACTTACCTGATCGCCGTCGTTCCCCCGGCGGCGATCTGCGGTGCTCCCGTTGTGGGGAGACTGCCTGCAGCCCAGACAGTCTCCCCATGGCGGATTAGGACCCCTGTGGCCATGTGATCGCTCAACAGGGCGACCACATGGTCACAATAGGTGTCCATGTGTCTGCCTGCAGGGGGACTGTCTGTGCTGACAGGCAGTCTCCCTGCAACTGTAAAATCAAAAAAAAAAAAATAAAGATAAAGTTAATAAAAAAAATAATAATTATATATGTGTATATATATATATATGATATATAGACATATATTATACCTATATAATATACGTCTATATATCATATATATATAATGTCATGCTAAGTGTATTTTTATATTAATATGTACATATATTAATATAAAAATACACTTATAATTAAATTACACACGTATATATATAATATATATAATAACTATATATATTGTATATATATATTATTATAAAATACAAATAATAAGTAAATTAAATTAAATTAAAAAAAATAAAAATAATAATACATGTTTTTACAAAATTACATATCTATATGACATTTTATTCTAACTGTATTTTGATATTAAAATATATATATTTATATCAAAATACACTTAGAATAAAATTGTATATATATCTATGTATATATAAATAAATAAATATAATACGAAATATACAAATGTCCATATACAAAATTACATAAATAATTATATAAATATACACGTAGACTTCAAATATATAAATATGCATATATATTTAAATTCTACGTGCATATTTATGTAATATTTTTACATAATTAAGTAATTGTATTAATTGCAATTTGAGGGACCTGCCTGCCAACCCAGGCCGAAATTCCAGAGAATTTAATTTGCTAGCACTGTATTTTACCCTGTAACTTTCTATGACACCCTAAAACCTGTACATGGGGGGTACCGTTTTACTCGGGAGACTTCACTGAACACAAATATTAGTGATTCAAAACAGCAAAACCTATCACAGCGATGATATTGTCAGTGAAAGTGACTTTGTTTCGCATTTTTCACACACAAACAGCACTTTTACTGATGATATAATTGTTGTGATATGTTTTCCTGTTTTGAAACACTAATATTTGTGTTCAAGAAAGTCTCCCGAGTATAACAGTACCCCCCATGTACAGATTTTATAGCGTTTTTGAAAGTTACAGGGTCAAATATATGGGTCAAATATTTTTACATTGAAAATGGCCAGGTTGGTTATGTTGCCTTTGAGAGCGTATGGTAGCCCAGGAATGAGAATTACCCCCATGATGGCATACCATTTGCAAAAGAAGACAACAAAAGGTATTGCAAATGGGGTATGTCCAGTCTTTTTTAGTAGCCACTTAGTCACAAACACTGGCCAAAATTAGCGTTCAATTTAGTTTTTTTGTTTTTTCACACAGAAAACAAATATGAACGCTAACTTTGCCCAGTGTTTGCGACTAGGTGGCTACTAAAAAAGACTGGACATACCCTATATTGAATACCCTGGTTTGTCTACTTTAAAAAAAATACATACATGTGGGGTGTTATTCAGAGACTTTTGGCAGATAATAGTGTTACAATGTCACTATTGATAAATTTGAAAGAATATATGTTTTGAAATCGCAATATCCTACTTGTACCTATAACCCTATAACTTGCAAAAAAAAGCAAAAAAGCATGTAAACACTGGGTATTTTAAAACTCAGGACAAAATTTGTAATCTATTTAGCAGTTTTTTTTATTCGCTTTTGTAGATGAGTAAAAGATTTTTCAAGTAAAAGTAAAAAAAACCTGTATTTTTTTTACATTTTTCATCATATTTGTTTGTTTTTTAAAATTAAATTACATGAGATTATATAAATAATGGTATGTAAAGAAAGCCTTTTTTGTCCTGAAAAAAACAATATATAATTTGTATGGGAACAGTAAATGAGAGAGCGGAAAATTACAGCTAAACACAAACACCACAAAAGTGTAAAAAGAGGCCTGGTCGCAAATGTACAACATCGCAAAAACAGTCCAGTCCTTAAGGGGTTAAACACACTGCTGGTGGCGGAAACCACAATTTTACAACGTGACAGGAGGCGAATACTTACTTTACTTTCTTTACTGCATAGCAACAAGGACAATATGAGAAAAAAAATGAACCAATCAGAAACAAGAAACGATGTGAAGAACCTCCTTTTTCTTTGCTTCTCCGTATGAGCTAACGGGTCAGGATATTTGTTCCACTGGGCTCCTTTGCCTTTATTCCTATAGTGATTTCATGTTTATACCTTATTTACAGTTCTTTGTTTCTGACTATTGTCTTTATAGATGTGGTTTATTTTTTCCTGTTGGTGTTGCTTTCATCTAGTTTATTTTAATCCTACCAGTGTTTATTGTATCACCCTGGAGGCTCTGCATCCAGCAGTACTATTTGCTGATTGTTCATGTCATTCGTAAGACTCATGGCAGCCATTTTGTTGAAGCCGCACATACCATTATGTGTGCTTGTGGAGGCCATTTAGTTTGAGCTACAAATAGTATAAGATGGTCTCCAGCCGCCATTTTACCCCTCTCTCTTCTGCTGACACAGAGGCTACATATATGAACCCCTAGATAGCCAGGGCTAATCTACATGGAGCAATATATTGTAGGGGTTATTTATGTTGTAATCTAGGATATTCATAACAATGTTTCCTATTTTCTGATTTGTTACTTTTTTTTTCATGTTGTCATCGAGATGTAGTAAAGAAAGTAAAGCAAATATTCGCCTCCTGTCAGTGGTGTATCCTGGTTTTGTGCTGCTCTACGCATGACAAAACTCAGGTGTGTGTCCCGCACCACCCCACCCTTCCCCCTGCCCCGCATTCTAAATACACACACATTCACTGACAGACACGCATACACTACACACTCACTAACAGACACATACAGTCACTAGCAGACACACACATTCACTAGCAGACACACACATTCACTAACAGACACATACAGTCACTTGCAGACACACATACACTCTCACTAACAGACACACACACACATATACACACACACACTAACAGACACACACACTAACAGACAGACACACACACTAACAGACAGACACACACACTAACAGACACACTAACACACACACACACACACATTAACAGACACACTAACACACACTCACATTAACACACTCACTTTTTTTTTTTTTTTGCAAGCGTGTGTTAGCCGCGACCATCAGATTTGGGTGCGAGCAGCGGACAGGAGAAGGTCACGGGCAGAGCGGAGAGACCGAGAAGGGGCATACCTATGGATCTGTGAAGAGATATAGGAGGGGCTAGAATTGTTCAGTGCTTTATAGGTGTGAGTTAGCACTTTGAATTGACTCATATAGGATACAGGGAGCCAATGTTTAAGACTTTGCAGCTAACGCAATCTCCTCCCCAACTCGCATAAACATTAAAAGCCTTAACCATACCCTGCTAAATTGGATTCTCTCCACTTCTCCTGATAGAATCCGGGAGGCCGGTGTTCTCCCTAACAGTTTCAGTGATCAGTGATAGTGTACTGCGTGTGCAAAATAAAGGCTATTAAATCCTCTCCCAAGGATAAAATCACCAGGTCCTTCAAAAAATGTAATCTTGAATCCTTTCTAAAGGACATCAAGAACCTCCCATGGCACAGATGAAACATTATCCCAGATCTAGACTGTGCTGTTCAATTCTTTCAGTCTGAACTCCTACAAGTTTGGAATTTGCATGCCCCGCTGCGTAAGGTGAGGGTAAAAGGAGCACATATGAACTGGATCACAGCTGACCTCATCCAAATGTACCAGTTTCGGGATTCTTTGTGGTCAAAGTTTTAGCGTACTGGCTCTATGAATGATCACTGTGCGTATAGACAATGGCGAAACATATGCACAAAACAAACAAAATTGTCCAAGGCCCAATATTTCTGTGAAAATCTGAACAATAACATCTCAAACCCTAGAAACTTTTGGAAAGTCATAAATAAATTACAAACTCCCCCAATCCATTCCCAACCCTCCACTGTCAAAGTGGATAACCAAACCCTGCAACTTCCCTTAGATGTAGCAAATGCCTTTAACAATTATTTTGTCAGATGCTCCACTGCCCTGATTGCCAAGCTAATAAATGACACGCATCCTGAAACTACAAATGTGGATCAGGTCCCACTAAATTTGCAAAGTCCTAATATAGACAAGTTAATTTTTAGACCTGTACCTGTTCGTGTCATTGAAAAACATCTTAATAATCTAAAAATGAAAAACCAGTCCGGACCTGACCAAATCTCAGCAATGCTGTTGAAGCTCAGTGCGCCGGCAATTGCTAAACCCGTCGCAACTCTAATTAACGAATCCCTGGTGTCTGGATACATACCCAAACTTTGGAAGACTGCGAGAGTAGTGCCTATCCATAAAAGTGGTGACACTACTTTGGTTTCTAACTATCGCCCTATATCATTGCTCCCGGTATTGTCAAAAATCTTAGAAAAATGTGTCCATACGCAACTATGTGAGTATTACCAACAATCAAACTATCTGACCCCTGATCAATCGGGCTTTCGCCAGAATTACTCCACTACAACTGCCCTCTTAAAAGTTTGAATGACATCCAAACTGGCATGGAACAAGGAGACCTAACTGGAGCTATTTTCCTTGATTTTGCTAAGGCCTTTGACACAGTAGACCACGACATTCTACTGCACAAACTCAAAAACTCAGGTATTGGTGATCATTCGCTAAACTGGTTTCGATCGTATGTATCAGATCGCTCGCAATATGTGTCCATTTCTGACAGCGACTCCCTCCCTCTCCCAGTCACGTGTGGTGTTCCCCAAGGTTCCATTCTCGGCCCCCTACTATTTACAATTTTTATAAATGATCTGCCTAATGTCTGCAAATCCTCAAATGTACACATGTATGAAGATGACACGGTAATCTATGCGAGCAATTCCGATCTACCAAGACCAGTTTACAGAGGTAGAAAAGTGGATCGCAAAAACAAACTCTTCCTGAACACTGACAAAACTGTCACAATGATCTTTGGAACAGTACCTAAATTACACAAATTACACAATTCCCACATATCCATCAAAACAAATTCAAATAGCACACTGACCGCAGTCCACTCTTTCAAATACTTGTGTATGATGTTAGACCCCAAGCTATCATTTGGCCTCCACATAGAAAAGCTTGCATCTGAATTTTATCCAAAACTAGGTGCCCTGTACAGAAACAAATGCTGCCTAAGCCCTAAAGGAAAAGATTGTACAGCAAATGCTGATGCCAATCATTGATTATGGGGATGTAGTATATGCATCACACATTGTACGATGCATAACACATTGTATAACTCGTTCTGCCGATTTGTGCTATAATGTAATTACAGGACCCACCATTGTGACATGCTAAAAGAACTAAACTGGCTGTCGTTGGAATCCAGATGCACCCTTCATCTTTCCAGCCTTGTGTTTAACAGCTTTTCTGGGAAACTCCCACCCTACCTGAACACAATGCTCTCCCCGGCTGTTCACACTTCCTATAACCTCCGATCCAGTACCAGCACTTTATTTAGTCTACCTCAATACAAAAAGAAAGCAGCCCGATCCTCCTTCTCCTACAGAGCACCGCAATTATGGAACGACCTCCCGCACAATTTAAAATCTTCCCCAAGCCTAGAGTCCTTTAAGAGATCCCTCTCTACATACCTCAAAACAGAATGCACCTGTCAGGGTTGATTATATATTTCCTACCTGTTCTATTGTGGTGGAATCTCGGTAAAAATAAATTTAGTAGGCCGAGATTACCACGTGGCATGTGTACGTGCATATGCTGACGTATCGATCAGTTGGTTGCACGAGGCAAGATACGATCAGTAGTGTACGGAGCATGTGCAAGAATACAGGATGTAGTATTCCCCCTCCTCCATTGTGCTGGACAAGCCATGCGGTCAAACAGGAAGTTAATTCTTATTTGTGTTGATTGGTTAAGAGAATGTGCGGGTGGAGCTTAATATGGGAGGAGTTATGTGCCTATATAAGGAGCCTGCACTATTGTCCGGGGCTCAGAACTTGCTGTATTTTGGTGACGTTAGTCCCTCTGAGTCCCGATCGGTGATCCAATAAAGAATCTCTTCCTTCCTGAAGAAACCTGTGTCCATCTCTCTGTGCTTCGCTTCCGTCAGTTTCTCCGGTATCATTTGGTGCATTGGCCGGGAAGCTCATAGTTCAACGGTAGCTGAGAGGCAGAGGCGTGAGACGGTCTATCTTTGCCCACGTTCTCTACGGCTGCACCCCTGAACTTCTGCGTGGACCTCCCTTCGTCTCGGCGCCACTGGTCTGTTGTCCAGGAGATCATCGGCCTCTACGTGAGAAGTGCTGGGGTGTCCCCGTCGATGAGTGTGAACTCAGGTTCAGGAACGAGGAGGTAAGACAACTGCTGTTTTAGACGGCAGGACCCACTAGGGGTATACCGATTGTGCGGTAGGCCCAAAGGGGTTTTGAATCTGTGTATCTGCCCCCTCTGTCGGAGGGAAGGAGCGAAGGCGCACCGCTCGATCGAACGCTCTTTAGTCAGACCGTTTGATTTTGTTAGTCAGGCGGGGTCCTGGTGTAAATAGCCCTAGCCGGACACCGGTGTCTTGTCTAGACTAGCGTTCTAGGGTGTATATTACGTTCGCTAGGTCGGAGGGACCGGGAGACTAAGCGGCGCCTGTGTAAATTCGGTTCGCTAGCTCTCAACCTATCTGGGCTAAGTGGGAAGGCGTGTAAATTTGGAATCCACTAGACTTTTGATAGTGCGACTAAGAGGCGCCTGTGTAAATTCGGTTCTCTAGCTCGCTATATGTGGTGATTGGGCAGTGTGGCTAACCAAAACGGGTGTATATAGTTTTAGGTAGTCCATCAAGGTACTGGCCAATAGTTTAGTTGGGAATTGTAAATGTGTTAACGATTGTTTAGTAAAGTGTATATCTTGTTAGATAGCGCGAGCTCAGCCGTCTAGCGAGAGTGTTAATAGTGTGTTGCTGTATTATAGTGCACGGTACCATAACCCTGTATATTTACTGACACTGTATATAAGTACTAATCATTGTCGTCCATTGCATGTTTAACACCATAACCACTAATAATTGTATTGTGACCTTAACTTGTGCTTTGACCTATGCTAACCGTACTGTAACCGCTATTTGTAAAAGACGATGTTACTGGGGTGTGTTATAGACGGGTAATTCGTATATAGAGAATTATAGCGTGGGTGACTGTATAGTTACGCCAAAGGGCATAATATTGATTATCTAGTGACTGGTGTAACAGCTGTGTGTGTACGGGAATTCCCTGAGTGTTTATTGTTATTGTGTACGTTTCACTTGGTAACCGTACCACGTGGTGCTGTTGCCAGAGGAAACGGGTGTGACTGTTGAATAGTACGCGTGTATAGTATTCGTTGTCGACGACGTTCCATTGTTAAGTATGGGTGCGTCGCAGTCAACGATTCCGGATCCCTTAGGTTGTATGGTGAAGAATTTTAAAAAGGGATTCAAAACTTGTGATTTTGGGGTTAAAATGTCTCCTGTACGTTTGGTCACTTTGTGTACTAGGGAGTGGCCTACTTTGGTTGCGGCATGGCCGCCACGTGGCAGTTTGGATCCAACTCTGGTACAGCGCTTACACGTGGCTGTATCAGGTAGGCCTGAACTTTACGGCCAGTTTCCTTATATTGATTGTTGGAGACAGGCCGTAAATGACTCGCCAAAATGGCTCCGGACATGCCACGAGGAGCAGTGTCGCCTCATGGTAGCTAGGACTTGTTCGTCCACTAGGACTGGTGTTAGGCCCATTTTGGACACGCCCCCTGAGTCCGAGATCCCTTTGCCGCCCCCTTACTTTCCGTTAAGAGGAAGTGACGCAAATGCAGGAAGTCCTGCAACCCTCCCCTCATTACCCCCATCCACTTCCGCTTCCTCCTCCAGTACAGGATCCACCCCCCCTCGTACTAAATCTCCCCTTCCGGAATCAGAACCAACCCCCATTAAAAACGAATATCCTGATTTGGCGCCACTTCAGACTTCCGGTCAAGCTTCATCTAGCTCGGCTCGAAGTGTTTTATTTACAACCTTTTCCCAAAACCAAGCTCCCACATCCCCATACCCTATTTCTCCCCGACTGGAACCTATGACTGACGCCCCTCCACGTAGCCCCATACAGACCCGACAGTTGACCGGTGCCCAACAATTAAAACACTATCAGATGCCTCTTCGTCTGAATCCTGGGCCAGCCTATATCGATGCCGCAGGCCAAATGGCACATGCTGACCCAGTCTTTGTATACGTCCCATTCACGACAACCGATCTTTTAAACTGGAAGACCCACAATTCCTCGTATACTGAGAAACCACAAGCTATGACTGATCTGTTCACCTCAATAGTACAGACACATAACCCGACATGGGCTGATTGCCAGCAGTTATTAATGACTTTATTTAACAATGAGGAAAGGACAAGGATTAATCAAGCGGCCATTAAAGCACTAGAGGATAAAGCCCGTACTTTAAACCAAGCCAATCCATCAGCATGGGCCGCAACACACTATCCCAACACCGATCCCGATTGGAATGTAAATGGTGCTGATATGGTTCAACTCAGAGCCTATAGAGACGCTATAATTGCTGGCATGAAAGCCGGAGGAAAGAAAGCTATTAACATGTCGAAGACAGTTGAGGTGATTCAGAAAAGCGATGAAGCGCCCAGTGTCTTTTATGACCGATTATTGGAGGCATACCGCTTGTATACCCCCTTTAATCCGGAAGACGCAGACAATTCCCGAATGGTGAACTCCGCCTTTGTCAGCCAAGCTTACGGAGATATTAAGCGCAAGCTACAAAAGTTAGAAGGGTTTGCAGGTATGTCAATCACCCAACTAATGGAGGTAGCGAATAAGGTTTATATGAATAGGGAAACAGAAAGTAAGAAAGAGGAAGAGCGCAAGATGCGTAAAAAGGCTGATATGCTAGCGGTAGCGATCGCAGGCGTAGATAGACGGGGCCCAGATAGAGGCGATAGTAGATGGAGTAGGGAGCCTTTGAGTAGGAATCAGTGCGCGTATTGCAAGGAAGAAGGGCATTGGAGGAACGAATGTCCGCAAAGAGAGCAGTACGAGAGAGACCAACCCAGGGCAGGCTACGGAAACTTTAGAGGCAGAGCGAGAGGTAGAGGAGGCCCCGGAGGGAGTAATGGTAATAGAGGGAGTAATGGGAACAGAGGAAGTGTTAGGGAGGATAGATATATCCCAGCAGCGCAAAGGTCCCGCGATAGAGAAGGTAGGGACTTTGTAGGATTGGCTGACACGGTCATGGAGGACTATTGATACCGACCGGGCTCCATCCCCCTTGGTCGAGCGGAGCCTATGGTCGATGTATCAATAGGGGGGAAAAGGAGTGCGTTCATGATCGACACTGGTGCTGAACATTCAGTGGTGACTAATCTAGTTGCTCCTCCATCTGGAAGGACTATTACTGTGATAGGAGCAACTGGAAGAAGTGCTGAAAAACCGGTTCTTAAAAGTCGACTCTGTACATTGGGAGGCCACGTAATAAAACATCAATTCCTTTATATGCCTGAATGTCCAGTCCAATTGCTGGGACGTGATATGCTATCTAAGTTACAAGCGCAGATTACGTTCCTACCAAATGGAACAACATCTTTAAAGTTTAATGGACCTTCAGGTATCATGACATTATCCGTACCAAAGGAAGAAGAGTGGCGACTTTATACAGCGTTGACTAGCCAAAACCCTAGGAGTGATGAGACATTATTTAACATACCAGGAGTTTGGGCAGAGAACAACCCACCAGGACTGGCCCGCAATATTCCACCTATAAAAATTGAACTAAAACTTGGGGTTTATCCAGTGAGCCTAAGACAATACCACATCCCGCAGAAGGCTGAGAAGAACATCCAATCCTATCTGGATAAGTTCATACGGTATGGTATCCTAAAATTCTGTACTTCCCCCTGGAACACCCCATTGCTGCCTGTTCAAAAGCCCGGTACAGATGAGTATCGACCTGTGCAGGACTTGAGAGCAGTCAATGATGCGGTTGTTAGTATACATCCAGTTGTACCCAATCCATATAACCTGCTTGCTTTAATTCCGGGCGGGGCTACTTACTTCACAGTCTTAGATCTCAAAGATGCCTTCTTTTGCCTCCGAATTGCCGCAGAAAGTCAATGTATTTTCGCTTTCCAATGGGAGAACGCTGTAACTGGCTCAAAACGCCAAATGACTTGGACAAGACTGCCCCAAGGGTTTAAAAATTCACCTACCCTATTTGGTTCAGCCCTAAGTCAAGATCTACTGGATTTCGAGTCCATCCCAGGAGAGTGTGTATTGTTACAATATGTAGATGACTTGTTGATAGCAGCAGTTACAAAAGAAATCTGTCAGCAAGCAACGCACGATCTACTACACATTCTCTGGAAGGCAGGATACAAGGTGTCTAGAAAGAAGGCTCAGTTGTGTTTGCCAACTGTCAAATATCTGGGATTCCATATCTCTGAAGGTCAAAGAATTATGGGGCCAGAGAGAAAAGAAGCTGTCTGCCAAATACCAATACCCAAGAATAGAAGACAAGTGCGAGAATTCTTGGGGGCAGCAGGCTTCTGTAGGATATGGATTCCCAGCTATGCGATACTGGCAAAACCTCTGTACGCAGCTATCAAAGGTACAGAGCACGACCCCTTCTTATGGACCCAAGAACAGCAAACGGCATTTGAAGATGTGAAGAAGGCTTTGATGAGTGCCCCAGCATTAGGTCTACCTGATCACACACGACCATTCTACCTGTATGTACATGAGCAAAGAAGAATGGCTGTGGGAGTATTGACACAGTACTTGGGATCATGGCAAAGACCTGTTGCCTACATGTCTAAGCAATTGGATGCAGTGGCCAGCGGACTTCCACCTTGTCTAAGAGCCGTAGCTGCAGCCGCCCTGCTAGTAGCTGAAGCCGATAAACTCACTCTGGGTCAAGAACTTTATGTACGAGTCCCACATGCAGTACAGACGTTGTTGGATTACAAAGGAAATCATTGGTTTAGTAACAGCCGTATGACCAAGTATCAAGCAATGTTGTGTGAAAACCCAAGAGTGCATTTAGAGACTGTAAACACCTTAAATCCAGCTACCCTTTTGCCACAACCTACTGAAAGTCAACATGATTGTTTGGAAGTAATGGATGAAGTATTCTCAAGTAGACCAGATCTTCGTGATTTTCCCATCCAGAACCCCGATGTTCAATATTATACCGACGGCAGTAGTTATGTGAAAGAAGGGATCCGCTATGCAGGATATGCAGTAACAACAATAGACAAGGTGATAGAAGCTCGGCCACTGGCGAAAGGAACATCAGCACAAAAGGCAGAATTAATAGCACTAACACGAGCGTTACAATTGGCTGAAGGTTTAAGAGTGAATATCTACACGGACTCCAAATATGCGTTTTTAACCACTCATGCCCACGGAGCTTTGTATAAAGAAAGAGGACTACTGAATTCAGAAGGCAAAGAAATCAAATACGCAGCTGAAATCCTACAACTATTGGAAGCAGTGTGGGAGCCGAAAGAAGTCGGTATCATACATTGTCGAGCGCATCTGAGAGGAGATGGTGATGTAACCAAGGGAAACCGGATGGCAGATAGTGCAGCCAAGCGTGCTGCTGAATCAGGAAGACAGGAGTATGTGGGGCATATAGCTGCTCTTATACCAACTCCACTGTCCCAATGGACTCCAGTTTATACAGCTCAAGAAGAGGAGTGGTTAAAGACTGAACCGGGAAAGTATTTGGAGAACAAGTGGTATCAGCTAGAAGATGGAAGAATAGTCATACCAGCATCACTAGCGGTAGAAATTGTCCAAAATTATCATAACGGGACACATTCTGGGAGAGACAGTACAGAAGAATCTCTCAGGAAACATTTCTACATACCAAGATTGTCCAACTTGACTCAGGCCATTGTACGAAGATGTGTAACGTGTGCTAAAAATAATGCAAGACAAGGACCAGTAAAGCCACCAGGAGTCCAGTTTATGGGGGGATTCCCCATGTCCGATCTACAAATAGACTTTACAGTGATGCCTAAATCGGGTGGACATCGTTACCTGTTGGTAATTGTGTGCACCTATTCAGGCTGGGTAGAAGCATGTCCTACTCGTACAGAGAAAGCAGGAGAAGTTGTGAGATTCCTGCTACGAGAAATAATACCCCGATATGGACTACCCTGTTCTATAGGATCGGACAATGGTCCAGCTTTTGTTCATCAGTGCCTACAACAACTGACTCATATGCTTGGTATAAAGTGGAGGCTTCATACTGCATATAGACCCCAGAGTTCTGGTAAGGTAGAGAGAATGAATAGAACTATTAAGAACCAGTTGGCTAAAATGTGTCAGGAAACCCAACTTAAGTGGAACGTTCTCTTACCCATAGCTCTATTGCAAATCCGCAGTACCCCTACCAGAAGGATGGGCCTCTCTCCTTTTGAAATTATGTATGGGCGACCACCTCCCGTACTTGGTAACTTAAGGGGGGATTTGAGTCAGTTGGGAGAAGGAATTACCCGGCAGCAGGTTGTAGAGTTGGGTAAGACTATGGAGGAGGTACAGAAATGGGTACAAGATAGATTACCTGTGAATATTTATCCCCCTGTTCATAGTTATCATCCAGGAGATCAAGTGTGGATTAAAGAGTGGAATAATGTACCGTTAGGGCCCAAGTGGAGAGGTCCTTATGTTGTTCTTTTGTCTACCCCTACAGCGATAAAAGTAGCCGAAGTGACTCCGTGGATACATCACTCCAGGGTTAAACCAGCAGCAGTCGATTCTTGGCAAGTTACAGCAGATCCAGAGAATCCCTGCAAGATCCGGTTAAAACGCACTACTCAGTCGGAGTAACGAGGAATCGTGTGGATTACAAATTTTATTGTTACAGGGATTTGGTGCGTGAGTGAGAAGGCCATAATAAAGCCTGTCCGCTTACCAACACATAGTATATAAGCCAGGAAAGTCTCGAAGGGACACCTGTGAAGACGAGCAGAACTCCATTCCCTGCAGCCCTCACATCCTGGAAGCTGAGGTGCCTTCGCACGGACGAAGACTGAGGATGATGGCGAAAGATGTGTTTTTGATAGTGTTTATTTATATGTGTTTTTATATTCAGGAAGGTAGAGGTACCGACACTCCTAGCTGTGAGGTATGCATTAAGACTACGAGAACAGGTAACCATATTTCCCAAACCCTAATTTGGCATTCACAATACGAGTGTAAAGGAGATGTATCGAGATGTAGATACTTAAATATAGACTATAGTGTGTGCCATTTAGGAGTAGGAGAACCTAAGTGCTTCAGTCCGGAGTATCAACCTCGTACAATTTGGTTGACTCTCAGGAATGGAGATCCTCAGGGGACCCTAATTAATAAGACGGTGTTAGAATCCGTACATTCTTCGGGTGTTCTGCTATTTGATGCGTGTAAAGCGATATCGAGTGGTAGAAAGCCGTGGAATGTATGTGGGGATCTTAGATGGGAGAGGACGTATGGGTCTAATGATAAATATATTTGTCCCAGTAGTAAAAATAAATATGTGAGTCCTAGATGCCCAAATAAAGACTATAACTTTTGCCCATATTGGTCTTGTGTGGGGTGGGCGACTTGGGGACAGACAGTAGACAAAGACATGATAGTGACTAAGTTGCCGACTAGCCCATATTGTAAGTCTATGGAATGTAATCCCATCCATATACTTATAAATAACCCCGATAAGTTCTTAGACAAATATGGCAATTTATTTGGGTTTCAGATATACGGGACGGGTTTAGATCCTGGGACATTATTGTTTATAGGGATAGAGACTGATACGGTATCCTCCCAAACTCATCAAGTATACCATTCCTTTTATGAAGAGATGAGTATAGATAATAAGATCCCCCATAATGCTAAAAACCTGTTCATCGATTTAGCCGAAAGTATTGCCGGTAGTCTTAATGTTACCAACTGCTATGTGTGTGGAGGTACTAACATGGGAGACCAATGGCCTTGGGAAGCAAAGGAGGTAATGTCCGGTTCTGAAGCAGTTGACCAACTAATATCTACACAAGCCGATTATCATATGAGTGTTAGAGGTAAATCTGAGTGGAGATTAAAGACCTCCATCATAGGTTATGTTTGCATAGCAAGGAAAGGAATAATGTATAATACTTCTGTAGGAGAATTAACTTGTCTAGGGCAAAAAGCTTATGATGATGATACAAAGAATACAACTTGGTGGTCGGCTTCAAATGTCTCAGAACCATCCAACCCGTTTGCTAGATACGCCAATTTAAAGGATGTGTGGTTTGATTTATCCATCACATCTACCTGGAGAGCCCCAGCAAATTTGTACTGGATCTGTGGTAAGAAAGCCTATTCGGAGTTGCCACAGGACTGGGAAGGGGCATGTGTGTTGGGTATGCTCAAACCATCCTTCTTCTTGTTACCGATTGAAACAGGTGAGACTTTAGGTGTTAAAGTGTATGATGTGAATCATAGGAAGAAAAGGGGACCCATAGAGATAGGCACCTGGGAAGATAATGAATGGCCTCCCCAGCGTATCATAGATTATTATGGGCCAGCCACGTGGGCTGAGGATGGTACCTTTGGTTACAGAACCCCTATTTATATGCTCAACCGTATTATAAGATTACAGGCGGTGGTTGAGATTATTACTAACGAGACATCACAAGCGCTCAATCTTCTAGCGAAGCATAACACCAGGATGAGGACGGCAGTCTACCAAAATAGATTAGCCTTGGATTACCTTTTGGCAGTAGAGTGAGGTGTATGTGGGAAGTTTAACCTGAGCAATTGCTGTCTTCAAATAGATGACGAAGGGCAAGCAATAGCTGAGCTTACTAGCCATATGGTTAAACTAGCGCATGTGCCTACTCAGGTATGGAAAGGGTATAATCCAAGTAGTTGGTTTGGTAGCTGGTATGAGTGGTTTGGAGGGCTTAAGGCAGTGGTAGGTGGAGTCCTACTGATTTTAATGTTGTGTCTACTCCTGCCGTGTCTTATACCCTTAGTAGTTAGGTCTGTGCAAAGCCTGATAGAAAATATAGCAGAGAGGAAGGCTGCTGCACAGATAATGGCGATTTATAAGTATAAGGCTCTAGATCAGGGAGAACCAATGCAGGAAGATGAGTGTTGAAGATTCACATCATAAGATAAGTCTGGTCTGGTTCAAGGTAACTTGCGGTGTATGCAAACCAAGGTTAAGTGATGCCTCAAGTAATTGTGAAATATCAAGAGGCATCAAAGGGGGGAATGTGGTGGAATCTCGGTAAAAATAAATTTAGTAGGCCGAGATTACCACGTGGCATGTGTACGTGCATATGCTGACGTATCGATCAGTTGGTTGCACGAGGCAAGATACGATCAGTAGTGTACGGAGCATGTGCAAGAATACAGGATGTAGTATTCCCCCTCCTCCATTGTGCTGGACAAGCCATGCGGTCAAACAGGAAGTTAATTCTTATTTGTGTTGATTGGTTAAGAGAATGTGCGGGTGGAGCTTAATATGGGAGGAGTTATGTGCCTATATAAGGAGCCTGCACTATTGTCCGGGGCTCAGAACTTGCTGTATTTTGGTGACGTTAGTCCCTCTGAGTCCCGATCGGTGATCCAATAAAGAATCTCTTCCTTCCTGAAGAAACCTGTGTCCATCTCTCTGTGCTTCGCTTCCGTCAGTTTCTCCGGTATCACTATGTTAAATTTTGTATATATTGTGTATTAATATTGTTTTTATATTTTATTGTACCCTAATGTAACAATGCAATGATTTGTGGACCCAGGACATACTTGAAAACAAGAGAAATCTCAATGTACCTTTCCTGGTAAAATATTTTATAAATAAATAATGTAAGGACTGACAGAAGGGTGAGGTGTGAGAGGACCGACTGGAGAGGAAAATCAGTCTGGCGGCAGCGTTCATTACAGACTGTAGCGGGGCAATACGGCTATTGGGAAGACCAATTAGGAGAGGGTTACAATAATCCATGCAGGAAATTACTAGAGCGTGGACAACCTCCTTAGTAGCATCTTGCGGAAGAATGGGGCGGACGCGGGCTATGTTTTTAAGGTTGAATCTACAGGATTTGGCAACATGCTGGATGTGATGCTCAAAGGTGAGGCCAGAATCAAGTATTTTATTTATTTATAAAATATTTTACCAGGAAAGATACATTGATATTTCTCTCGTTTTCAAGTATGTCCTGGGCCAAGTATGACGCCAAGACATGTTATTCTTATTATTATCCATATATTATCCAACAGCAGATAGGGCGACCTCAAAGTTACTTCTGTTACTTCAGCGCTGCAGAATACGTTGGCGCTTTCTAAATGTCATTAATAATAATAACTGCTGCATACGATTCAGTATTTAACACACGTTTTATTAAAATTTTGTATTCATTTTACATCCAGTATGTACATTAATTCCCTTATATATGCTATTAATTCTAATTGACGTAATCCGTAGAGCAGTGCAATGAGCGAATCCAACATACAAACAATTATTGACATAACAAGCTGAGACATACACATTCATCGTGTGTGTTACTGCAGGAAGACCCACAAATCCTTATATTCGATACAGATAATTAGCTGGATGAGGCTCGCTTTCTATCAGCTCACAAGCAAAGCGTTTTTTTTCACACCAGCAAATAGAAAAATGATGAACTGACACTGCGGACCTGATGCATTATATCTGTTGGTATTCCTCGCATATTGCCAGGGGACTTAACACCTGGACACACTGATGTCAGGAGATGCAGATAAAGTGGAGTGCAGGATTTTACCTATTAGCAGAAGGAAAATGAATTCCGAGTGAGTAAGATCTGGGCTCGTTCAGAGGAAATGGAATATAAATGAAGGGGCGATGACATGTGTCGACTGCTGAACACGAATATTTTATTGTTGTGATTGAAAACTAATTGGAGTGATTTACTAAGATCCGAATACATAGGAGTGAATCCAGGAAACGTCATCTGAAGAAATTTGGTTGCAATTTACGCAATTTTCAATGATCTGAACTGAGTAAAACAAGCTCTTACAGTGACTAAACCAAACCCAGTTAGCCCTCACTCTGCCATCTGATCCAAAATAGTGCCTGCATTTCCTCCTAATACAGCGCGTTCAGAAAGTATTCAGAACCCACAAAGTATTCAGAACCCACAAAGTATTCAGAACCCACAAAGTATTCAGAACCCACAAAGTATTCAGAACCCACAAAGTATTCAGAACCCACAAAGTATTCAGAACCCACAAAGTATTCAGAACCCACAAAGTATTCAGAACCCACAAAGTATTCAGAACCCACAAAGTATTCAGAACCCACAAAGTATTCAGAACCCACAAAGTATTCAGAACCCACAAAGTATTCAGAACCCACAAAGTATTCAGAACCCACAAAGTATTCAGAACCCTTCGTCTTTTTCATATTTTTTTAAAGCTGCAACAGTTGTTTAAAATTATTTTATTCAAATTAATCTACACTCAATATCTCATAATGACAAACAAAAAACCCTGAAAGACCTGGAGACTGATACATGAGAATGAAAGAGATTTTACGTATTATTCTGTTTCTAAAAATATGTATTCCAGGCTAGACAGGTTTATGGTCCAGAACGCTTTAATTCCGCACATCTTGAAATCTGATATCTTAGACATTAACTGGTCTGACCATGCTCCAATCATAATGCATATTGACGGAATTGCTTCTTCAGCCCCGAATAGATCCTGGAAATTAGGCGATTATTTATTAAACGATGTTGTGAATAGATCATTGACGGAGAAAGCTTTGAGCGATTATTTTTTGGAAAATGCCTCACCCGAGGTTCCTGGCGAGGTGTCTTGGAATGCGCATAAGGCTGTGTTAAGAGGTCATTTTATTTCTAGAGCGTCTCACCTGAAGAAACTTAATGGCAATAATTTAAGAACATTGGAAAAAGAACTGTACAATTTGAACCAGGCCAATAAATGTGGTCCCTCGTCTTCCATATCAGCAATGATAGGAGAAATTAAGGCTAAAATTAACAAAATTAATTTAGATCGTACATCTCTTATGGTGAGACGTCTCAGGAAAACGTTTTACTTAAAAGGCAACAGAGCCTCTACTCTTTTGGCATCCAAACTCCGGCATGTGAATGCACAATCAAAAATAGCGTATTTACTTGATGATCAGGGGCGAAAAGTGTTTCATCCTACTAAAATAAGTGACATGTTTGCAGAGTATTATGGTAAACTTTATAATTTAGAACGCGATTCGAACCTTACCCAGCCTTCTGCAACAACCATTGATAAATTCTTAGACAGAGTGACGTTGCCTCGGTTGTCTCCAGAACACTTGGAGAGTTTAGAATGTGAAATATCAGCAAAAGAGATAGCTGAGGCGATTAAACTTATGCCATCCGGAAAAGCCCCTGGCCTCGATGGATTCACTATTTTATATTATAAAACTTTTCAAGAAATTTTGATTCCCCACATGACCAAATTATTCAATTCCTATAAGTCCGGGGGAACGATGCCAGAGGAGTCCTTGAGCGCACGAATAGTCACCTTACCAAAACCAGGTAAAACTCCTGATAGATGCCACAATTTTAGACCCATTTCTCTAATCAATAATGATTCAAAGATTTATTCTAAAGTTCTCGCAAATAGATTAACCAAATTAATCCCATTGCTAATAAATAAGGATCAAGTGGGTTTTGTAAAGGATAGACAGGCGCCCGATGGGACTAGAAGATTCATAAACTTGATTCAGCACATCAATATGACCAAAACGCCTTCATTGCTTCTATCTCTAGATGCAGAGAAGGCGTTTGACAGGATACATTGGGGATATTTATGGAGAACGTTAGAAAGATTCAACATACCACTATCCTTTATCACAGCAGTTAAGGCGCTATATTGTGCACCTTCCGCCCATGTCTCAGCTTCCGGTTTTTCGTCTAAAACGTTTTCTCTAACCAATGGGACGAGACAGGGGTGCCCTTTATCCCCAATTCTATTTGTTTTAGCAATAGAACCCCTGGCTGAACTAATTAGAATAACCCCACAAATTGCAGGAATTGTTGTTAAAGAATCCGCTCACAAAATTGGCCTGTTTGCAGACGATATAATTCTGGCTGTCAAAAACCCAAAAGAATCTTTGAGCCACCTCAAAGACATTTTAACTCAATTTGGCGAAATATCGTACTACAAATTAAACGAGTCTAAGTCTCAGGCCCTTCCATTTCATTTAAAAAATTCGGAAACTATTGCCCTTAAGAAATTATATTTATTTGATTGGAGAGCTGACTACATGGAATATCTTGGCATTAATTTATGCAAAAATTTGGTAAATATGCATAATCACAACTTGAGGAAAGCATGGTTGGACCTACAAAAGGAGATGGAGAGATGGGGCGGAATGGAACTTTCCTGGCTGGGGAGGGTCGCATCTGTTAAGATGACGATACTTCCAAAAATTCTATATTTTTTTAGGACCATCCCTTTGTCCATCCCATTATCATTTTTTAATAAAGTTCATTCGACAATTATGAAGTTCATCTGGGGGAATAGGCCTGCTCGAGTGAAGCTCACTTCCCTGCAGCACCACAAATCGAATGGCGGTATCGGTGTTCCCGATTTCCGCAAATATTATTTCGCCACTAACGCTGCAGTGGCTGTGAGCTTTGGCAATCAGGTTGATAAACCCAGATGGATGGAAATAGAAGAATCCAGAATTTTACCGGTTAGACTGTCGGAATTACCTCGGTTAAACTCTAAGAAAAGACCTGGAATTACAAAGTTATTTTTATCTACCAAGACTACACTTAAGGCCTGGGATATTGTTTTTAAAAATGATCATTCTCCCAGCCTATATAGAGCAATGCCTATTGAATTATTGAAAGATTATATTCCATCCTTAAAAATAGAACTGTTGAAGGAATGCTCTATAACTAATCTTGACAATTTTTTCCACGGCAATGCTATTCTTTCTTTGGAAAAATTGAAACTTAAGTATGGATTAACGAATGTATGTGAGTTGGAATGTAAGGTAATCATTGACAAATTGAAAGAACAATATAAGGTACCTGAAACAGATAAAAACTATAAAACGCTTGAGATGTCTCCATTAGAGAAAGCTTTTTTATGCAGCCCCACTAGTAAAGGCACGATATCCTTATGCTACTCGTTTTATAACACCAAGCCCCTAGTTAAATTAAAACACATGTTGTCATGGGAGACGGAGTTGGGTGCCCAGTACGATCTAGAAGAATGGTTCGGTTTTTTTAAAGCTTTAAAAGGTATTTCGTATTGCACCGACCACTTTGAAAATCATTATAAAATTTTATATCGTTGGTACCTAGCCCCGTCTAGATTGCACAACATGAACAATATGTATTCTGACCGGTGTTGGAGGGATTGTGGGGGTGTGGGCAATATGGCCCATATTTGGTGGTTCTGTCCTAAATTAACTAAATATTGGAAATTGATTCACAACCTAATTATTAAAGTGGACAGGACCATTAGCATTTTAACCTCGGAACTAGCCTTATTTAAAAAACTCCCGGAGTCCATTACTAGAACAGACAAAATAATCATAGGTCACATTTTGATCGCTGCTACATCCTGTTTACCTAGACATTGGAAGTCCCAAGATGTGCCATCTCTCAGGGAAGTTTTTAATTTGATTCTAGAAAACAAGGCACACGAATTATCACATAGAGCTCATATGCGTGGTTTCCCAATATTAAAATATAATTGGGACAAGTGGGAAGAAAAAATCAAAACAGCATATGGTCTTTGACATATTTGTTATTAAAGTGCATTGATGTAAAAACATATTATTTTTATTTTTGCCATATACACTGTTATGCCTATTGTAATACTGGATGGTTATTCTTTTCCATTTCCAAGTTTCCCTTCCCTTCCTACCCCCAAATACAATGTTTATATTCCTGTTGTTATACAAATATGTAAAACTTTAATAAAAATTATTTGGAAAAAAAAAAAAAAAAAAAAACCCTGAAAGAACGTGCAATTTTAAGACAATACTTCGCTGTTTTTAATGCTTGTTGCTGGCCAGACTGTTTTTTTTTGCTGGTTTGTCATCTGTATTCAGAAAAACAACAACCCTGGGGTCAAAGACACTACCTGCAGAGCTCAGAGACAGCACTGTGTGGAGGCACAGATCTTGGAAAGGCTACAAAATCATTTTGGCTACTTTGTAGTTTTTTTTCTCAGTGACCAATGTAATTCTTAAACGAACACTATAGTGTCAGGAATATTAATGTGTATTCCTGACACTAAATGTCTCAATAGCTGTTGAGGCCCCTGGCCCCCCTTACCGCCCATTAAAAATGTGATTTACTAAACGTTTTACAGCACTGCGCCCCCTTGGCTGAGATCATCAATGCTTTCCCATAAGAAGCTTTTCCCATGGTGGAGGTAGCATCATGTTTTGAGGGTGATTTTCAGCCGCAGTGACTGGGAAACCGCTCAGAGTTGAGGGAAAGTTGAAAGCAACTGAACACAATGAAGTCCTTACTGAAAACCTTTTCCAGAGTGCTCAGGACCTCAGACTGGGCCAACAGGACAGGACCCCAAGCACACAGCCAAGTCAACGCAAGAGTGGCTTAGGGACTACTCTGTGAACATCCGTGAGTGGCCCAGACAGATACAGACTTGAACCCAATTAAACATCTCTGGATAGATCTGAAAATGTCTGTCCATTGACGGCCCCCATATAAACCGAGAGAGCTTGAGATGATCTGCAGAGGTGAATGGTAGAAACTACCCAAATTCAGGAGTGCAAAGCTTGTTGTATCGAACCCAAACAGCTATAATCGCTGCCCGAGGTGCCTGAACTAAATACTGAGTTATGGGTCTGACTACTAATGGCAATCAGATATTTCACTTTTTTTGTTTAATTTACCGTATTTGCAATGGACTAACAAATATCAGTGTTTTTGCGTTGTCATTATGGGTATTGATTATACATTGATGTAAAGAGAGATGATTTAAACCATTTTAGCATAAGGCTGCAATATAACATTTTGAAAAATAAATGCACTCTGTGTTTATTTCATTTCTAAATGCTGCTAATTTCTTAAAAAGAAAAATGAGCCCAGGCTCACCCCGAAACAGCTTCTATAAACTCTATTGATTTCATAATAGAAATGTGTCAGAAATGCCCACTGTGTGTATTTACAAAGAAGCGGTTGGCTGAGTGATACGCCAAGAAACAAAATGGTCTAAATAAAAATCCAGAGATGGTAACCGGTGTATAATGCGTTCTGACGTCTGGCCGGTGTCTCTCGACATTTCCTAAATCCATCACAATCCAAATTTGACAAACCTGTTTCTTCTGCTACTACTGCTGATGTCAGATAACGATATCGTCTTCTAACCTGGTCTAAAAAATGATTTCATTGTTAATCTAGCGATAATGAACAAGGCTAATGAAAAAAATAAATACAAAGGCAGCTTCAAGGGGGTTTAAAGTGTATCACAGGTCGAAGGTTGCAGAGTCCAAGTGCATTAATAATGATGATCCGTGGCAGGTGTGTCATTAACCCATTGTGTGTAAATCAAGAAATGAGAAAAATAATACATTGTCTGTATTGCCAGTGTGCAATAAATAATGGATCTGTACCAATAATAGGGCTTGGAGCAAATAAAGAGGGTCTATCCCTAATGTTTACAGGCGCAAATAATGAAATAAATTAGTCCAAGTCCTATTACAAGTCTCCTGAACACATACATACATTTATTACAATTCTATCCTACGCCCATCATTGATTATATAGACAATTTCTTCTTTTTCTCATTAATAACCGATTATGATCTCAGTTACATTCCAGCCGATAGCGGTTATAAGCAGTTTATCGGTTTGAAACCTTACCACCGTTAAAGGCTTCTTGGGAGCCAATAAATAGCAGTTGGAATTATATACATTTTACAAAAATATTAAAAATCGATATTATATTTAGCATTAAAAAAATAACAGATTCAGCTATTGAATGCCATTTATAGAGGAAGTAATCATCAATAAGGGGCCTTAAAAATATCAAAAAGCTGATCATAAATGCATTCTTCAGACTATTTTTAAATAGTAAAAAAAAGCCTGCGGAGGCCAATATGATGCCCACATTAGTTAAAATGAGGTATTACACCTCACCCACACCCCCTTTTGTCACTAGTTAAAGGCTCTTTCTATGGAGGATGCGTCATTCGCGCGGGATCCCCCATAGACATTCGCATTGTACTTTGTGCATGCGCAAGACTACACCTTCACCTGCACCCCTGGGCCATCGGAACCTCAGTGGTGACAGACCTCAGGCGGTGACACGGCCACTTTAATGGTTCTTGCAAAGTAAGATGTATGTGGAAGACAGAGCCACTAGAGGTGGATTTAGCCTGCAATGTAAACACAGCTAGTTTTGCAAAAATGCTACGTTTTACATTGAAGGGATAAAAAATAGGTCCACTGCCCCCAGATCACTTTATTGAGGGACTTTAGTGGTCATTTAATGCATACTTAAATCCATAACGAGACACACCGGAGTCATCTTTTCAGTGCACAAACTCTGTCTCATTTTATACTCGGGAGGACAATGATATTCTGAAGCCATAGACATTCCAGTGATGGCATTGCAGATATTTCTGAACTACATTTCCCATGATGCTCAGCTAGCCTTTACTCTGTATATGTCCTATAAGAGCAGGGATTGTTCCATAAGTGCACACTTTTTGTTATGGCTCAATATGTTTACACACATCCGATACTTTACATTTTATCCATTTAATAAGTCCGTCTGCTCCAGTAACTTCATCCTGCAGATTGGATCTGGGAGGACTCTTCCTTCACACACATAGCACTTGGTTTTTAGTGCTGTTTATTGGAGGGTGAAATCCTATCTTTAATTGTGGTGTCTGGCACAGAGATTTTAGCCTTCTCGGAGGGCTGAGACACAGTGAGACGGACGGTGCTAGTCTCCCCGGAACAGACTATTGATGGAATGAAGGCATTGAATTTGAGAGGAGCAGAGAAATGATGGATGGATTGTCAGGCAGAATTAATGGACAGAAATGAGTTTCTCTGCAGATCTTTATTAACTTGGAACAAACACAACATCTGGGCGAACATAGGCTTTTCATACTTTGAATCATTTATACTGTTTTTATGAGTTTAGCCTTGTAATATAAAACTGGGGGAATTGTAATGAATTAAATAATGAATAACAGGACTCCTACCCTTATTTAACTTCTCACATTAAGCATACAGTGGACCTGCCAGCATTGATATCCAGTGATGGTCAGCTGCTTGACATAACGTGGCTTGTGTTCAGGTAGTGGGTACCCGAATCCCCCATTCCATCCACCCTCTTTCCAATAAAAAGCTTAGACATACTTAATGTATAAAATAGGCCACAAATTGAACAAATATCGTTAACCATAACTTAACATATTAACATAATATAATATTTAATGTAATCTCGTATTTGCCAATCCGTCCCACCAATAATGCCGAATCCTCCTGGGGCCTGCCCTCCCCCCTCGTCCTAACCACCAGCCTTTCCTCCAACTTGGCCATAACTAACCACAATGACAACCACTTGCCGGCCTTTGGCTCAGTGGGCAAGTCCGTTTATCCAAACCATGTACCAGAGATTAGGTGAGGGATCAGCCCCAACCTTCCTTCTTCCCCATGTGCTCCTGATCCAATCCCGATTGGCAAGTACCTTACCAACCATCTGCGACAAGAAAAGGTTACCATCACAAAGAACAACTTCCAAAACAAAAATGGAGGGAAGGAAGCTGTTACCACGCCGGAATTTTAAAATGGCTGAGGTAATGGGGCAATATGCCGGTCTATATATACCACAGCCCCCTCCCGCTATATCCCACCCTTCACCTAATGATACTCCCCAATCACTTTCCCACACCCACACATGCCCTTTATCTGGCCAGCCTTTGGCTGCCTCCTCAGGATCCGGATCGTGTCTCCAAGACTTGTCAATCGGGTTGAGCTCCTTCTGAGTTCTGGTAGAATGTGCTACTGTTTACAGTTTAAGGTTCCTGCTGTATATGTAAATCTGACAGAGTTAGACTCTTGATGCATTTGGGAGATAGTTACATAGTTACATAGCTGAAAAGAGACTTGTGTCCATCAAGTTCAGCCTTCCTGTAACGGTTGAATCTAGACATTAACCCCTCAAGGACCAAACTTCTGGAATAAAAGGGAATCATGACATGTCACACATGTCATGTGTCCTTAAGGGGTTAAACCAGAACTTAATAACTTTTTTCAGGGACACACATTTTATATATGATCCATTGTTTGAATGGAAATCGTCCATTCTAAGTAAAATACTTAAAGTGTAATTAGTAACATTCCTCAGAGCTGTCCGTTTAGGACAAAACGCGTTGGATAAGCTGCTACCTATTTGAACTTTTCATTTTTTATTTTAATTTTTTGGTGTTATTCTTGTCTTTTTGCATGGTGATTTGCGCTTTTGGATAAATACCAAGGGATTGAAGCATTCATCTCTGGTCCGCTTTGCAATGGGAGATAAGCCAGCTTTTTATACATGCGTAAGTGCAACCTTGAATTAAATTTAATTTTTGTATATATATATTGCATGTGTTCTTCCTTTTATATTCTTTGAGGAACTGTATTGGAAGACACCAGCACTCCTGGAAATACTCCAGGGGAGACAGGTCTACTTTATTCATCTATTTTGTAAGTTCTCTCCCTCCTGGGCGCTCTGGTGAGATCATTAAATACTTCACCATTTATAGTTTCCTTGTTTCAGATTCACTATTTGGTTTAGATTATTGAGTAGGAGTAAATGCAAGTCCAGAGATTAATGTGTAGCCCCACAGATCAAGCAATTAACTTGTGTACTTGAAGCAAATTGTGACTTAATAGTCCAGGAGATAGTCACCATGGGAAATGGGGGGTCTGGTCACTGGATCTTCCGATGTCCTGGGAAACGCACATTAAATGGATACATATCAATTTACATACAAGTGGAACAAAATGGTAATTTTTATTATATAAATATAATCAATACCTCAGAGCAAAGAAACTAGGATCGTGAATCACTAAAGATATATTGCCACACCGATCACATGAAATTCCCAACACGTAATTTACGTGGCATTCATCCATTAAACACGCTACGTGATTTATTGAAATAAACACCTACCAGATATCTGATCACATTGAGTGTTACTGACAGTGATGCTTTGATATGATTGTGTTAATTGCTAATTATATAAAACCTGGCATAAGTTAATTATCTCCCAATGAGGTCTAAGTGATTAAATATGGTGCATTTCTCTCCTGCAAAGAAGTAATTTAAAACACACCATTTTAGCAATGCTTCATTGATTAACTGTTTTATCTGCATGGGTGATCTAATACTTTGCTATTTCTAGTGGCAGAGAAATAGTTAATAAAATCCCAAACAAAAACTAGATGAGTATGTTTAAAGGGACACTATAGTCACCAAAACAACTTTAGCTTAGTGAAGCAGTTTTGGTGTACAGATCATGTCCCTGCAGTCTCACTGCTCAATTCTCTGCCATTTAGGAGTTAAATCACTTAGTTTATTAACCCTAGTCACACCTCCCTGCATGTGACTTGCACAGCCTTCCTAAACACTTCCTGTAAAGAGTCATCTAATGTTCATCCTTCCTTTATTCTGTTAATTTATATTTTCCTATCCCCTGCTATGTTAATAACTTGCTAGACCCTGCCTCCTGTATGTGATTACAGTTCAATTTACAGAGCAAGAGATACAATTATTTAAGGTAAATTACATCTGATTGAAAGTGAAACCAGTTTTTTTTTTTCATGCAGGCTCTGTCAATCAAAGCCAGGGGAGGGCTGCATAAACAGAAACAACGTTATTTAACTCCTAAATGGCAGAGAATTGAGCAGTGAAACCTGAAAAGCATGATCTATACACTAAAACTGCTTCATTAAGCTAAAGTTGTTTAGGTGACTTTAGTGTTCCTTTAATGAGGAGCTGATATTCCATGGACCTTGCAATTCATGTCCTGACATGGGCAGCAGAACTGGTGGTCCATCCCCATCGTGTTCACCACCAACTTCATCCAATCTGTGCTTCCTTCTGACCAATCTGCCAACCTGTGTCCAGCTATTCTAATCCCTTATTCATTGTATCATCATGTTTCCATCGAGCTCTCACAGTTTCTCTGTATATGTTCGATTAACCCGACATTGTCTTCCAGCAAGCTCCTAATCTTTCTTTTTTCATTTCCATAAGAACTGCTTGAGAAGTGGATCTGTTCTAGCCTCGTTAATCACTTGTCTGCCCCAAATTCTCAACTTAAACACAACTTATCCAGTTGTCAAATTATTGACTATTCTGATTCTGCTTAAACGTGTTGCTTGTCCCATAACATGGTCAGCATCCTATGAATTTAATGAAAGGATCCATTAAAGAATTCTCAGTTCTGAAGCTATATGACCATAGTCTAGGATGATGGGACATTCTCTTGTACATGGTGACAGGTAGAAGGTCTCCTGTATTAGCTGGACATAGACTGAATAATCTAGCGCAATGTTCCAGCCGACACTGTGTTAACCAAAGCTAGAGCATAGTTATAGCGAACTAGATTGTACCTACCACTACTGTGGGTACATCCTACAATCAGTGTGAGAGATAGGGAGCTAATACCACCAAAATCCCACGTATAACCACATCATAAACCCATTATAAATATTCTGCCAGAAAGCAATATTAACTAATATCTCAATGTATCTCCTGGCAGAACAAGAGAGACCCCCTCTCTACCTCTTGAGCACCAATTCCGGAGTACATAGAACGTGAATTGGGAGCCTGTCAATACCATCTATTACAGCGGCAATTGCCCAGAGCACCTGCCTTGCAAAGACTTCTCATTGAGCTGCATTGGGAAGTCTGTGATTGGACAGCCACAGAAAGTTTGGGCGGGGTTAGAAGGGGAGGGCTTGTAAAGGCTGCAGACAAGAGACCTGCAGCTTTTGTAAGCTGTTTGTAGATATACCCCAATGACAAAAAT